>NW_008825543.1:1479529-1479731 GCF_000699105.1 Pygoscelis adeliae
AGGACTTTTGGTGGCAGGGAGCTGGGTCCTGGCTTGGGTCTCTGCTACCATTTGGCTACCTTGGAGCAGAGGTACCCGTTCTGCACTGGCTTCCCCCCAGGGCTGAGGGAGCAGGGTGCTAGCCCATCGTCCCTCTGCCCCCTGCAGCCTCCCACCCCTTGTTACCTCTGCAAAAGCAAACAGAGGAAGGCACCGTGCATGG
>NW_008825543.1:1479769-1483225 GCF_000699105.1 Pygoscelis adeliae
TAGCAGGTGATTAAACCTGGTGAACCAAATGGCAGTGGGAGGTAGGTAATTGTTCTGCATGCTCTCTGGCTGCAAAGGGATCTTGAGGGCATGCCTGTGTAAGTCATCTCATGTTTGACTGTCTCCGCTCATATAGGTTTGTGAAGCCCCCAGGATGAACTCACAACGTACCAGGGGAATTGTTCATTTTGCACGGGATAAAAGTTTAGAAGGAAATCTGTTTGGCTCTCAGATTGAGGTGTTTTGCATTGCATCTTTCTATAGATTTATTCAAGGCAGTGAGCCCTCTGGGTTGCTGTTAGCTGTGCAGCACAGGGTAGGTAATGAGTATTAGGGAGTCTCCTAATTCCTGCACCCTTCCTGCTAACAGCGAAGGTGATGGAGGGAAGGCATGTGTTTAGAGCTCGGTTTTCAAGGGCAAAAATAATTTCTGTAAGTGCAAAACTGCAATCTAGCAGCTAGGATGTGGGGTTGTACTTGGAGGAATGGCAGAAAATCTCTGTCTGGTTCAAGGTTAGCAAAGTTCAGGGTTTGGAAAATGGGAGAGGAGCACACTGGGAGGGAGGTGACAGTGCTTATCCGTGCCTGACCGCAGTTCATAAGGAAATGCACGTTTTTGTTGGTGCATTCTCACTTTTTGGCTGTACTTTGATTTAGATCCTAATGCTGTCGTGGTCGGTGGACAGGCTGCCAGTGCTTTAGTGGGAGCTAGCTGGAGCAGGCAGAGCATTGACCTGTGCTCTGGGGGCTGATGTTACCTGAAGCAGGGCAGGTGGTCTCGGTTCCACCCATGAGGAGGGGTCTGGGGGTATGCGTGCTTCGGGCTTCTGTCCTGGCAGTGTCCTTCCAGCATCGCTCACCAGGTTTCTCCTCCTCAGAAACTCCCTTTGCCGGGGGCTTTGCGGCGGCTCCTCTGTTCCCTGCCTGAGGCGGCGGCAGGTCGTCACGTTGTTTCGGTGCCGCAGGTTCTCCCGCGTCTCGTGCCGCCGCTCACACTTCTCGTCGTAGCTCTCGCGCCAGTGCCGTGGCCGTGCCTTTTTGGGTTGGTTGATCATGCTGGGCACAGCTCTGCTGGTCTGTGACCGCCCTGTCCGCTCCAGGGTCCTCTGACCTGATGAAACCGAGGGAAAAGACATGATTTGGGTGAAAACTAATTATTTCTGAGATTAAATGCATGTGTGAGGTATTGGATGCTGATTCTGAAGTCCTCATACAACGGATGCAAGCGGTGTTCCTGGAGAAATCTGTTGTCCGTGAACTTGTACATGTTGGCTATGTAAAACACACTGTGCTGTTCTTGCTCCTCTGTTGGGTGGTGCTGACCTGGGGGATGCCAGGAACAGAATTTCAAACAATTAACGCAACCTCATGAAGTTGGCTTTGCTACCAAGTAATGATGCTTCCACTGCTTCCTCTGGGAGAATTGCTTTCCTGATAAAATAAAATCCCTCTGTTATTCAGACTAATTCTTTGGTGCACGCTCTTGTAGCTCTTTAGCCAACCTAAAGAAAATGATGAAAATGCAAGAAGAGCAATAGCTGCTATTCCTTCAGTAAACTTCTTTAAATATGCATTTCTTTTGCCAGTTTTTTTTGATAGATCCAAATATAGTGTGGATATAGCTGTTGTGTGACTTAGTCTTCAAGTAGTTGCATTATATTTCTTAGTGTGGCTGTCTTTTCTGTGTGCACAGAGAGGTCTGGAGCAGTGAAAGTGTTGTAGGGTGTTTTTCAATGGAGTATCTGGCAAAGTCCCTGCGCACCCACTCTCTGAAGATCCCAGCTACTGAGTCCTGCTTTCTCTTACCTCCTTTTTGCCCCCTCCCTCCCTCCCCAGCTCTCTGGCTCGGATGCTGTGTAACGCTTTGCCCTTTGCTTGTTCGCCTTCACTTGTCCTCCTAAAGCCTCCCTGGCTGCAGCCCTGGGTCTGTATGTCGCCAAGCTGCAACTTGGTTCTTTCATTGCAAATACAAATATAGTGGTTGATCGTTACACTTTCAATGGTACCAGTTTGCTTCAGGCACGAATTCTACCTCTGTTTGGGGATTTTGTGGCCCAAACAAGGCAGCGGCTTGGCCGAAGGAGGAGCTCTTCTGTTTCAGCACTATTGTGCTGTCTCCGTGCGCATGCAGGGTGTAGATATGAAACCTCCTCCCTCCCGCTGACTTCTTTGCACAGTTGCAAGCCACCGGTGTATTGTTTTTTACTGGACTTTGGTCACATCCAGTGTATTTGGGCCTTCGCCTCTGCATCAGCTAAAAAGAAAGCTGAGCAATAACCACCCACAACTGCTCCTTTGCCTTCCTCCCCTCGAGCGAAAGCTGCCTCCTCCTCTCCTGTCCCCTCGCCCCATCGGCAGTGAAGAGGCTCATCATCCCCGTGCCCATCCTGTGAATGTTGCTTGGAGGGTGCCCGGCCCCAGGGGGTTCAGCCTGGGAGCTGCTGTGTCTGGTGTGGGGCTTTTCTCGTGTTTAGTAAATCACATTAATGTAGGAAGGAGGGGGAAAAAAGTAATTTTAGTCTCTGAAAATTCAGGTTTAAATGTTCTTCGGTGTCAAACAAAACCACCAAAACTTCATTTGTCTCATTCTGTCTCAAGCAATTAGGAAGTTGTTGAGTCTAATGGAAAAAAAAAATGGGAACAAGTAAACTCCATTTACGTATAGAATACTTCCATGCTTTTTAGTCTGCGTTAATATCTGCTCTGTAATTCTTCTTACTGTCCTTTTGCTAGCTGTGGCATACCCAAAGCTTGTTGCTAGCGCCATCTTTTCATTGTAGGGACTTCCTTTGGAAAGAGAGCGGCTCTTCTGAGGTGGTCAGCTCTTGCTCTGGGCAGGGAAGGTGCCTGCAAACCCCCAGCCAGGACACTGCTCCCAATCCTGAGCCCGCATGGGACGTGGGCTTCAGGCGCCCCTGAAGTACAGCACTTGCTTACGTGCTTTTATTCATTTTTATTTGAATATTCTCTTCTTTGAATAGCTTCTGAAGCATCTCTAATTTTAGCTTAGATTTACTGAATGATCCCAATAGTGTTTCACTATTCAGGTGTTTCTTATTGGGATATGCTTTCAGCTGGAGGAGTCTGGGGGTATAAAAGGCTGAGCAGGTTATTCCTATGCAGCTTTCATGTCTGTACCATAACAATCCTGCTGTGCTCACCCAGGGCTCTTCCTCTCGGTGCTTGCACACATGCTTTCCCTGGCCCAGCAGGCAAGGCAAGGTCTGGCCAACAGCTTTGCACACAGAAACACAAGGTGGGCATACGCCAGCGCCCCGCAATGCGCTGCCTTGAAGCTGGGTATGAACTCCATAGCTTGGGACAAAGTGTGTATCTACAGCCAAACCTGCTCCGAACCCTTCAGGACACTTTAAAAGCATTTTTCAACTAATTTTTCTTGATTTTTAGAAATGACCCAATTGCACGTTGAATCTGGGCCTCGGATGTCCTGCTTGG
>NW_008825543.1:1483253-1489782 GCF_000699105.1 Pygoscelis adeliae
TCTTCCCGTCAGGAATAGCTCAGCCCCTCTCCCACCTGCGCTGCCTTTGGGCTGCCCAGGCTGTCACCGTGCATCCCAACAACAGCTCTTAATATCCTCGGTTAACCAAAAATGCACTTTAAAGCAAGGTAAAGCTTAAAGAAATACATGGTCCATTACTCACCCCATGCTGAGCAAACTGTTGAGGCCTTCTTGACAAGCTAATACTCTATTTCCTCCTTCTGTTACCCCCAAATTACCCTCTCTAATTAACAGACACGTCCTTTACTTTTGCTTTCCAAGCTGTTACGTTTCTTGCTTCAAGGGAAACAAACAAAAAAAGTGCTTCTTGCTGGTTCATGTTACAGCCTCCCTGTGTCAATCGTGTAGGCTGAGAACGGGTTGAAAAAAGAGGAAAAAAGGTGCATGCCGCTGCCTTTAGCGCGGCAGCCTCTGCTCCCCTCCATCCCTCGCTGGCCCCGGCGCTGCGGACACTTACCTGGCCTGAGGGGTCCCGTCCTACCCCTCAACCGCCGTGGAGGAGCAGGGTGAGTGGGGGGTTATCAGGCGTGAACACGCTTCAACTGCCATCTTCATGCCAACCACCTCATTTTGCTGCTCTCGCCCTTTTTCTCGCTCTGTAAGACAGGAAACGTTGCAGCCGCAGCCGAGCCCTGGTTCCTGTCTCTGCTTGCAGCCCAGCTGCGGGGCGCAGGGGCCCGGCTCGTAGCGGGATTTGGGTTATCTTGGGACCCCAAAGTCTCCAGCTTCTCTCTAAGCAGAGCTCGCAATTATCTTTTGGGCCGTCTCCCTTTAATCGGTCTCCAACACGCGGAGGTTGAGCGCTGGTTCGCGGAGCTGCTTGTGGCACTTGGTGGCTGAGTCTCCCTGAGCTGCTTTGGGGTAGAGAAATCCAGACTTAGGGAAGTACAGTAATGCTATTATTTTAAGGCTTCTTGCAGATTGGAAAGGAAAAAGAGCGTGTATCGGCAGCTGAGGAGAGGTCACCAATGGCAGAAATTCATTAAGGTCTTTAGAGAAGTGAAAGCTGTGTTAATGCAAATCATGCAGGGAGGTCGGTTTAACCAGCTGGGTGCTGATAAGGGCTCTGTGCCTATGCATGTGGAAAAGGAACACAAGTAAAAGCAGAGATCTTGTAAAGTAATGTAGGATTTATTTTTACAAAGACCAGCCTAGAAGGGATACATGACAAAAAAATTCCTGGTTCCAACACCCTCTCGTGGCTTTGGGTGGTTTGTGCTGCTTGGCCCAAATCCTCATTCTGGGCTGTGGCCCGGCTCGCTTCCCACAGTGCTCGGCACTGCTGCCTTTGTGGCTTTCAGTGGGGAAACAGTTTCTGGAGGTTGAGCAGGAAACCTGCTGGTGAGCAGGACACTGGCAGCAGATCCTGCTGCCAGGAGCTTCCCTGAAGTGCCTCTTGGTCAGAAAAAGCCAGTTGCAAGCGTTCATTACTAAAAAGGACATTTTCATGCTGTGTGTTAGGCTTCTGGTGCATCCTGTCTGGCTTGCCAGGGTGCATCAGCGTGGGGCTGCCCCAGTGGCATGGAAAAGGGCACCTGAGTAGCCGGATTAACACCCAAATCCCTCATGCCTGGCCCAAGGTGTCCCGGCGTGCTCGCCGTCCCGGGGGCTATGTCCTTCTGATGTTTTCCACCTTATAGTTGCTCCTGATGAGGGAGTCGAGGAAGTCAGGGGCTATGCCCCGGAGGAGGAGCAGGCTGCCCACCGCCTGGGATGGGTAGTGCAGCTCCCGCCGGCGCAGCGCCCCGCTCTTGATTATCTCCAGCGCACACTCCTCCTTCGGTGCCGGTGTGTCCCGCATGGCGTGCGAGACCACTCGCACGGCGTTCTCTGGAGGAACGGGAGGACAGGGAGGGAAGGAGCAGTGATGGATGGAGGGGCTGCCACAGGCACCACCGCCTCAGTTGGGGTGTCTGTAGCTTCCTCTAACAAACCAACAAACTCTGGGGATCAGACCTACTTAACAAGGCTTAGAATAGTTAAAATAAATAACAATTACAGCTATGTCCTTCCCGTTCCTTTCCACCTCTTGAGTGACCGTAGGATGGAATCCCCACCTCCCCTGGTTTTACCGCAAGGATAGCGGAGTCAAAGGTCTCAGGCCACACTTCTTATAGAGCTGGGGTCCCATTTCCACAACTGTACAGCCACTGCAGGCTGAGGGTCCAGCAGCGGTGGTGAAGCAGCGTGCTGAGCAGCCTGGGACCAGAGGGTGGGTGGTGGGCTTGGCTTGGGTCTGTCTGGAAATGCACTGAGTTGCGGGGCCCCAGTGTTGCTGAGCTTACCTGTGTTGATGTAGCCCAGGATGCAGAGCGTGACGGAGACGTTGACCTTGTCTATGATGAATTCCTGTCGCAAGGAGCTGAAAAATCCGTCTAAGGCAAACTTAGTTGCAGAATAGGGAGCACTAAATGGGGCGCCAGTTTTACCTGGAGCAGACACACAATGTCAGGGTTCATGTACTGGGCAGACACCAGGCTGCACGGCTCTCCCTTCCTCTTGCCCTTCAAGTAGCTACAATATTGTGATCTAGGGTGACAGAGTAAGCTGTCATGAATGCTTGAGAGAAATAAACAAATGCAGGAATGCTTTTTTAACATATGGCATACAATGGCATGAAGTACCTTCAGTTGTGGGTGATACTGTTCTTGTATTCCTGCATATGTACCCATGTATAGCAAATGCATGTGTAATATGTGGCCATGCACATAAAATAACCTGCAGTGGTGTACCATCGACTGCAATGCATGAAGGTGACCGGTAGGTGCAAAGAGACTAGAATGACAGGGCATAGAATATAAATCTGCCAGAGGACTTGAATTGTGCATCCAGGATATAAATCATATGCTGGTCCCGACTCCCAGCGGGGTGGCTCTCTAACTTATGGTCTTTATTCTGTCTTTTGAAGAAGAGCCGCAGCAGCCTCTTTGCAGGCAGAGGAAGGGATGTGGGTGGGGAAAGCCTGGTGCCTTCTGTGCTCACCTGCCATGGAAGAAACAACAACGATGCTGCCCTCGCTCTCCTTCAGCATGGGCAGGGCAGATGTGGTCATCGCCACGTAGCTGAGGAAGTTGATCTCCAGGAGCTTTCGTATGTGCCCAACGTCCCCATTGAAGTAGTTGAAGTAGGTGTAACCGATGTGATTTAGGATGAGCATATCAAGGCCTCCTGGAAGGAGAGCATGTTTGCTATTAGCAACCGGCATCTAAAAACAAAGCAGCTTCTTGGTGGCTGGGATGGCCCCACAATGTAGCGTGGGGTGTGTTGGGGAGCGAGGAGGGGCAGCTCCCCACCACCTACCCCAGGTGTTTTCAGCCTCCTTCACCACCACCTCAGGGAACGTGGCGTCCTCCATAGAGCCGCTCACATAGTGGGCGGACGCGGCACCCAGCTTGAGGCACTGCTCCACAACCTGCGGCGAGAGCGATGTTGGCGATGGACCCCCCTCCACGGACCTCCCCGCCATCCCACAAAGGCTGTTGCTGTCTTGGGGCAGGTGGGCAGCACATCTCCCTGTCCCGCAGGAAACCCTCCTCCCTTCATGGGAGGAGACACATTGCTCAGAGAAATGTTTCTGGCTGCGGAGTTAAACAATGGCACATCTGAGCCAAATACATAGTATTTATAAATAGGGATACGACTGCTTAATTTTGATTCTGTTGTATACAGGATGCAAAAACAGTTCAGACTTTGAGAAAGGGCAAGGGTTGATGAGACCAGGACTTGGGCAGACTAGTGTTGTCCTTGGTGGTGGAGATCAGAATTCACAGCTGAAGACTGCAGAGAAAGAAATGCCATGCTGTCATCATTGAAAATGTAGTTTGTTGCAGTGGGATGTGTGTGTTAGAACAGGCTTGTACTGGGGAAATGCTGGGGTGGATCTGTAGGGTATCTGGCATCTCCATGTGCCCAGGCCAGGGTGAATATCTGCATTCTGCCTGCCTGCAGGGTTCTGGATTGCAAATGTGTTTCGCCTGCCTGACATGCTCTGCTTGCCATTTACTTTCTGCAGCTTGGCCTCCGTCCGTGCCGTGAGCAGTAGGTGGGCCTCCATGCGTGCCAGGTGATACGCCATCTGCTCCCCGATGCCGCTGCTTGCTCCTGTCACGATCACCCGTTTCCCCCGGAGCATCTCTGGGGAGAAGGGCGCAGGGCTCAGAGCCGGCGCAGCCCACGCTGTCCCCCCCCACGCGGGCACCACGGCTCTTCTCTGCCCCTTGCCTTTGGGTGTGGGGAGCTGCAGGCAGCAGCACTGCCCCGCTGGAGCGTGCACTGCTCGTGCAGACCCCAACTGGAGCCTGGTTGTTAGTCCCAGTTTGTTGGGGAGTGCGTGCGAGGCTTGAGCTCTGTATCCAGCCTGGTCTGGGAGCAGCCTTTGGAAATGGCGAGAGTTGACTAATAAAATGATTAAATGCTTTAAGTGGATTACTGCATGTTTCCCAAATAAATCATTTGCTGAGATCAGACGCTTCCCATGTGTCCCGGCAGACTCCAGCATAATCCCATGAGCTTTCCTGTGTGGCACAGGGTGCTCTGACCCCTTGCACCGGGGGCTGCCTGCGCTCCCCTCTGAGCTCTCAGCCCTCCCACACTTTGGCTCTTCCAGTGGTGCTTTGAAAGGCCCTTCAAATGGCCCATGCTCTTCTGCGTGGGCACACACTGCCACTCTGGCAGCAGCCTCCCTGATTGTGGTTTTAAAGTGTGTTTGTCCAATGACTTACCTTCACTGAAATTCTCGGGTGCTGAATAAAAATAAAAGGCCAGTGCCAGTCCCAGCAAGGGGATGAAAATCTTCAGGAGCACACCCATCTCTCTGCAAAAGTACAGGCAGGAGCAAGACAAACTCCGTGGCTCTGACCGTGGGGAGGTGGATGCGTCAGTAGGTTGCAAGCAGAGCTAGGAGTGCTAGCAGTTTTGAACTGATTCTCGTCTTGCACAATTTTGCTGGTATCTGTTGGACCTTTTCTCTGTGCTTCCTGTGGTTTAGGAAACATTAACCTAATGGGGAGCGTCGCTTTGGACTTTAGTCTGTCCCTTTGCACCCTTGTCCTGACAGGAGTTTCGAGCGTGGTTTTGAGAGCACTGAAGGGAAGGCCCTGAAAAGCTTCTAGCTCGATAAAGTGGTGGGTGTGGTGTTTGGTGGCTGCTTTTGGGGCTGGGACACCCATGTCCCCTCAGTGCAGACCTCCGTCCTTCTCTCTCACTCCACGTCTGAAACCGAGGCAACGCTTCCCTTCCTCTCTGGCTGCCGCAAGGATTTATTGATCAGCAATGATCACCGTGGTACAGGTTCATAGGAATATCTGGAGAGAGCAGGGCTGGTGAAGTTTGTGGTTTTAGACCCTTATTGGCGCTTCTGGCTTATCCTATGTGGTATCACCATTGGTGTAACGCTGACAGTCTGCTGGGTGGCTCTTATACCTAAAAAATTGCAGTCTGGTCTTGAGGAATCCACTGATTGCAAAAGGCAGTAAAAGAGCCAAACAGGTGAATACTGAAGATCTTCAGCTTTCACAAGCACTGCGTGTCACACTGCTCAGCATCTGCCTGGGCATATGGCGAGCGGGTTTGCAACTCATTTTGTGAAAGACAAAGTTTACAGGGCAAAACCCACTCCGTGTGCGCTGGTTTGTGTAGGCGATCTCGGGATAAGGAGAACAGAAACGCCAGTTCCCGATTTCCTTTAGAAAGCGAGAAGCAAACCAGTCCTGGGGAGTGCTTCAGTGGGAAGGGTTTGGGGAGGTTTCGCATCTCTTTGTCTCAGAACAGGTAACAGTTGGTGCTCCAATGGCCAGAACCGTGTCAGGTGTAAATGCACCAGCTCGGGCACTGCCGCCAGGGTCAGGGAAGCGGTGCAGAGCTCGCTGCAGGCTTGTGCTTTGGTTTCGCATTCAGCATGCATCGCTCCTGGGGCCTGAGCTCTTCGCTGAGGGTGGCAATGCAGCAGCCCCGTGCTCCTGGAAGGCATTTTCCAGTTAAAATATTTGTGTAAGAAGCTGTCTACCATGTTTGGAAAGCTTTGCTTGGGGTAAAAACTTGCATTTAATTTGGGCATTAAACTAACAAAAAAGTAGGCTAAAAAGGCAGTTATTCCTAAGATGAAATAATGAAGGATTATTGCAAGGGTTCAACCTTCCCGTGAAAGGCAAGTCAGCGGAGCTGTGCCCCTTTACAGCAGCATTTAGTAATGGAGGGAGAGGGGATAAAAAACCCCACGGGACACACAAAACTGTTAGGTTAGTAAATTTTATTTAATAATTGGCTTGTTACTACTTTTCCCCAGTCCGGGGAAGGAACGGGTCTGACCAGGTGGGATGCTGCAGCTGCAGGGGCTTCCCCTCTTCCACGCCTCGTACCGCACGGTGCGGCCATCCCAACCAGCCCCGTCGGGGGCGACGCGATCTGCTTAAAAATGAAATAATTAACTCTTTCCAAGCGCAAGCGGAGATTTCGGACGGCAGGCCCGTCCTACCCTGCGAGGAGCAGACCTCAGCGGCGGGGCCCCGGC
>NW_008825543.1:1490119-1496721 GCF_000699105.1 Pygoscelis adeliae
GGCCGGCTGGTTGAGCTAACGTGGAGCGGGGAGAGCGGGGCTGGCGAAGCGCTCGTTAAAATCGGGCGTATCGGTGCGCGGGTCAAAACAGAGGTAAATTCGCGAGGCTGAATTCCCCTCCGCTGCCCTGGTCGTGCGCTTGCGTTCCCGTACCTTGTTGCATCAGTACAGGTGGCTGGCACGCCCGTTCGTGCTAATCGAATGTAACGGCTGCGCCAGCCCGTGTGCGGCAGCTGCTTTTATGCAGCGGGGGGAAAGAAATTAGTTCTGAGGCTGTGGGTTTGTTTTTTTGGTGTGGGTTTTTTTTTTTTTGGTGGAAGAGGTGTTTGTTCCCCAGAGCCCGGAGCGTGTCTTGCATGCACTTGTGCTACAGCAGGGCTGGAGGAGAAGCAGCAGCAGAGGTGAAAGGGGAGAGTCGGCTGCAGAGGGAGGTGAAGGGCAGGGTAAGAAGCTGAGAAGGCGATGCTCGGCTCCCGATCAGCCGGATCAAACAGCACCGATCTTACCAGTATCGATGAAGCCAAGGATGCAGAGCGTGATGGAAACGTTAACGCTCTGAATGCTGAATTCCTGCCTCAGGGAGCTGAAAAATCCATCCAGGGCAAACTTAGTGGCAGAGTAGGGGACCGTAAAGGGAAACCCGACTTTACCTGGACAGAGAGTGAAGTTCTGTTATAGCACGGAAAGCTGCTCTGCCCGAACCGCTGTTTTGCCCTTCATCAGATAAAGTATTTTACCGAAAGGGAGTTTACTGTTAGTGAAATGTCATCCTGGCACCTGAACAGCAGCATTACAAATATTCCTGTCAGCTTCCAGCTCTTTCAAGGTCTTAAGACCAACACCATGTCTCTTGTCTCTGCTCAGGGTACGAGCAGCCAGCAGTGACCAGGAAACGGTCGGAGGGGAGAGGTGGAGCAAAGTTTAAACTCTTGTCTCTGGATACAGAGCTAAGCTGATTGCCAGAAGACTAACTAACATACCGGCTGTGAGTGGGGACATCTGTTAGTAATTTAGTTTTCTGACTTAACAGAAATTTATTAGAACGGGGTCATGTTTTTGTGAATAGAGTCAGTCAATAACTCGCTCTGCAAATATTAGCAGGAACTTGACCTACCAAACCAAGATGAACAGTCAGAGATCCAATGCAGTGAGAAATTACTGCGTTTCCACTTTTCTCCATAAAACTGGAGGTATGAGCTCTGCTGCTCTAATGAGCCTGACACCAGGGTGTGGGGTTTAATTACAGGGCTGGTCAAAAAGCAAGCTGGGGTGATTGGCTTGCATCAGAGAACAAATTCCATCAAGAAAATATAAAAAAGATCTAGATTTGGGTTTTTCTGGTGGGTTTTTTTGGTGCATTAAGCAGTTACGGCTCCTTTAGAATGCCTGGTGTCTCTGCATGCTGCTTGCTTCTGAAAATCAGCCCACAGTGTCTTTCGACTGAATCCCATGTCACCTACCTCGCTCCCCACTCACCTGCCATGGATGAAACCACTACGATGCTGCCCTCGCTCTCCTTCAGCATGGGCAGGGCAGACGTGGTCATCACCACGTAGCTGAGGAAGTTGATCTCCAGGAGCTTTCGTACATGCCCAATGTCCCCATTGAAATAACCAAAGTACGATGTGCCGACGTGATTAAGAATCAGCATGTCTAGGCCTCCTGCAAGCAGAGGAGCAGACATTAGTGCTGGGTGGGAGAGGGCTGCAACCAGCAGAGCAGAGCCTTTCCTGGGAGCAGAATAACTGTCATCAAAAGAAATCAGGTTTTTGGGTCAGAGCTGTGGTCTGTCATCTCTGGAGTAGGGATATAGTCCGGATGGTGGCTGCCAGTAAAAATTTTGTTGTGATTTTTTTTTTTCCCCCCTGCCCTGGTTCAAAACACAAATACCATGGCACAAAGGGGATCACCCTTGAGTTGTCTGTGGGCCTGGGGCAGGAGCGGGAGTGCCCCACGTGGAGCTGAAACATTGCGTTTCCACAGCCGTGACTCATGACCGCAATAGCGAGGCTGCTATGGGCCTAACGGACGGTTTCAGACCACAGTAGCTGGGGGTGATGAAATCCAGGATTATGATACTGGAACAGGATATCATGAGGGCACAGAGCTGAAATCGAGAGCGCAGTTCAGTTTGAGCTGGAATGATGAAGCCGGGCAGAGGAACAGGACTGCAAAGGGCATAATTAGGGAAAAATCTCTCCTGTCTCAGCCCATCTCCATCTCTCCTGCTTTTTTTAGTGGGCACGTGGCAAAAAGTGGCATGGCCAAGGAGAGACAGAATGTTCTGCTGTCATTTGCAGAGAGCAGGCTGCAAACGTACCCAGCAAGGTCTCTGCCTTCTTCACCACGTGCTCGGCGAAGGCCATGTCCTCCATGGTGCCGCTGATGTACCGTGCGGAGGCTGCCCCCAGCTCCAGGCACCGCTCCACCACCTGCCGCACCAACATGACGCGTCAGAAACCCCTTTCCCTGCCCTGGGAAGCCTGGTGTGGTAGCAAAAGAAGGTGTCTGTGCTCCCTGTGATGTGTCCCTGCCTTAAAACAGCAGTTTGGAGTTTCGGGAGTAGGTTTGGAGCCTTTTAAGCTTCAAAGGGAGCCTGAAAAATTATTCCTTTGGTGAATGCATTACCCAAGGCAGTCTGGCTCTTTATCGGTGCAGTCTGTGCTGGAATTTCATGCGTATAGGGTGAGCAGGAGCTTGTATATCACTGCAGTGGAATGAGGGTGTGTGTGTGCTGAGGAAACCTGTGTGTATGGGGATATGTATACATAACTAAGCAAGTTCAAATATCATATGTGCTTGCTATGCAGAGTGCATGTATCTGCAGGAGAGGTATTTCTGTGCATGCAGGAGCCCCAGACAGCGCAGGTATGCATACCTGTGAATGTCACTGCGGCTGTCTGGTATTTGTGCCGTGGCAATTACGTGTGCGTATATTCATGCGTGTACCTGTGATGTGAGATTGGCCTTCATGTGTTTGTGTGTGCACTGCCATGAACATGCATGTGTGAGTGCTCAGCTTGCCATTTACTTTCTGTAGCTTGGCCTCTGTCCGTGCTGTGATCAAAATGTGGGATCCCATCCGTGCCAGGTGATACGCCATCTGCTCACCAATTCCAGTGCTTGCTCCGGTGACAATCACCCGCTTCCCTTTCAGCATCTCTGGGGACCAAGGCACAGGGATTTAATTTATCCAAACCCTATTTAAAAATAAAATAAAATCCCCTAATGCCCCTGAGAGTAAGTAGTTAATTGGAAGCTAAGTGAGCCTGCGAGTGCAGAGCATCCGGCACCAGGATGCCTCGTCCGGCTGCTGGAAAAAGCTGTGCTGAGAAGCAGCTGCAGCTCCTCACGGGATGCAGTGACACGGGGACAGCGCTCGACTTCCAGCAGTTTTTTCCACAAGTCAGGACACAACTTATAAACACCCCAACTATTTTGTAATAAAAATCATCCACTAAGTGCATGCTTCAAAACTTAAAATCCAACATTTAAAAGTCATGTTTATAAATTCTTTTGCTACACACTGGAAAATGGAGTGTTCAGAGCCCTCTCCCTCTCAGACCCCCTGCCTCACCTGCTCCCTCAGGAACTATTTCTGCATATTACTTGCTTGTTTGACTTCAAATCTTTGTTAAAACAACTTTCCAGTATCAGCCACCACACAAAGGCTCAGACATGGTTTGGTCCAAGCTCTGTACAGTTTCTATGCAAAACACTCAAATGTGGCTTTTAATATTTTTCCTTAAAGACAGATTCACTTTTAATACTTACCCGGTTTGAAATTCTCCCTCGCAGAATAAAACCAGAAGGCCAAAACCAATCCCAAAAAGGGAATGAGAATCTTTTGCAACCAACCCATCCCACTGTGGAGTCAGGAAATAAAGCATGAAAGAGAAGGGAGGGAAAAAAAAAAACCAACCCTCTGCAGAGCTGCTCCAGAGGGAAGCAGCAATGCCAATCCTTTAAAACCTGTTAGTGAAGGAACTGCAACTTCCAAAGCACTGGAAAATCACGGGTGGATGGGTAAGTGAAGCAAACCCTCCGATTTGCTCCCTGCTGGGGCTGGTGAACCTCGGCCTAACCGGCAGTGCTGTTTGGGTTCTGCCTGGCTCTTTTCATATTTCCTGTCCTACGTTAAAATGCAGAATTTTGCACAACACCCTGGAAGAGGTGTGTCTTTGCTGAGCAGCATCAAGTTTCACTTCAAGAACATCAGAGGCAGCCTAGTGCAGGTGGTTAAACATTGTCTTTTATTCCCATTGGCACAGTAAGTGGGTGCGTGTGGAGATGCAGCCCAGGTCTGATCGCTGCCAAAAGCCTCATGGTGGGTCAGGCACCGGGGGAACAACCGGGGTCCGCTGTGCTGCGGGGGGGGGACATGTAGCAGGACATGCAACAAAGGCCCCGTGCTCCCCAGGGGTATCTCTGCTCTGCGCCCTGAGGCAGCTGCCTGCCGTCGGAATGCTGGGCAGTAGGGGCCCAGCAGCGTGTACCACCCCCAAACAGCTCCAAAAATGCTTTGCTGAGGCAGGGTTTATTTTTTCACCTCTACCTACTCTTGTAATCAGATGAGGGAGCAGGGGCTGAGCTGAACCCATCACTGGGGGTGCAACCACCCCAGTGCCAAGGAGCTGCTCAGGCACAGGGAGGTTTGCAATGAAATACTGAATATTGATTTCTGCAGAGAAATAAGGGTCCTTGATGCCGTGGTTCCTGCTTCGAGTTTTGCAAGAGCTTTGTTCTTCTTTTTAAATGAATATAGTCTGAGGAAAAACCATATAATGTCCGCTACCTCCCTGAGTCTAGGCAGCAGCAAATTCAATGCCGTCGATCTCATGCAATAGGTATAAACTACGCTCCAGCTTTGGTCTGGCGCTGGGATCTTCATCGCACAGTGCCGGTACCTGCTGTTGGTACGTGGGATGGGGGCGTGCTGCGGGAGCTTCGTGTCCTCCTGGAGCTGCCTCGCTAGAGCCTCCGCTTTCTCAGCGGGGAAAGCTGTGTTTGCTGGGACAAGAGCCTCATCTGCAGTGCAGGGGCTGCACCATGGTCTGATTTACATGGGCATAATGCTGTGGTTGTCCCTCTCAGACCCCTCCACCATAACCAGCCAGGAAGAATTATTTAAAGAAAACTTTGTTTCCCCCTATTGCAGCTTTAAAATAAAGATTATTTAACTTAGTGACACATCTGGTTGGGCAGTGGTGATCTCTGGCACTGATTCAGCTTTATAGATATTTCCCCCCCCCCCCCTTTCACTTCAGCCTCAACTTTCCCTCTGATAAGAAGCACTCAACCCACACTTGGTCAGATAACACCAGTACAGTAGCTCTGCCTTTTCCTGCCTCCCTTTGCTTTGAACTCGGGTCATGATCATGGGGCCACTTCATTCCTTGGCTTGAAAAAAATGAACGAATTAACCTTACCTCAGCTGGGATCTTGTCTGTGTTGCTAGCAGGGAGAGTGGCTCTTTTCAGATATTGTTGTTTATTACTAGCATTAGGATACTGCAGTAAAGCAGTAACTGTCAACCTTTGTGCACCGTCTGCAAGCATGTCAGGGAGGTATCATGCTCTTTGTTCTGCATCGGTGCGGGGAGACGCAGGGCCAGAGGCAGCCCGGTGGGTACGGAGCCAAATGCTGCACTTGCCTTGCTGGTGTGTTGTTTAATGAGAATTGCAGGTTTGCTTTGGGTTTTTGTGTGAAACAAAGTAGCTGATAATAAAGGACTGAAATACTGAATATTTTCGACATAAACTTTTTAGAAAAAGAAAATTTGTGTGTGTGTCCTGTGTTGAAATGAAGCTGGGGGGGGGGGTTGCTGGTGTGGTCCCTGGGAGGGCTGGGGCTGCGGCGGCAGCAGGAGCTGCCGGATCTGGCCGCGCTTCTCTGCCCACGTGGGTTTGCTCTTGGCCATCTGTCACCCTTCCAGGGTGCTGCTGCTCCTCACTCCCACTCGCAGCTTTTTCTGGGTTTGTTTTGCTGAATGCAACTTAAGAACTTGTTTTAACCTTTTCTTGGAGGTGGGGAGCGAGGGAAGGGAGAGGAGGGTGGGAAGAGGTGACTGCAGAGAAATGTTTTCTGACCTTAGCCCACGAGGCTGGTCCTGGCCCCGCTGCTGCCGAACCTTTGCACCTTGGCAGAGGGGAGCCTGGTGGTGTGCCCGGCCCGGTGAGGTGGAGCCCCAGGAGCACAGGGGAGCAGCCTTTTGCTTCTGAAACGGCTTCATCTGCATTTCCCTGGATGTGTCCCCCCGCTGCACATCGCTTCTGTATCACTCATCTGTTTGAAGCAGTGTTTTTCAAGGGGTGATGCTTGGCGTTGTGCTAACTGCTCTGCGCAGGGGAGGTTCTTCATTTTGTGCTGCCTGGACCTTACTGGAAGGAAACGAAGACGTGAAGGAAACTTGTTCTGACAACAAACTGGCAGAGCAGCAGAGGCGAGCTGCTGGAGAGCCCCGGCCGTGCCCACAGCCCGGCGCTGCCTGGAGGGAGCGCATTCCAGGGGCAGGGCTGGGCCTCCGGCAGGTTTGTGCATGCAGCTCAGGGACTCAAAAGTGCTTGGCAGGAATTGGGATACCAGTTCATTTTTTTTTTTTT
>NW_008825543.1:1498831-1499242 GCF_000699105.1 Pygoscelis adeliae
TCTCTCCCCCCCCCCCCCTTTCTACTTCAGCCTCAACTTTCCCTCTGATAAGAAGCACTCAACCCACACTTGGTCAGATAACACCAGTACAGTAGCTCTGCCTTTTCCTGCCTCCCTTTGCTTTGAACTCGGGTCATGATCATGGGGCCACTTCATTCCTTGGCTTGAAAAAAATGAACGAATTAACCTTACCTCAGCTGGGATCTTGTCTGTGTTGCTAGCAGGGAGAGTGGCTCTTTTCAGATATTGTTGTTTATTACTAGCATTAGGATACTGCAGTAAAGCAGTAACTGTCAACCTTTGTGCACCGTCTGCAAGCATGTCAGGGAGGTATCATGCTCTTTGTTCTGCATCGGTGCGGGGAGACGCAGGGCCAGAGGCAGCCCGGTGGGGACGGAGGCAAATGCCGCA
>NW_008825543.1:1499456-1501578 GCF_000699105.1 Pygoscelis adeliae
GGGGGGGGCGGGGGCTGCGGCGGCAGCAGGAGCTGCCGGATCTGGCCGCGCTTCTCTGCCCACGTGGGTTTGCTCTTGGCCATCTGTCACCCTTCCAGGGTGCTGCTGCTCCTCACTCCCACTCGCAGCTTTTTCTGGGTTTGTTTTGCTGAATGCAACTTAAGAACTTGTTTTAACCTTTTCTTGGAGGTGGGGAGCGAGGGAAGGGAGAGGAGGGTGGGAAGAGGTGACTGCAGAGAAATGTTTTCTGACCTTAGCCCACGAGGCTGGTCCTGGCCCCGCTGCTGCCGAACCTTTGCACCTTGGCAGAGGGGAGCCTGGTGGTGTGCCCGGCCCGGTGAGGTGGAGCCCCAGGAGCACAGGGGAGCAGCCTTTTGCTTCTGAAACGGCTTCATCCGCATTTCCCTGGATGTGTCCCCCCGCTGCACATCGCTTCTGTATCACTCGTCTGTTTGAAGCAGTGTTTTTCAAGGGGTGATGCTTGGCGTTGTGCTAACTGCTCTGCGCAGGGGAGGTTCTTCATTTTGTGCTGCCTGGACCTTACTGGAAGGAAACGAAGACGTGAAGGAAACTTGTTCTGACAACAAACTGGCAGAGCAGCAGAGGCGAGCTGCTGGAGAGCCCCGGCCGTGCCCACAGCCCGGCGCTGCCTGGAGGGAGCGCATTCCAGGGGCAGGGCTGGGCCTCCGGCAGGTTTGTGCATGCAGCTCAGGGACTCAAAAGTGCTTGGCAGGAATTGGGATACCAGTTCATTTTTTTTTTTTTGTTTGTTTGTTTGTATTTCTGTTTTGAGTGATATTTGGCTTTTTTCAACCCATTATCAAATCTTTGTTAAATGCAGATGATTTTCCTTCCCCCTCTGCTTTCCTTTGTCTTGTAGACATTAAAACATTATTTCTCATACCCAGCTCTCCCAGCATACTTTACCGCAAGCACAGATTTAATTCCTTTCTTTACAGATATCACCGATATAAAGGGCTGCCCTCAGTTATATTTGCGTTAGGCTGACGTGCGTGTCAACATGATGCTATTAGGCTGTGACAGATGCGTGTGCTTTTCGGCACGGCTACACAGCGCCTCGCCATGGCTCCTGGACACGGCCCCCGGGCAGTGCCGACATCCTGCAAACGCCATCGCTGTCACGGCTGCACCGCTCCTGAAAAATGCACACTCAGGTCCCAAGGGAGACTTGAGATGACTGTAAGACTGGGTTTGGTTTGACATGATATTTCTACTCGCTGCTGGTTTAGAGAAAATACTGTGATGTTTAAGCCACGTCTAAGCACTAAATTTATTTTTTTTCTTGTGTGACCAAATCAGGAATTGCTGCCTTGATATTTGGTTGTTCGTACTGTGGCTGCTTTAAGTCTTGGCTGCTACCCATGTTCCTAATGCCCTTGGTGTTGGGTGGCAGAGGCTGATACGCTTATCTGGGCTCTTAATTTTAGCCTGGCAGCTCTTGAAACATCCAGAGTCCAAACTGCAAATAGCGAGTGAGGACTCTTAAACATTCGGCTCATGCCCTGTGAGGGAGGGCTGCTGGGTTTTAGGTGGCCTTCAACTCCATGTGATGAAAGCCTGGACAGCGGCTCCAAGCTGAAATAAGATCTTTGAAGAGGTGTTGCAGGATGGGTACGGACAAATACTGACTGGATCTCACGCCAGCTGCAATTTTCCTGAGGATTTAATGCACCAGGAAAATGTCACGTTTACAGGTTAAAGTAAACTGGGTTCAGACAAGTCTTAAAAGAAAGAGAATAACAGAAATCAATCTCATGTGATGCTCGGCAATCTAACTCACACCTTGAGCAACATGTAGCTCTCTTCAGGAGCTTATCCCTCAAGACTTTGGTTTAACTCAGTCTTAAATGCTCCATATGCTTCTACACTGAGCTCGCCTGAGGTGTCCTTACTAGTGCTGACTGTACATCTTATTCCATCTGGTTGCTCTCTGGTATATCCCAGCATGTATAATTAAAATTTCTCTTTGCAATTCACACACGGGCTTTCAGAATGACTCCACCGTGCTCCGTTGACGGTGTGTGTGGATGCTGTTTGCTGGTTGTGTGGGGTTGTATTTGTGGCAGTGTATTGGCCAGGGCTTTCTGCAGTTTGTCTGGTG
>NW_008825543.1:1501606-1505101 GCF_000699105.1 Pygoscelis adeliae
GAAGGGGGGGGGGGGGGGGGGGGCCAGGAGAGGGGGATGGGAAAGAGGCTGGTTTGGAGAGTTGTGCCATGCTTTAAAGACAGGGAAGTTTGCTGAAGCCTTTTAATCTACTGCATCTGGCAAGTCTGTCATTCATTATAGTTAAGGTGATGTTAAATGGATTACTAAGCCTCCATGCACACTGAATTTTTCATTGTGTGGTTTAAATAAGACTTTATATAGTCATTGTGGTAAAATCAGCCATTAATATGTGTCTAATTCACCACTCTGCAGAGAGCTGGTCCTGTCTAATATCAATGCAATCTGCTGTGGAAATGGTAATGGCTTGACCTCTCAGGCTGACCTTTTGGGGTAATATGTGGGAGGTAACAACCTCTGAGCTTGCAGTGCGTCAGGAGGCAGGAGATTGTCTTCTGCGGGACATGATTTTACCGAGTTGGCTCCAGAACCGCTGGCGCAGTGCATGGTTTAGCTGTCTAATCCCATTAGCTGTCTTAGGAGGAACTATTTTGATTGTTCTGCAAACCTCTTTGATTTAAGCTTATAAACCCTGCGACTGGATAACTGTGGAGAGGAGGTGTGGGCAGCAGGGTGCCGGCACGATGCGAGGAGGCCGTGTACGTGGGGTGAAGACAACCTGAGGTCCAAACCCAGAAGCGGTGGAGGTCATCCCAGACGGGCTTGCCTGGAGCTCCCTAGTCACCCCTGGACTTGCAAGCTGGGCTGCTTGAGACCAGCTCTCTCCCTTAATTTTTATTTTTTTTTCCCTTTCCCATAGGGCAGGGTGAGACACCTACAATGTGTAGAGAAGGGCTAATCTTGGGAACCGATGTGCGATTGACAGGTTTTGCAGCTGTGTTGGACAAAGACATGATTCTTATCTCAGTTTAATCCATTTATCAACTGTTCAGCTCTGCCACAGCAGCGATGCTTCTGAATTACAGTAACGTGTGAGAGCTCAGACCTGGCAATATTTTCATGGCTGACACAGCCACAGACATTCAGGTCCCTGGTTTATCCATGCACCAAGCGTGCCACAGGGAATTCCAGGTCAGCCTTCCCTGTCCCTGAGGCCATGCTGCAAACGTATAACCTGCTTAAAGCTGGAATGGGGGGGGTGTGCGTGCGATGGACACTCGTCAGCTGATGGCTTTCTTCAGGCCTGAATTCTCCTTTCATGTTTGCCCATGAAATTTCAGTTGGTGTCAACAAGATGTTGGATTGCCAGAGACCAAAAGGCTTGGTTATGGACTAAATTAAGTCTTTATCAAAGGCTGTTTTTAATTTAATTGGACTCTGCTCTTTTCCCCGTGAGGAAAAGGTGCTTTATACTTGATTCAAAGCTTGAACAAAATTTTTGTGCAGACTCAGTAGGATTCTTCTTCCATGATGTGCTGCTGGGTTTTTTGACAGAAATAATTGTCAACAAAATGAATGGCATGGTTATGTCTTATGAAAATGTAAGGGTGAACTTCAGCTGCGTTCTTCTATTTTCAGATTCTGGTCTTAACCTGTGCGGCTCTGGGAGGAGCTATACATTTGGCACTGGTGTCAGGCAGCGCTTTTTCATTTTCCATAATCTCCTGCTGTTTGTATCAATTGTTTTGCTCGTAGCTAGATAGCGGCATATTGCTGGTACATCTCCCAGTTTCTGTGCAAGGTGTGTAGCCTGCTCCTACCTCTGCCCCGCTGGCCATGCCCTTGCCATTGAGCAGTTAAAGAGGGATTTTTCTGCCCCAGTCATGACTGGCAGCGACTATTTCTCTTCCCTCCCTTCTGCAGCGTGGTCAGGATCTTTCAGCTGTGGCTGTCTGGAGGGTTTATTTGACTAACATGACATAGTCCTGAATGCAACAGATTCTTACTAAGCCCAGGAAAGACTTTTAAATACATGAAAGTCTTCTAATGAGTCTGGTAGTGCCCTGGGTACAGCCCTGAAGCTTGGATCCCTGTTTCCACACACTCCAGGCTGACTGTGCTATCCTGTCTCTCCATCTGTGACACCCCTGTAGTGCTGGAAGCTAATATTATTCTGCACAATTAGGTGTCTGTGGTGGGTTTGTGAAGGATCCCAGGAAAGGTAGAAGATTTTTTTTTTTAAGCTTTTTTAGCTGTGCAGCAGCCGTAGCCTGTTAGAGGATTGCTGGGGGCTGGTCAGGGTTTTTTTTTAAACAGTGTCATGGCCATGCGTGCCCAGAAGAGACACAAGTCGGTGCCATTAAACCCAGATAACCCCATGAAGTACAGCCCCACCTCCAGCTCATGGCACGTGTCTGTCACCTGTGTGAGACAAATGCCACCTCCTCCCTTCACCCCAGTTGGCCCATTTTGGAAGGGAGCAGCTGCTGGAGGTAGGGAAATGCCAGCCCCCTCGGTCCCAGAGCAGCCTTACCAAGGGAGGCTTTACTGGAGGGTGCAGCCACCACCCTCAACTGTTCCCTGGATCGCTCCAGCTATGCCCGAGGGAAGCCAGAGGTGCAAATGAAACCTACTTGCAAATCTGTAAGAGAAGGGTTTGAAATGAATGTGGCTAGAGAGCACTGGTACCATATAAAATATTTATTGATTTTGCAAAATGTTGTAAAATGCATCTGTAATAAAAATAAGAAACCATGCTGTGCATCTTGCACATTTTTATACCAACAAAAGGTATTTTTCCCCACTGCTGCACAGCAGCAAATATAACCATTCACTTCTTTCAAGTCTTGCACTTGCGGCCTTCTCCTTCAGCCAACCCTTCTCTCTTCTTGCTGGAACCACCACCAGGTACAACAGGACAGCAGAGTCTCTTGTGCTTGGTTGCTCAGCAGGCACCTCTCCAGCGGCGGGGCTCTTAGGAGGCGTGCTGTCTGGTCACCAGGGCCCTCTGCGTCACCACCGGCTCCTTGCTCTTTCCCAAGATCAAATCCTGTTGTTTCTGAGGAAGCATTTGCTCTTGCGTCGGGGCAGGTTTCTTCTCCTCCTCCTCCTCTAGCCTCCCTGCAGAGGTGAAAGGACTGCACACTGCCTCCACCAGACCAATAACCACACCAAAGAAAGCCAGCACGCTGCCCAGCATGTACAGCTTGACCATTTTCCTGTTGGGCTTCTGGCTGAGCATTTCTTTGGCAAAGGGGATCAGCTCATGCATGGTTTCCATTATTTTTTTTTTCAGCGGATTTGGAAGATGTCTGTTCTACAAGAGAAGAGAGAGGGATATTAGTTAAATCCAGCTGCTTTTTCCCCTGTAGCAGTCACAGCCCTCCAGGCAGCCCGAGCTCTCTGCAGACACCCCAGCCCTGCTTTAAGTGGGGATTTTTTATTTTTGCTAGAGGCTTCAGCGAAGCACCTCCACCCCATCGCCCGGCCTCCGGGCAGCTGGAGGAAGGAGCTGCGCGGCAGAGCAGACCCTGTGCAGCCGGAGCCGGGCTGCGGCAAGGGGTGGGGGGGAATCCAGCCGGGCCCCCCAGGGCATGCCCCCGCGTTCTGCACAGCATCCCCCTGCACCCCAGGGCG
>NW_008825543.1:1505503-1509026 GCF_000699105.1 Pygoscelis adeliae
TCACAGCCAGAGGTCTTATGTACGACTGTGGCTGCTTCTGTAACAAATGTTTAATATATTAGTAAGAGCTTTACTGAGCTAGAACTTGGGCATGAGGGAGAGGGTCTGTGTCCGCGGGCTGTAAAATATTAGAGTTTGGATCTAGGGCTTGGGTTTGTGCAAAGCCCAATTCAGCAGAACAGATGTTTTGTGCCTTGCTGCCCCTTCTTGTAGTGAAGTGGGTAAAAAACAAACAAACAAACAAACCCTTAGAGAAGCATAACAAAGGTGTTACCCAGGACAAGGTGTTGAAGATGTTTGTTAAAGGTTTCTATAGGTGGTTCATGGCAAGGGGAGCCACTAGAAAGCGGATAGATGCAGTGTGTGACAGCACCTTGATTTCTTGGAAATAAGAGAGTAACTGGAAATCCCTAAATTAGCAAAAGTTACAGGCAACCTGTTAAGACCCTGTGTTTCACTTTTCCTACACTTGATGCCGAAACTCTGTAACACCCCGTTGTAAGTGTCACTTCGTGTGATTCACCTAAAGGACAGCGTATTTCCTTTTTTGGGGAAAAACAGAAGGCAGCACTGTCACGCTGCTTTCCTGGCTTGCTGCTGAAGAGCATTGCATCAATAACATACAGCAGGTTACATCATCTGCTTCCACTGGTGGCTTCATTGGTGCACATATACTGCTCTGGCTGGAAGAACCATATACGTTTCAGCGGCTGCTGACCATAGAGAAGTTGCTAAAGCCCCAAGAAGTTGTTGGGGTTTACAACTTCAGATTTCACAGAGCAGATGATGGCATCTGGACAGATTTCTCATCTGATCCTTATGGCTGAGATGATGGGAATTGCTCTGCCAGGGCAGCATGTAGAAATTACAATACAGTGTGAGCTGATGTGATAGCAGCGCTTTTAAGGAGCTGTTGGTGTATGTGGAAAGAGGTAAAGCTCAGAGGAGGGAGCCTTCGAAAGATGCTGTAAAGGAGGCTGCTGCCTGGTGGCTCCCCAGGCTGAATCTCCTGGAGGGGCACCCAAGGGTGTTTGTAAACCCCAGCGAGGCACAGCCCAAAGGGTGGGCAGGCAGCCCCCAAAGCAAGCTGGAGCCGAAGGGGCTTGTCCTCAAGCCAGGGAGGGAAAAAGGGGGGTTCTCTTACTCCCTGCCCCCAGCACATGGAGAAGAGGGACTGTGGCATAGGGAATGGGGCTTTGGTGCCCCTGAGCTGGGTTTTATCTCGGCCTGCCTGGGAGAAACCTCTCTGTGACGTGAATAACTTGTGATGTAACTTGTGATGTGGATAACTGGTGCCGTGTTTCCCTTTTCTGCCCCTGCGGCGTTGCTGGTGCTGCAGCCGGCATGTCCGCGTGCGTGGCACAGCCGAGGCCAAGCACTGGTTTCGTCTCTGAGTGTGGGAAAGGGGCAGAAGGGAGCCCTGAGAAATGTGGGAACTGCTGGAGCGTGTGTTAGTTAGCCGGGTCCCTTTTTTCTTCTGTCGGAGGATTTAAATACCTTCCTTTCTGAAAAACTGCCCTGTGAGGTGATACTACCCAAATTCTGCCCTAAAATCACTGAACTGGCTCATAAGGGTTGGACTAGATGATCTTTAAGATCCCTTCCAATCCCACCCAAACTGTTCTCTGATTCTATAGTTAAAACCAGCCTAAAGTCTGGCTTGTGCTGGAGTCGCAATTCCAAACTCTTGTTTGCAATCCTCCGGGCGAGGACATTGCTGTCTTCCTCCCCTCATCTCCTGCCTTCCCTGGGGTGCAGGCATTAATGCCCCGCGCGCTGCTCAGCTCCCTGACCGCGGGAGCACGGGCAGTGGCCAGCCCGCCTCGTGAAGGGACGTGGTGCTTGAATTTGTTGGGGTTTTTTTTGTGTGGTGTTTTGGTTTTTTTTTTTTTTCCCCTTCCTCGCTGAGCTCTGTGTGGAGCAGTGAGTCACCCCTCGCTCCTCACATCCCGCACGTCGGAGGGAGGCTGGAGGCTTTCCCCGCCGCTGCCCCTCCTGCCCCCCGCAGCACCCGCACCGGGCGGGAGGTCATTCACAGCAAGCAGAACGCTTCAAGGAAACTCTGCCAGTGAAATCTTGGGGTTTTTTTGCAAGTTTTGAATGTGCTTAGGAAACGGTATTGCAAGACTGGCTGTAAAAGTTGCTAAAGACTTGTCTATCCCTCCTCAGTGTCTGTTTTTTTTTTTTTTTCTTTAAATAAAAGGTCCTTATCTTCTGTGCCAACTTGGCAGCAAAGGTTGCAGCCGATTCCTGTATTCAAGCTATGTTTTTCTCTTCTGCGATGCTTTGAAAAATGACCATTGCAGAAAAGATAGCTGGAGGAGACAGCAATTAGACAGGGAAAGTTCAAGGTCACCATAGCTCCAGCCAGGGCTGGCTGCACGGTGAGGCTACTGGCTCCTCGCGGTGTAAGATGTGCTCTCTCCTTCCAGCCCCGGAGAGCGACGAGCAGCGTAAGCTGTTCAGGCCCTGCACAAACACCAGAAAGCAGCGTGTCTGTGCAGTACGCAATCCCAGAAACAAAGGTCAGTGTGAAGTGTTGGAATCATGACATTTTGCCCAAAAAAAGTTGTTTTGGGTTTTCTTTTTTTTTTTTGAGGCAGGATTTTCTTTGCCTCCTGAACCTTATATTTGAAAGTCTCTTTTCCAACCTGAGGGCTAGGAAGGGTGCTTTTTATTCATTAAATATGGATGGAGATGTCTATGCAATCCCGAAGGACTAAGAGCTGGAGTGGTAGGGAGAGCCCAGGATAATTTTGAGGGTTAACCAAGCAGCTGATAATCATCTGTGGCAAATGCCTTTTATAGCAGCACTCAGATTGTGTTGATTTAATTAAATAATGTTTAATTCAATTTTGTTTTAAATTTGAGTAACAAAGTCTGTGCAAGCTCGTTGTGTGGACATTTAAATTGGATTAAGAGTGGATAAAAGGATTAATGATTAATACTAAATTAGACTAATTTTAGCTGTTCCTAATCTTATTTAGGAGAGTCTGCACAAGGAGGTTGTCAGGTTTAATTGCAACTTTGATTAAACCCAGCTTTATAGTTGGGAAAACTGCATGAGTTTAACGTCATCTGGAAGAAGAGCTCTGCCTGAATTCGCAAGGCAGCGTAAGCACCTGAGGCTTAACCTAAATGTTGCCGGCTGGGGAAGGCCGAGCCGTGCGACCCCGCAGAGCGGCTCAGGGAGATGACGTTCCGCAGCCTGGCTCCGCTCACCGGCTTTGCACATGCTGAGCTCGGCCAGCGCCCAGTGCACGGTGCCGGAGCCTCCAGCTCGGGTAAAGCTGCTTTGAAATTGCTTTGGAGGGTGCAGGCGAAGCCGTGCTGCAACCACTGCTGCTCTGGGGCAGCTCTGCCCGCAGGAGCCCAAATTTAACCCTCCTGCTGGCGTGGCTCGTTTTGCATGGGGGTAACCTTGGTGACGCTCTTGGGAGTGGGAGCACT
Source organism: Pygoscelis adeliae (assembly GCF_000699105.1). Taxonomy (NCBI): domain Eukaryota; kingdom Metazoa; phylum Chordata; class Aves; order Sphenisciformes; family Spheniscidae; genus Pygoscelis; species Pygoscelis adeliae. The sequence continues at coordinate 1,508,954 of NW_008825543.1, forward strand.
GGGAGCGTCAGCTCTGCCCTTGCTGTGGGTGGACATGCTTGAGGAGAGGAGCGGTGAGCGTTTCCAGCTCTGC
>NW_008825543.1:1509216-1512548 GCF_000699105.1 Pygoscelis adeliae
AGAGGAGCTGCCGCGAGAGGGGCTGGGAGGTGCTGGAAGGGAAATGACCGTGGCGTAAGGCCCAGCCCCTGCTGCCAGAGCATCCCCATATGAAGCGCCAAGAAATCTTCGGGACAGTTGGTCTGCTCAGGCACAAGCGTGCTATAGGCATTGTCCCCCCAAAACACTTGATTAAAATATGGCTATAAAAAGAAAAGGAAACCCCAAAGCCCAGCAAGCCATATTAAGGGCCTGTCCCTATTAAAAATGAATAAAATGATAAAACTTTGGTTTCGTTACCCCGGCAGTTTCTGCTGTACTGAAGCGCTGTGTGCCTGCTTGGTGCGGGCGCAGAAGAGCCTTCCCAGGGGCTGCGACGGGCACAGAGTGAAGGCAGTGGAGTGCGAGATGGCCACATGGCTGTCGGCACCCGGCCAATTTGTGGCTGTGCTCTGTTGTGCCGTCTCAAGGAGTGATGGCTGCCTCCTGGAGAGGAGGAGGTTGCAGAGGAACAGCCACAGGGACTTTGGTGCTTAGCACCTAATATTGCCCCCGTTTCATGCAGTTTTGCACCCGGGTGCTCTTCTAGCCCACCTGCTGTAGGCCTGGCAAAATTCTCATCTGAACCCAAATTCACACCTTTGTGTTCAGAGGAACAAGTTAAAATTCTGAATCCAAATTTTTTTTTAATTTAATATTATGACATTCAAACATAATTAACGCAATGCTTTTGTGCAAGAATTGTGAGTCAGGGGGCCTATCCTGACCTAGCTGGGAGGCCAGCCCCGTGCCGAGCGGCACCTTGGCCTTGATGGCTTCTGGAGGTGCCTTCCCACCAGCCCAGGCCGTGGCTCTGGGGCTGTGGGTTTTGCAGAGTTGTGGAGGGGAGCTTGAGACAAAATGCCAGGCTGACCTCTGCCTCTTGGTGACAGTTCCCAAAATGTGGCATAGCGTCATCTCAGTGGGTCTCGGCAGGAGCACCGCTGAGGTGGAAAGATGTGTTGCCTCATCTTCCACATGTCCATGCATGGACAAGGGTCAGGCGCTGCTGGACTTTGTCCATGGCAAGTGTGAGCTCCACAGTGTGGTCTGGGATGTGGGGCTGTGCTTGCCCACTCCAGCCTGACGTGCCGCCTGGGGAGGGGAGCAAAACACTTGTATTTTACCTTGGCAGGATCAAACCCCGTGCACAGCGAGTCCCTTGTTTCAATTCTAGCAGGTGGGGGGAGGAACAAGCTGGCAATCAGGAGCAGAAAATAGTGTGATCTCCATTTCAGTCACCACTTGGGGTGTCAAGGAGGATACGTGGCTTAAAGTGGGCTCCTAAATACCCCATTAGTTTAGACTTTCTGCCATTGATGGTTGCAGGTGGAGGCAGGGTTGCTGTGCTGAGGGGCTCGCTGGCTGGCAGCAGCAGGATAGCAGAGACCCCCTCCCTGCTCCATCACCATAGCCTGGAAAAGCCAAAATCATCCAGACGGCAGCTGGACGCTTTCCTAATGGAATATTTTCTCCTTTAGAAAATGGGGACAGGACAAAAATAAAGATGTTTCTCTGCAAGGATAATTTTATCAAACCTCCCAGTGGAAAGGAGGCAGGCTTCCCAGCCCACTGACCCTGCCAGCTTTCCTGCCCGTATCGGTGTGTGCCTGGGGAGGGCTGTGCCGTGGGAGGTGGGCAGCCACAGACAATTCGGCTCTGTGCGGGGTCCTGTGCCAATCCTGTGTGTGTCTGGGCACGTGAAACTCCGCTGGATGTGGAAAGGAGGTGGCGGGGGAAAAAAGGAAAAATCTGACTTAAGGGCAAATACTGACAGGCTTTGCTTTAGCTTTAAGCTACAGCTGGTGCATCGCTCCTGAAGGAGGAGAGCTAGTCCTGCCTTCATTGGCATTTGGGGCGATTGCTGTGCACAGAGCAGCTGCCCTCTGGCATTTGGCTGGTTGCAGGCAGTACGTAGCAGGTCCCGCGCTGCTGTGCCGGGGGGGGACCGGCCACCTCCGGGGCAGGACGCAGCTGGCATCCCGCACCTGCCTGCCGCCGGCACCGGGCACATGCCATAGCTGGGCCCCAAAGGGAGGCAGCAGCCTACGTAGGCTGAGTCAGAGGGCACTGCCCTCCGGAGCCAGCTCCCAGGGTAACTTGAATTTAGACCTAAACTAGGACAGCTGGTTTTCGGTTCAAAGTTTTATTTGCTTTCAGAGCAGGTGTAGGGTTTTTAGGACATGAATTGGAATTCCATTAGAAATTCCTGAAATGCTTTTAGAAGAAAACATGACAATTAGCAAAGACTGTTTTAAATCATCTGCATGTGCTGGAATGAGGAGGTGGTTTGCTGGTCAGGTTTTAATTAAAATGGAAAATGGAAAGATTAGGTGGAGGAAACGTTGTTTTATCACTGAAATCAGCAGAGAGAGTTGTCAAAAAGTTACAACATGGGACAACACTTCCTACCCCTGACAAACCCTTGCCAAGTTTCCCTCTTCCCGTGCCGCTTCAGTGCTTCCAGCTCCAGGTCTCGTACCACCTTCCAGCTTTTTGCCACAAACATTTGCATGCATCTGACAAGATGCATGGAGACTGTACCTGGCCCAACGATGGAGTGTGTTTGGGGTCTCATCCCAGCTCTGGGACGGCAGGGGCCGGAGGGGACTGGGACTCCAGAGTCTGCCCTCCCCTGTGCCAAGATCCTGCTCAGTATCACTAAGCAAATCATCCCTCTGCCTTATTTTTCCATTTGTAATAGCAGCTGCCCATATAGTAAATGTGCTTTCAGGAATTGTGTTTCAGGCATTTATTAGTCCTTCAATGAAAAATGCAACAGCAGCATTAAGTATTGTTTAATGTTGATATGCTCAAGCGATAAAATTATGCTCAATTAGCATCCTTTTTCCTTAATGGAGGTTTTAGGTTTCAGGAGATTAAGTGTTCTTGCATGCAGTGCTCTGCACCTGATTTCCAGTTACCTTTGTGTTCAGAGGAACTCCAGAGGGAGAAGTTAAAAACTAATCGAACATGATTGTTCCAGACTGGTCAGTGCTGACTAACTAGTATCACACCTCAACAACTGAATCGAAAGCTACTGAACTTGGATGGCGTCCTCAGAAAAGCTCCCAAAGGAGTAAAGTACTCGCGTGCCTTTAATCCAAACAGAAAGCGAATGTCAGATCAGAGGAAGTAAAGCAAAGCTACTCATGCAGGAGTCAGATCCTTCTCAACTTTGTCTGCCACCGCCTGAGTGTGTTCGTTACTGAGTTTACTCTGGGTGCAGCACCCGGGGAGTTGCCTGATGATGAATTTGCGGTGCCTCCCTCCACCGTGGCTCAGCCTGCTCCGTCACAGACATCAGAGCCTAG
>NW_008825543.1:1512579-1530575 GCF_000699105.1 Pygoscelis adeliae
TGCCTGGCTGGCTAAGGACCTTAATTATAAAAGCAGTGGCTTGGCAGGTATTAGCCATTGCAGAACGTGAGCTTGTGATGCTGAGTGACACGTGTCCCCAGCTGACATGGCTGTTCTGCACCCTCCCTCATTTTTAGGGGGAGATTTGCTTTTAAACAGCTGGCTGTGATGCATTTCTGTTCTTAGTGCTGTGACCTCTTTCCACCTGAAACTTAAAACCAGGCCAGCAGCATCTTTCTTGGTTGCTGCCAGTGTGGAAGGGACAGGGTCCTCTAAAGCGTGTCCCCGTCAGCCCACCGCTGGCACTAAGATCTGATGCCAGCCCATTGCCACAGGTACAGGATCGCATCATGCGGAGCTTTTCTGCCTCTGTCGAGCAGGATGTCCTATCCAGGATAGGATAGAGAAGCTGCTTAGCAGATCACGCGTGCGCTGCAGAGCAGGAGCTCAAATTATCCTACCCACATGAACGTTACCGGGTGCGAGGAGGCAGCGGCTCTGTGATGGTGCGGTGGGGAGCGGGAGCTCCTCAGGAGCCGGTTGCGCATCTCATCCTGGAGAAGATGCTTCCAGCAGAGTTGTGTCCCCTAACGCTGTGTTAGGGCAGGGTATGTCCCATGACTCGGAGCACAGTTTCCTGCAGGAGCTAGTTTTCTTTGTTTTCCAGGGAATGTCTTACCCAGCCCTCCGAGGCCTGTGGGCTCTGACACAGCTCGGCACAGATTGGTGCAGCTGTAGGCTAAACTGCAAAGGCACTGGAAGTCCTGAGAGCATCTTTCTTGTCCCTTCCACTGATTATAGAGGATTGCTCCAATGCTTTCATTTTATTTTTTGTAGTGCATTTTTACCACTATGTCTCCTCTGTATTTAGCTGGCCCTGCTGTCTTGATGTGTCTCAATCCGTAATGCATCTTCACTCCCTGGTACTCAGGACAACACTGTCATCTGTACATGGTAAAGTGGGCAGAGTACAGCCTGGAGCAGCATTCGAGCCTGAATCTCCTGAGTCCCGTCAGGGGCACAGGGCTGTGTCTGGGATCCCCTGCGCCGAGCCACACTGTCCCTGAGCACCCAGCTGATCACAGCTGCTTTTTTTCTTTCATGCTTTTATTGATTTGCAGTAGATATTCTGTAAATGAGACTATTCCTTGCTTTTGTTCTTGTTTGAACTTGCAGAGCCTAAAATTCCAGGTGAATGGTTTACCTTGCTTTGGCAAGTCACTGGGGGCAGGCTGGAGGAGAAAAGGATGGATCAAGGTATTTTGGATAATGCTTTTGAACAGCGTGTAGTTGAGGTAGCATTTTCGAGTCCTACCCTTGTTTGTGTGGCAGAATTGCAATGTCCTGTGCTTTACAGTAATTTGGGGTGGAGCATCACCATTTCAGAGCAATTCATGCTCAGCATTGCAGGCTCTGGCAGGATCGATATGTGGCATTTACAGTCTTTCCAAGAGCAGCTTCAGCCTCCCAGTTTGACTACCAGTGCTTTAGGGGATGGCCTTAAACCAGGCAGAACAGGCACCCAGCAGCGGATGTTTAGCAAAGGCTTGTGAGAGTGCCACGTCCAGTATCACCAGCAGCCGTGCAGAAACCCAAATCCGTCAGACCGTCCTCTCCTTTGCCTTCTCCAGCGTAGTCACTCCACCAGAGGAGGAAGTTAGAGAGTTTGAAGTGATTTCTCGCAGAGCCTGGGGTAGGTGGTTAGCACTTTACTGCACGAGGTTACGCTGTTGATGGGTTTGACTGCGCAGGGGTCTGCTCACAGCCAGGTGCAGGAATGGTGTCGGCAGCTCGTGGCACCTCTCATCTCTTGCTTTCTCTGTAAAATGTTCCAGTGTTTCTTCCCGCTTCCTTTTTGCTTGCCAGCTGAGATGGGGAGGAGGCATCTTTGCTGCAGGAGGAGGAATGTGGTGTTACCGCATTGCTGAGCGGTAACAGGGTAAGGGCAGGCACACCCAGAGCTGCGGGCACACCTCAGCGGAGGCGGAAGCTTGAGCCAATGTTTCACGTACTGTAGCCTAAGGGACAATATTTTTTTCCAGCTCTGTGTGTACCCTTTCTCTGAGCTCCTGATCCTCAGCTTGCACGCACCTGTGTCGCTCAGCAGGAGGACGGGGAGGTAGGTAGCACACACAGCAAAGCAACAGGAGCAAAGATTCGGAGTCATCTGACGTGGTCTGCTGAGCCCCCCCGCCAGCAGGGCAGAGGATGTGATTTTGGGGTCGTTTCAGTAAAGCAAATGGAAAAGGCTTGATGTAAATTTTCCTGAGGATGAAAAACTGCGGTTTAGCTGAAACGCAGCACGTGAGCGGTGCCTGGGAGCCTGTGTGGGGGGTGGGGTTCGCGTCGCTGTGTGCAAGCTTCTGAGCTGCACTCCCAGCTGCATTCGCTGAACAGTTGTTAGTTTCAACAGGTTTGTTAAAAATTTGTTATTTTGCTGGCATAGTAAAAAACAAAACCCACTTATGATACTGTTTCCATTAACACTAATGTAAAGTAACAGTGACCGCTGAAAAGTGTCAAGTGCAAGAGAGCTCCCCTCTGAGAGGGGAGAAGGGCTCCTCACCAGTTGGGCATGCAGCTGGGGGTCTGGCTCTTCCACACACTCCCAGGCTGGTATTGGAAACTATCCTGGTGCGATAAACGGAGTCCTTTTGGAAATCTTGGCACTTTTTTAGGTACTAGACAAGAATTACGTTTCTTAAAAAATTTGACAACTCTTTGACTTCTTTCACAGCTGGTGAGTTCACAGGATTGCGTTTTGTAGATAATCCTCAAGATCATCTTACATAGTTTGTGTTTTGAGGAATTCCAGTACTGCAGACAGGAGAGGGGCTGCGCGACAGAGTCTGCCTGCAAAGCCCAGCTGCTGCGCTCGAGGTCGCCTTCAGGCTGAAGTCTGATGTGTGAATACACAGTGTGATTATAACTCGTGGTCATCCCTAATTAGGCTTTAAATGATGAAGTTTAGGTGCTGATAGCGGTGCTGCCTTGTCAAGACAATGCTAAGCACGATACGCAAAACCTGTCTGAGAGGGTGGGTAAACATTTGGGTATATCGCCCGATGCCGAGCCGTGCGGTGGCTCTGGAGGGAGCTGGTTTCAAGCTGACTTGGCGATGTCCCAGCGGTGGCCATGTGAGCCCCAGGTGGGGTTACCTATAGATGGGCTTTCACTTGCTGGTTACCTGCAGAGCAGCTGGTTCACGCTGCCGTCATCCTTGTCTGAAGTCATTTATGTCCGCGGCCGTGCACCCTGCCTGGGAGCTGTCATGAGTTATACAGTAACTGGGTGTGTATGTCTGAAGATCCCTGAATCACTCCCTTTATCATTACTGCACCCACAGGCACCTTCTCTCCCAGGTGAGGCAGCTGCGTGTTAAAAGCTGGGAGAGGAGAGAGCCAGCGCTCAGAGGGCTCTTGCGGTTGCAGACTGGCTGCCGGGTGGCGTGGGCTCACGCAGGGAAGAGGGCAGGTGAGGTTTCTGGCTGCTGGGGGTGTGCTGGCAGCTCTGCCTCCCCTGGACTCTCCTGCAGGGCTTCTCTGCAGGAGACACTTACTCTGCAGTGATTTTTACGGGTTTCTTTTCATAGAACAAGACTTTGGGCCATCGTGTGCGCTGGCGAGTTTTGATCTGGAATCAATTCTGGAAACGCAGGGCAAAGGGTGGGGCTGGAGAACAGAAAGTGCAGCATGCCCGGGAAGAGGTGGCTGTGGGGGTGTGTATGGGGGGTGTGTGCGTGCGTGTGTGTGTGTGTGGACACTCGTTAGGGCTTTGGTTCTAGCTGTGCACTGCGACCTGGCATCGGCACCATCCCCCTGCCCGTTGTGGATCATAGTGCTGGGGGCTGCGGCTTCTCAGTGTCCCTGGGGAACCAGGCAGTCAGAAATTACACCTCTGCTGAGAGTGAGGTGCTGTGCTGGTACCTGTGGTTCACCTCAGCAATAACATAAAGATCCAAAGATAGTGTTTGGGGAACAGGGCAATCTCTTATACACTTCAGGAGAGTCTTGTGCATGCTTCATGAGTTAGATGAAAAGCTGGGATTCTTTGTACGTTAAAACCAAATACGGTCTGAGCATCTGATTTTCCTCTTCATTATTCTTGATTTTGCACCCATGTTATTCTGTTGTAGATCAATTAAAAGTATCTCCCTGTAAACTGAGAAGGAACGTGAAGGACCTGGACTGAGCTTTAGACTGGCATTTTCTGCTCGTTTTTGCTCATGCTGCTAATTCTTCCCTAGGCGTGTCCTTGCTGGTATGGAGTCTCTCTGCCAGATTTGGCCGTGGACATTATTTGTCCTCCTGGGTAAGACTCGCCATACAGTGTTTCTAAAAGGATATGGGGGAGGCTGACTAAATAGAAATGCTGCTAATGTAAGCTTTGTATTAGTAGCAGTATTGTGGCAGCAGCTGGGAGACTGGTATTTGATGATAGTGCTGGTGTTTGGCAAAAGGCTGCTCTCTGTCCTGAGCAACCAGCTGTATGGCTGGCTATATAGGTAAACAGGGAACACCAAACAGGGCTGTTCAGTACGATGGGCAGGGAACTGAGCATCCCTGCAGCCCAAATACGGGTCATGGCAAAGAAGAGTTTCAGAAATAACCGTTAGTACAAAGCACTTTAAAAGTGCCTTTTTCTTATTAAAAATAAAGGTAATTCAGGAGCAAAATACCTTTGTCCTTTTTGGCATATGCATTTTGTAGGTTTGTCCCAACCATGCCCTTGCAGTTGGTCTGTTGTAGAAAACAGCAGACATGCTGGTTGATGGCTGTGTGCCACCCTCACTCAACCCCAAGCCCTGTTTTCCTGCCCTTCCAGCTGCCCCGCGGCTGCTGGGCGCACAGCAAGCCTGCTCCCAGGCAGCCTGCTACCCCGCCGCCGGAGACCTCCTGCTGGGACGAGCCCATCACCTGAGAGCCTCCTCCACTTGTGGCCTCACCAAGCCCGAGACATACTGCACGCCCCACGGAGAGGTACGTCCACCTCCTCCCTCCGCCCTCCTAAACCTCACGTAGGGATGCTAATGCCTTTACCTGTCCCTATCCTTCCTACCCTTTTGCAGGGATGTGTTTCACCTATTTCAGGTATTTATCCCCTTTCCAACCGTGTTGGGTCATTGCACCATCTGTGGTGTCCTCTTGAGCCCTGGTAGCTCCTCCATCCCCATGGTAGGGAAGAGGAGCTGAGCGTGAACATGGTAGCAGGGAAAGGGCAGCAAAGCTCGGGTGTGAAGCAGTGGGGGCAAAGTGGAAGCTTTTGCATCCAAAATATCCCAAGCCTTCCTATCTCCAGGCTTTTTAGTTATCAACTAAACTCATATTTCACTTGTCAAAAATGGGAACGTTTCAGGCCTTTCACAAAGACTTGGAAAAGCTTCTGAACCAAACAACTGTTTTCAATTGTGCTGGTTGTGCGGGGGCAGGAGATCGTGCTGGGGAGGATAACGTTTCAGCCAGCTGCGGGTTCCCAGGCTCCAAAGCTGCCACCGAATCAGAGTAAGGGTTCAAGGATAAGCCTGCCTGAGCACAGAGCTGAAAACGCTACAGAGGTGAGGTCCCTGCCGTGAGCGCTTCCTGAAGCCTTTCTCTGTCGGTCTGGCAATATTAACCCCGTAACTGCTGTGGGAGGAGCTCAAAAGGGAGTGGGTTCAATGCAGGATGGGCAAAAAGGGTCTTGGAAGAGATGCTTTAGAGGGAAGGAAATGGCAGACCTCTGGTGAGGCAGTGTTTTCTACAGTGAAATCCAGCTCGAGTGAGTCAGTATTCTTCTGGTTTTAATTCCCTTTCAAGTTGAAAGGCCAAGATGTGGCAGTAAGCGCGTATGTTGCAGAGCTGGTGTTCTCGCTGGGCTGGAGAGATTTTTGCTCCTCTGTGGGCTCAGGGATGGCTGGGAGCTCTTGGTTGGTGTGAAACTGGGGCAGCTCCCTGGCCCGGGCGGGTATATGCATCACGTCCTCCTGGATGCTGGGCTGGCTGCAGCATCTGTCCTCTGTCAGGTCCTTTTCCAGGCTGACAGTTGTGGTCAGGCATTTCCTCCATTCAAGCTCTCACTTTTTTCAGAGCTGCTTTGCTGCTCCCAGGCAGCAGGGCTGTTTGCTCGCCTCCCCAGCAAACCCCTGCTGCTTCTCAAGGGTGCTGTGGCCCGTGGACAGGAAAAAAAGCAAGCAATTATTTCTGCTCTGGCTTAATTTTTTTTTGTCTTCCCAATTTCTGTTTATACTTGAGGAAAATTGTATATAAATGTACTTCTGAAATCTTCACTTAACATTGACTTTTGGCAGTGACTTTTGCTTGAAGAGGAGGCTTGTACTGTGGGAAGCGAGGGTCTTCAAAACCTTGATTAAGCTGGATGTCCTAATACCAGCTGGAGCGGACTCATTATTCCCTTTGCCTGGCCTTGAGAGATCACTGAAGGGCCTTCAGTTGTGATCATCTGCATCACTTGTAATCTTTGAAGTGGAGACTGGGTGTCTCTCTGATGGCTGTGATATACCTCGAGCAGAAATGATCCATCTGGTGCAGAATTAGCAAGTGAGGTCTTGTTGGCGGTACTGCAGAGGAAGGCAGACAGCAAGATTGCAGCTCTTCTAGTCTTCAAGCCCCTAAACTATTCAGTTTTTGTATTCCTTATACCTTGCCTTACAAGTACCAGGGTTAAAAGGGATATGAAACAATTAACACTGATATGTTAAGTTGGATTCTCCAATTCTAGCTTTGGGAATGGGGTCTTTGCTTCCTTACTGCCTGCATATATGTGATCTTCTCTTTTACTGAAATGAGAGATGTGGTGTTACTGCTAGCAAATTCCTCAAAGACTCTTATTTCTGTTCTGTAGTGGTAATGGCTAATGGGAGTTATGAGTACACCAGCTCCTATCTTTGCAGGAGAAATCCCTATGCGATAAATATTTTTTCCTCCCTTTTTCTACTTCCCTAATTTAAGCAAAAATTAATCCCCTGAACTCAATCTTCCTATTCCCATCCCATAAAAAGTAAGCACGTTTAATTTATTGACTCTTATGACTTTTTTCTGTTACATGTCTTGCTCTTGTTTTGTTGCCAAATAGGTACAAATTTGGAGTCTGTTTTGCAATCTCAGCAGAGGGCATGGGATGAGGGGTTGCTCTCGCTGCCTGCTGGTGCCCTCGTGCCAGCTGGCAGGCGCACGCTGTCTGGCCCCGCTGCCAGCCCGTGCTGGCCCCAGGGTGCTCTTTTGCAATTCTGGTAGGTCACTCGCTGTGGGCATCGATTTCAGCCTCTGCTCCATTGTCTGCTCCGGCTCCAAATCCCTCTAACCTTTAAACTTTGCACTACCGATTGCTCCACTCCTTGGCTGTAGGCTGTCTAGTGAAATCCAAGAGGGACGGTCAGCATTGGCATTTATAGCGCAGGGGACTGCAGTGATGATTAGAAAAGTGATGGGGGGTGGAAACCAGGCAGACCAATAACACCATACGTGCACTTAGCGCTTGGGAAATGGCTGTTCGAGTCATCAGGGAAAGTAAAAGCAAGAGGGGAAACTGAAAATAGAAAAATAGGTGAGCCTGGATTTGGAGTTGTAAAGGTGCTGATATGTGTGGAAAGACTCTCATTGACCGAGGTGTGATTCAAGGCCCAGTTAACTCATCTCTCTATTTAAATGCAAAGTATAGCACTTTGATAGGAATATGGAGTAGCTCACACTGCCTAGCTCTACCCAAGGGAAGGCACAGCGTAGCTTTCACACGGATTAGCAGGTTCCCGGTCCCCTCGCCTGGCCAGCCCTCCTGAGTGACAGCATGAGGGCTTGTGCACGCCTTTGGCTCTTTGCCTCGCCGCTGGAAGCAGCGGTACCTGCGCCGTGGGGTGTTCTCACCCAGCAAGGTTAACACTGCTCTGGAGGGAGAGCACTTCTTTCCTCCAGGCTTGTGCAATGCTTTCAGCATAAAGACATATTCAGAACTAGAAAACAGCTACAGACTTTTCTGGATGTTTTATTAATTTTGAAGAGTACCCAAAGCACCCTGCACATCGCTGTGAAATCTTTTGCCAAAGAATAGGCAAGAGAGGAATGAAGTTGGGTGTCCTTGTGCTTGTGTTGCTGCTCTGTTTCCTGCATCCTACAGTGGAGCAGCTTGTGTGTGTGGTGACTACATGGATCCTCACGCCCTGACCCTGGGAGACTTTGGATATTAAAATGTTGTTCGCATAAGTTCAAGGACCAAGATTTTCTGCCTGCTCTCACCTGCTTTTCATGGGCACTTGGCGGATGTGAGCAACGAAGGGTGGCAAGTCACCTTTACCACCCCTTGTGTCAGTGGTGACATGGGGTCATCCAGATAGGGATCGAGGGGAGAGGTACCGGAGAAGCCTAATCCCTAAATGAGTTAGCGGCAGGGCAGTGTGAGCCTGTTGGGCAGGAGAGCTCCTGGTGTGGCAGAGGATTCCTCCTGCTGACGGAGGGTCGCAGCTGCCTGGCAGGGGTTGGTCTGCAGCATCTCTCCCTGTGGTGTCTCAGCACTCAGTTGTCTTTGGCTGCTTCCAAAAATACAGGCCAGTGTCTGTGAAAGAGAATATGTGCAAGACTAGTGCTTCTGTCTGCCTTATTGCTACCGTCTGATGGTTACATCTGCTTGCCCGCCTGCATGAGTTGGTCAGGGAGCTCAGTACTGATCCAAAACACGCTGCCTGCCGGGTGCTTCAGTGGGCCCTAGGCATGTTGGGACAGGGGAGAGCATGTTGGAAAGCCACTGTGCCTCCCAGCTCATTTGCTTTCCAGACCCACGTCATCAGTCAAACTCAAGTCTTTTACACAGAAAAATGCATCCATGAAATCGTGAAATAACTGTGGTCAGATGGGACTGCAGGAGATCCAACCCCCTGCTCAAAGCAGGGCTTCTAGTTTTAGGTATTGCTTCATAATGTCGAGGGTTTGCACTGAATAGTTTGTATTCCAGACCTGTTGAAGGTGATATGGGGCTGCTCTGTGCTTATCTCATCTTATTCTGGCATTCAGACACACCCTGCTCTTCCCTGCAGGGATATGTCCCTACCTGTAGTGAATGTGCAGAAGAAATAGCCTATTTCCCTTTTTTTTTTTTCCTCCTCCACCTCCCTTCTCTGTATCTTCTTTTGCCACACAACTGCAAATTGATACATATGCTGAGAGACATCACGTCATTCTCTCGCAGACAAGTTGCAGAGGCAATAGGACCGCGGTGATGCGTGCGGGGTGTGGAGATAAGCTGGTGCAGCATGGGTTTTGCAGACTGTCATCCTGGCAGATTTTAAATGAAGTTTCAGTGAGGGGAGATGATGTGAGAACAGACGGGGTGAGGAAAACAGGCACCCACGTGCTTGCTTTTAAGCAAGAGAAATGAACTTCGTTTCCTTAAACACCATACCTAGGATGTTTGTCCAGCTTGCGTCTTCTCCCCTATCTCCGCTGTCACCTCTGAATTTGGGGGTCACTGGTAAAACCAAGCTGAGGGTCAGAGCCCTCTATTTGTGTTTTGAGCATAACCTCAGAGCTCACTTCCCAGTGTCACTTCTGACTGGCCAAGCAAGGATGTGACATTAGATGTTATGGCTAAGAGATTATCTTTCAAAATCGCAGCGCAGTCCAGTTTCGCAAACACCAATTGCTCACTGAGAAGTTTAGCCACGCCGGCATAACCATGGGTAACTTCTAACATGTTGTCCCATGGAAAATGTATAGAGTACTTCACAGGCAAGACGAGCCCAGCTCTGTGAGCCTGGTGTAGCGATGTCCTACGGCTAGTGTTAACAGGGAATGAAAATGGGTTGGAATAGAGAATTGCATAACTTGGCTTTAACAGGTGCTTTTGTTCCTAGGGTAACTTCTTCTTGCTGCCCGCCCTATTTCTTAATAACCCTCAATTTCTCTGTATGCATATAAATTCCCACTGCCTTCCAGATTGTCCCCAAATAAACTTGGAACAGTAATTACTGTCCCTATACAATATTAATTGTGCAAAACCACGCAAGGCTCTCATATGGGAGGCTGCGTGCCAGGAGCCTGACTGACACAGTGCCTCTCACTGACATGGAGCTGGGTTAAACGCAGGACCACCAAGGTCTCCGCAGCTACGAAAGGTCTTCATTTCATGACTGGAGAGAAGCAGCTTCCCAGTTTTGCTGATGAATAACTTCAGTTTATTTTGGGTTGTGCACCTATGCCAGGAGGTTTTATTTCAAGGGCTCTCTATTCATTAAAATGGCAGCTAGAGTTACTTAAAATACTTTGGTCTGAGTCCATCAGCTTAAAATTGTTTGTGGTTTTCTGCCCATGCATGAGTGGGGAAGCATGGGAGGCTGACCAGCAACTGGTTCACAAGGTCAGAGCAGGAGGAGAAGAGCAGCAAAAACCCGCAGCAGAGCTGCGGAGAGCGCACGGGCGAGGGCAGGGTCTGCACCCGTGTCCCTGCACACACCGTGCAGAAGTGTCCCAGGTGCGTGACGTAATATACGGGCATTTTTACAATACCTGGTTGTTCTTCTACATGGATTCCCCCCCCCCCAATTAATTCCAAAAAAAGAACGGTTTATTCTCAACGCGCTAGCTTTTCCTCTAAAACAACTGCCTTCCAAATTACCTTTCAAAAAGCTGGAAGGAATTTCCTTTAATTTCTGAACCTCCCTAACCCGTATTTTGGGTGACTCTTAAGAGTAGGTTGGAGGTGCAGAGGGGGGTTGGTGGTTTCCATGCAGACCTACAACTACTTTTGCCTTCCTGTAGACCTTTTCAGCCCCACATGCCATACCTACTCAAACACGTACCGATTCTCTTTTGCTGCAGCAGTACGTGGGCTGGGGCCTTTGGTGCCTGGCAGGGGGGGACGACGTGTTGGAAAGCCAGGGCTGGGGCTGCCCCAGGGTTCAGTGACCCAGCTTAGACCGTGACCTCTTCATTTCCAATTGTCACGTACTCCCGCAGCCCTGGTCTATTCCTGGCAAGCCCAGCTCTGAGGGATCTACTGAGTCTGTCGCTATGCTGGTAAAAAAAGAAGGGGAGAGCTGGGGAAAGGTGTGCGCTTGGTGAATCTCCCCCCAGCCCGGTGCTGGACTGTCATTTTTAGTAATTCCCTCTGCCCCGAGGAACTTTGAGACACATAGTCACAGTCAGTAATAGCAAATCCTCCTGTTGTGCAATAGAGGGATTTCACAATTTGATCGAAGGATGTGAAATGAATTTTGCTTCCAGTGTTAATTTTAGCCTTAATTAAAAAGCTGGGGGGGGAAAAAAAGGCAAAGATTTTTGCACCGAGCATAGCCCCCGGGCTGCATGGGGAGGGTCGGTCTCACAGACAGTTTAAGCTTCATTTTTACTTAGCGACGCATTTCAAGTGTGGCTGCAGCTTCATTGCCAACATTGAATTGTAGCTACTAGAAGGCACTTGTGTCTCTGGCTGTGTGAATGGTCTAATAAGTATGCATGAATCACTCCTAATGAATAATTTAGCCGAGATTAACCTTTCCCCTTGCAGAAAGCCTGCCTTCTCCCTTTGCTAATCACAGTCAGAACTGTTGTGAAGTTTAATCATTATTGGGAATTGTTCACTAGGTTATTTCTGTGGATAATTCCCGTAGCTTCCTGACAATTTGCTGCTAGTAGTCATTATCTGAAATGAGTTCTTCTGCCTGGGCCCCGATTATATTATTTCTCATTCTTACTGGCAGAGCCAGGAGGAGTTGGTAGAGCCAGGGAAATTGCATGATTATATATTTTGCATTCTCTGTTTGCTTACTCTGCAATATTGTTATAAATATTGTAGTTAGCCAACTCCTGTTCTGGGATATTTATAGACAGAGAACATAAAGACTGTGGCAAATATTATGGAAACAGATCAGTTTTAAGTGAGGATCTCTCCTCAATATCTGCCCAGCTGCTGAAAGGTTCCCAGGTCCGGGGGCAGAGCGGAGTCAGGTCTGGGCTTTGTTAGGAACTAAACCAACCCACGATCCGAGCTCACATCTGTCTGCTGCTGCCCGGCCACCTCGCCGTGTGCCATCTGCTCCCGGGGCGTCAGCACGGCCATGGGCTGGGAGAACTGCCGGGCGGCTTTGCCTCTGGTGCGGTACCAGTTAGGGCTTTGTTCAAAGGCAGCCTATGCCTCGTGTGGTTTTGTGCGAGAGCAAGCAAAAAGGTAACTCTGGACAGAGTTTCCCATGAATTTTTCTTTAAATTAAAATAAAAAAAAGGTAGTTCTTATGAAGCTGAGTCCTTTTTTGTAGAAATAAGAGTCTTGGCTGACTTAGGTGCACCTGTTTCAGGAGTAAGGAAATATGTGTAAACTGTGGATTAATCTTTTAAAGGGGAAACCAGAAATCTTGGTGCCACCGTGCCTCCCTGGCCACCACCTCCCGCTGCCTTTCCGAGGCATGGATCTCTCCCAACCCCAGCTTGTGTGTAGGGTCGTGTTTGGGTTGGAATCGGCTCATTTGTTTAAGTATCAGATGGGGAGATTTTAGCACAGAGGTGGATATAAAGTGCTTCTTGTCACTTATCACCCAATGTCTCTGCTCTGCCATGGAAAGCTGATCTCATCACTGGGGTCCAAAGATGCCCATGCCTCTGCTGTCACCTTGTGCCACCCCAGGGACTGCCAGCCCTCATGGCGGGGTATCCCATTACCTTCCCAGTGTCAGATGTTAGACCTTGTGCCAGACGTGCTCTCCTCCTCCCCCAAACCCGCTTTCCTCCCAGGACAACCTTTCTGAGCCGCCCTGCCCCGCACCGCCAAGGCCAGCACCTGCCATCACTGGCAAACACTGTTCTTGATCTTCCCCAATTTCTCGGGCTTTGGGATGTGTCGGTGTGAAGCGCATGTCCCACTGCTCCATTTGGGAGGCTACTTTACTGCTCGGGCCACTGACAACTTCAATTTCTAGTTGAAATGTTTCACGTCACTTTTGCTTTTGGGACAGCATTATCTGCAGCCCCTTGTGTTTGCTCTGCTCTGAGCGTAGCTGGTATCAAGCGCTTCGGATGGGGCCTCCCCGTGTCCCCCGTGGGATGCTGCTGCGGGCTCTGTCGTCACCTGCTATTTTAACATCCCTCTGGGACCTGCCCTTCCCCACCTTGGCCTCACCTGAGTGTCTCTGCCCCCGTTTTGCGGTGGCCCTTGCCCAGCCTGCTTGCCCACCCTGTGCCTGCCTCTCCTCTTGGCGCATGTCCAGACCTTCCCTGTTCCCTGTCTCTTGCTCAATCTCCTTCCTGCTGCTTTCTACACATTTCTGAGCCTACTCGTGTGCCACACGGACCCAGAGGCCCCATGTTAGTGGCTGCACAGAGCGTTGCTTGGTTAGTCAAAATTTGGACATTTGTTTGCTCCTCGGGGACCCTGTTTTCTCCTGTCCCTGCGTTCCCGTGCTACATCTCTGTTTGCTCCTTGAATTACTTGCTCAAGTGAAGGGCTGAACTTTGAGCCACTCGACTTCCCACCCGCTGACTTCTCACCCGCCGAGCTGTTTGCTCCTGCTCTGCTCCCAGGGGAGAGCGCAGGGGGGGCAAGCATCACCCGGGGCTTTTGGATGCGAGAGAAAGGCCTTTCTGTTCCCCCAAACAGCCCCTCGGCTGTGTGGAAAAGGCAAACTGGTCCTGAAAAGCTGCAAAGAACTTTCTATCAAGTGTTGTCATTGTGGAAAACGGGGTTTGCTTAAAAAAAGGCTTTTTTTTTTTTTATGGTTTGCCAAAAATGGGCTTTAGTCAAAAGCATTTTGGTTTTAGTTTTTAGTCCATAAACCCAAGTTGTGTTTTTTAATGGGGTGTGAAGGGGACCACTTGAGTCCTGCATATCATTAGTCTTATTGATCGTGGTTCTTCAGATCTCTAATAAACCACCTTTACTGATGCCGTTTGTTCCTCGGCGAGTCCACGCTGCACTCGGGCCCCTCACCTTTGGGCTCTGCTGGGGGGTCTTTCCCTCCATCCGAGCCGGGACGGTTGCTTCCACGTGCCCTTTCTCTTCCAGTGGAGCATGAGATGCTGCAGGTGCGACTCGCGGCTGCCGCACACCTACAACGGGCACCGCGTGGAGAACGTCCTGTCCTCCGCCGGGCACTCGCGCTGGTGGCAGTCCCAGAGTGGTGAGTACCGGCTGGGCGCGTTGGGGTCCCCTCGTGACACTGCAGCTCCGGGCCACCGGCAATAAACAGCATGAGGGGAAGAGGAGGAGGTGTTGAACTCAATAGATTGGAAGGAAAGAAGGAAATAAATGACTTGGCTCAGGCAGCGAAGTGGTTTATTTTCCTGAAGCCCGCAGTCTGCACCTCTGAAGCTGCCTCTCTGTGCCCGCAGGCATCAAGCGCGTCTCTTTGCAGCTGGACCTGGACCAGACGTTCCAGCTCAGCAGCATCCTGCTTCACTTCAGGGTTCGTGTGTAGCATCTCTGCTTGTGAGGAGATCACAGATGACAGTGGATGGGCTCCGCTGGCTCTCCGCGAGATGTGGGGATCTCAGTGCACAGCTCCCTTCGGGATCCTGATAGGAAGGACACCAGGGGCCCCATCCCTCCTTTTTCCCTCTTTTTCATGGCCATTCCCCAGGGCGTTTGGGAGGAGCAGAGCAGGGTGGTGGGTTCCCATCCCACGAATGTCTGCTGAAAAAATCTCCTTGGTGCGGATGTGTACTTTGTGGCTGCAGCAGGGCTGGCCGAGGGGAAGGGGGGACCCAGAAGTTGCTGGTAACTCGCAGGGGAGGGGATTGCTCCAGCAGCCTGCGGAGACCTGAGCCTGAAGGGAGGAGGAGGACAGGCATCCCCAGGATGGGAGGCGGCTGGGGTGTGCCTCGTTACAGATGTGCCTCTTTCCCCGCTCTGCAGTCGCCACTGCCCGCTGCAATGCTGATTGAGCGCTCCACCGACTTCGGCAAGACCTGGGAGGTGTACCAGTACCTGGCCTCTGACTGTGCCACCGCGTTCCCCCACGTTCCCCGGGGCTCCCCCGAGAGCTGGCAGGATGCTCGGTGCCAGGCGCTGCAAGGGCACCCTTTGCACGGGGGCAAGGTAGGATTTGTGGGGTTTTGTGGCAGGGGCTCCCACACGTGCCTGTTCCCCCTGCTGTGACCCTGGGTTCAGGGCGGGCGGTGCAATGCTGCAGAAACACGTGGTGGCTTGGAAGTCTTTTACGTGTGTTACACCTGGCGAGGGATGGAGCCCGTGGGCATCCAGCACTGCTGAGGGGAGTCCTCAGGAGAATTCTTGCTCCTCTGGGAGGAAAGCCCTTGCTGCTTTGTGGCAAGCGAGATGTTATGTTGGTCTTCCTGCGAAATCCTCTACAACTCTGAAGTCTTTTCCCTGTGTTAAGTGATGTTCTGCAGAGGCAGGTCCAGAGCACACGCTGCCCAGAGCATGAGAAGAAAACACCTTGTGTTTCCTGCTTTTTAACTTATCTTTTTTCCTTCTAAGGTGAAATTCAGTGTCCAAGACCTGGCGTCTACCATCACTACCTCTTACAGCCAGACCGTTGATAGTAAGTGACCGGCCTCTTTCATATCTGAGAAAGGGAGAGGGGGATGATGCACCTTGTGGTTCTTCCTACCTGTGATGGAGTGCTGAGCTGGGGTAACCCCGCAGGGGAGCAGGTCCCCTGCAAACAAGGCCTCGAGCTGCATGTTAGACTGCTGCCCTGGTGCCTCCGAGGTGTCAAGGAGCAGTGTTTGGTCTTTGACTCAGCTGCTGCTCTTCGTGCCGATGCCTCTGTCTCTTGCTCTGAGCCTTCCACGCAAATCGCAATGCACTTCTGCAGCTGGTGCCTGGGTGCCTGCTGCCCCCTCACGCCTCTCCTCGGTCCCAAACAGAGCTGGGGCAGTTCACCAACCTGCGGATCAACTTCACTGAGCTCCCCCACATTGCACGCCAGGGCTACCGCTCACCCAGCACCTTCTATGCCGTGACGGAGATGTCTGTGCTGGGG
Source organism: Pygoscelis adeliae (assembly GCF_000699105.1). Classification (NCBI taxonomy): domain Eukaryota; kingdom Metazoa; phylum Chordata; class Aves; order Sphenisciformes; family Spheniscidae; genus Pygoscelis; species Pygoscelis adeliae. Next base: position 1,528,499 of record NW_008825543.1, read on the forward strand.
ACCTGCTTCTGCCATGGACATGCCAACCGCTGTGCCCCCTCGGGAGACCTGCATGCTGCGGTGAGCATCGGGGTGAAGCGAAAAGCCTAAAGATGAGCTGTGTGGTATCAGGCTCCACCACATGCCCAGGAGTGCTCCTTGGGAGACCTTGGCTGGGATGACCAGTGGTGGGGTGTGGGAATCTTTCCTCTGGCCAGAGGCTGCTCATAATCGTGGGAAACGATGCCTTGTTTTGCCTGCAGCAATGGGGTGGTGGCTGCGAGACAGCAGCCTGTGCTACCCCCACGTAAACCCCCTTTTTGTTTCGGGAAGAAGGTGAGAGGGGCTTTATAAGGAGTTATGAAGCTTGGTGGCTGTGGGAGGTACTGCTCCTGCCAGCACTGGGTCTCTCGGCTGGATGGGGGACACGCGGAAGGTTTCAGCAGGCTCCTTCATGCCCAGGAGGATTTGCCAGTGCAGGTTGTTAGCTGTTGTGGGATTTTCTTGTCCCCAGCTTATGCTTGTCCGCTTTGTCTTGAGCATGGTTGTCCTTGGGTAGGTAGTAGAGGTGGTGGGAATCGTCCTGTCTCTGCGAGTGAGGAGCAGCCCGTCCCTGGTGCTGCAGCAGCCTGGTCTGGGTGCTGGAGTTTCATCGCTGCACGGGGGCAGAAGCCGTCCAGGCATGTGCCGGAAAGGCATCAGGAGGATGAAGCAGCTACCATCCAGGAGAGGTAAAGCGTTGTCTCTGCAGCAGGTCCACGGGCACTGCGTGTGTCAGCACAACACCGCCGGTCCCAACTGCGATCGCTGCGCTGCCCTCTACAACGACCGGCCGTGGGCACCCGCAGAGGACAACGATCCCCACGAGTGCCAGAGTACGGCGAGTGCCTTTCCCTCTCTTCTTCCTGAGGCCTTTCCTAAATCCTCCCTAGCTGTGAGTGATGGGAGCCGGGAGCGAGCTCCAAGAGCTTTTACTGGGACGCTTTGTGGGGCTGGATGTTAACACGGGTGTCTCTGCAAAAGGTGCCCCCGACACGTTTGCACGCAGGGCTTTGCTCTGCAGGGTTGTGGCCGGGCCATGCTGGCTCACGGGCTGCACCAGTGCTCGGCCACGCTGTCCGACTGGTGCCAGTTTCATCCTGGGGTGGTTAGCGGGTGTCACTGTGTCACGCAGGGGACTCGGGCACCCTCTAGTGCCGGAGCCGCTGCTGCCGGAGGGGTTTGCACAGTTGCAGCACTAGCTGGGCCATTTTATTGGGTTTTTTCAGGGTGCAACTGCAATGGTCACTCGACCTCGTGCCACTTTGACCTGGAGCTGTACCGTGCCAGTGGAGGGGCGAGCGGGGGTGTCTGTGACGGCTGCCAGCACAACACTGAAGGCAACAACTGTGAGCGCTGCAAAACTAACTATTTTCGCAACCACCAGCAAGATCTTGCCCATCCTGAAGCCTGTCTGCGTGAGTGCCCAGTTATCCCCCGTAGCACCTTCCTCGGACCCCCCCGTCCGCCCCTCGCACCCCTCAGCAGTGCTGTTTCTTGCGTGTTTCCAGCCTGCGAGTGCGACCCAGACGGCACCGTGCCGGGCTCCATCTGTGACCCGCTGACGGGGCGCTGCATCTGCAAGGAGAACGTACAGGGGGACCGCTGCCACCTCTGCAAGCCGGGGTTCGCCCAGCTGGCCAACTCCAACCCTATGGGGTGCCGCAGTGAGTACACCCTGAGACAACCCCTGCTTCCCGAGGTGCTCCCACCCCACCTCTGCTCTCAGCATCCTTAGTGGCTCTGGAAGGGATGCAGTTCCCAGCCAGCTTTGACTTGGGGTTTCCAAGCCAAAGGCCCATTTTGCAAAGGCTTATAAACCTCCTCGCTCAGGCTCTGGCCTGTCTCAGATATAAGTTTGGCAAAAAGCACAGGGAAGCGGAGTTTGGGGCCTGTGTAGGGCTGTATCCCCTTCTCGAGTGCCTCCCCGGGTGTGCAGGGCTTGGGAAGCCGGAGGCGATGCTGTGCAGGCGAGCGGGGCTGTGCGCAGCAGAGGGCAGCCGTGGCTCGGGTCAGCCCCGGGTCTGCGGCTGGGCGGGGGGGGGGGGGTGGGGCCTCC
>NW_008825543.1:1531030-1538480 GCF_000699105.1 Pygoscelis adeliae
TCCCTACATTCTTTCATGCATGCACCTGCAAGCTTGCTCTCTTCTTTTCCTTTCCCAACTCTGTAAACGCTGCTGTGAGGGGCTGCCCGGGGGCAGCGGGGCGGTTGGGCTGCACAGCTGAGAGTGCCGCTGCCAACAGAGCTGTGTCCCCCCGGCTGGGCAGCACCATGCCGGGGATCGCTCAGAGCATCAAAACTACCTGTTGGGTGGTTCCGTTGTCCTGTCCCATCCGTGGGAGCCTCCACAAAAGGGCCATGCATTACCAAGCGCATCCTGCTCTTATTTACTTTTCCTGTTTCCTAGAAAACACTATGACAGGCTATTCAGGAAAATGAAAGAAGGTGGTAATTATCGAGGCAAGATTAAGCCATTTTAAGAGGCTTGATATTTAGTAAGGAAGCCCTAATAAGAGATCTTCACGCAGGCGAGGCAAGTTAATTATCCTCATTTGTCAATGAAAAGCATGTGTGTCACTTTGGGCTTAAGATACAATTGGGAAAATTGAAGTTAAATGTAAAAAAAAAAGCCCATGACAAATTCTAAGAGCCAAAGATCAGTCCCAAACGAGCTCAGTGCAGGGAGGAGACCTGAGATGGCAAACCAGCTGCTTGTGGGTGATTCCTTTGTCTTTGAAACAAAGCTTAAAACTCTGCTTTGCAATGCTTGAGCTCTTTGGAGACCGTTTGCATTGCTGCGGCTGAGCCTGCAGCCTGGCGTGAGCAGTGCGGGCATGTCCTGGAACACGCGCTGAGCAGAGAAGATTGTCCGTGTGCTGGCTTTAGTGCTCAAGAGCAGTCGAGGGAGGAAAGCATCCGGAGTTGGGTCTCCCTGATGTGTTTCTCTTTCCTCAGTTCACAGGACAGTGTCCGTGCAGAGAAGGCTTCACGGGACGGACGTGCTCTGCCATGCAGGAGCAGGTTTGCCCAGATAGGCACTTTGGAGATACCCGGGTAGGGTGCACGGGTAGGTAGGGAGCATCCATTTCATTTTGGCTTGATGTTGCTTAGCACCGTGAAATCATGGGTTATCTGGGAAAGAGCACCTGGCCCATGACCTGACATCAGCATTTCCCGTGTTATTTTGCAAGAGAAATTTCCTCTCTGGAACAGCTTCCTAGTTAATCCCTGTTGCTCTTCCCCATCTCCAGGTATCCACCAGTCCCCTCCCAGCAGCCTTGGGCAAGACCCTTGGCCGTGCCAGTCTGGCCTTGCAGGGTCAGGGTCTGGGTGAACGACTGGGTTTGGGTGCTCTTCCCGTTCCTCTGCCCATGCCACCTCCTTCCCAGATGCTGCAGGGGCTGATGGGTGGGGTTGGACTTCAGATTGTGTTGGCATCCCATTAGCAGGGTCTGATTTTATATATATATAAAAATTTATTCCCCCCCCTACTTCAGTGGGCTTCATCTCTATATCTCTCCACCTTTCCATCCCCCAGAGTGTGACTGCAACTTCCAGGGCACGGAGGACGTGGGGTGCGACAAGACCACAGGCCAATGCCTCTGCCGGCCGGGTGTCACGGGCCCCCACTGCGACCAGTGCCAGCGGGGCCACTGCAGCACCTACCCCGGCTGCGAGCTGTGCCACCCCTGCTTCCGTGCCTACGACGGGGACATCCAGCGCCTGCGCCTGCGCCAGGCCAGCCTCAGCAACTCCACCTCATGGCTACCCCTCGGGAGCGGGGGCTCCCGCTTCGGCCCCCGCCTCTTGCAGGCAGAGGGCAACGTCCAGCAGGTGCAGGGCATCCTCGGCCGCTCTTCTGTGACAGAGCAGAGCCTGGCCCAGGTGGGCAGCGCTCTTGCTGCGATCAGGTGAGGGACGGATGCTGCTAATGGGGTACATCCCTTAGCTGGGAGGGGATGCTGGCTTTTTTCTGTGTGCTCACTCCACTTGTCACACTGAGCTGCTTGCACGTGTTCTGCTTTGTTTCTGTAACTGAAAATCTTGCTCCATTCACGCAGTGACCAGGGATGCAAGAGAACAGCATGTCCACACATGCCCGTCCTGTGCAAAATGTTGCAAAGGCAGGATGCCGGTGGACAGGCTCCAGGCAGTCGGCGTCTTGCCCAGTCCCTGCGTGGGCATGGCCCCACCAGCTGTAGCCCAGCCCCGCTCTCCACTGCCTCTGCAGACCTGTGAGGCCACGGTGTGCCCTCGGCCATCAGCTCTCTGGGCTCAGAAGTGCCTCTTCACCGGGTGTTGGCAGCATCCCAGCACGAGAATACCCTGCTCTCCACAGGTGCTTTGCTCTCTACTTGAATTCACGTTTTCTGCTTTTTCTCTCCCAGAGAGCAGGTCCAAGGTATAAATCCTGACCTTCATTTTCTGGATGAGACTGCCTCTCTGTCGAGGGAGCTCGAAGCCCTTAACAGCAGCTTGCTTATCACTAATACCCAGTATCAGAGCAAGAAGACCCAGTTTGAAACCAGCCGCAGCACAGACCTGTCAGGTACAGTGCTGCAGCTGTAATATCTCTTAATTTGCAGCCATTAATTTACCTCAACGTGACTGTGCCTGGTGGTTTCCCACCAGCCGGGTAGATGAGATGGAGTTTTTAACCTGCTGTCAGCTTAGGAACAGCAAATACATCTTCCCTCCCCAATGAGAGAGGTGCTTTCTACCCAGCCCCTGGTCCAGGTTTTCATGCTATTGGGTTATTTGCTCCAGCATTTTGGGGCTGGGCGGCTCGCTCCACAGGCACCACATTCCCGTCCCCCGGCCAGCACAAACTCTGCTGCTGGGGCACAGCGTGGGCGGTGGGAAGGGGGGAGCCCCGCTGGGAGCGTGTCGCTGAACCCGGGAGGAAGCTGAGGTAATGAAGGTTGTGCACAGATGGAAGGGATGGAGGGGTGGGGAAGAGAGCCAGGCGGCTGTCAGGCGCTTGGGAGAGGAGCTAATTAAGCCCTGTGGTGATGCTGGTGGTAGGCTGCCATTATAGCCCTGCTACAGCTAATTCTCTCCAAGTGTCTCATTGCTGCCTCTCCCTCCCTGCTGCAGTGCATGGCTCAGCCGGCCAGGGATGTGCGAGCTGCAGCGAGCAGCCACTGCCTGGGCAGGGTCACTCTGCACCTCGCTGTCTGAGCAGGGCTTAGAGGTCCATGTCCTGACAGCTCTCCTTCCAGGCTGTGCTGGAGGGGAGCGGTGGGGTCTGCTTGGAAGCCAGGGAAAGGGCTCTGAAAGAGCCCTGTCCTGCCCTGCCAAAACCCTCCTGGGCTGCATGGAGCAAAGCCCAGGATCAGCATGTGCACGTCGTCTTGCTTTAGTTTTGTTTCAATCTTTTTGCCCCAACCCAGAGTTCAGTCCTTCAGGAAAGCTCTGTAGCTCACTGAAGGAATGGCTGAAAGGCTTCTGGAAATAAAAGGAGCTTTTTCATTGTGCCATAGTGACTAATCACTCCGGCTGTGTCTCCCTCCTCTCTGTGCACACATCCACTCGCGGGGTATAGTTAATGCCTTCGTTTAGGTAGCTATGCTGCATTTATGACTCACGGAGGCATTTGTGTCATTTATCGGTTTTATTCCTGCAGGAGCCTTCAAGACAATCAGATCTGCTTACCAGACATCTACCAATGCCAGCAGCCTCGTCGCCAGCGCCTCCAGGCTGCTGGCCGAGTCCCGGGAGAGCTGCAGGAGTGCCGTGGGGCTGGAGGGGGGGCTTGCGGAGTCCACCTCCAAGCTGCTGACCCTGAAGGGCGAGATAGCCTCATCTCCCAACCTGACCCCTGTCATAAACAAGGTGAAGATACAAAGTGGTTTTATGACTTCCCCACTGCCCACATCGAGTTTTCACGAGGGCCCTGTAGTGCTCAGGAGGCAGAAGTCTCATCCTGCAGTCATGCATCTTTCCTCAAACAGTCCAGCATGGCACAAGACAAAGTCTTTGTCCAGAGAGACTCATAAATGGCATCCAAGCAACCTGCTGTTTTGGGACATCAGTGGAGAATTGTCTGAGCACCCCTTGCCTGGGGATCACAGATACCGAAGCATTGCCCACCCCTCCCTCCCAAGCACACACTTTTTCCTCCAAGGACTTTCTCATGTGTCAGTTCTTGTATCTCAAAGACCCACTTAATTTCTGGGATGAGGTTTCTTTTATTTCTCCTTCACTGCTTTGTTATTGCCATGGAGATTCATTTCGGTGTCTCCTAATGCACGGTTGCTGTGGAGACCACCAACCTCGCCTCTCTGCTTTTCAGGGCACCAACACATTCTCAAGCAACCAGCCTGTGCAGGTGCTTGCACTGGCTCTGGGTTTGCATGTGCCCCTGCTGCAGTGCGCTCTTTGGTGGGTGGTAACTCCAGAAGATGCCTGGACATCAGTGGTTTTAATTGCATGGCAAGAGGGCAGGGTCTTCTCATTCCATTCTCTCTCCCAAAACAAATCGCACAGGTTGGACAGGGTTCCCCTGCCACAAGGGGAAGAGTTGTCCTGAGAGTAAATGAGATGTTTGCTCCGTGCAGACCTGCACTGTTACTCTTCATGAGCCGCTGGGGTTTAGCTCCTGCTTTGCTCTTGTTTATGCTCCAGCTTGGGGTGGTGAGGAGATGCAGACCTTGTGTTGCTGTCTCAGGTGTGGGCATTCAGCGCTGCCGTACATGTGTGTAGCTCTGGCTGCCCTTCCCCGACACAGTCACGGTCTCTGGTCATTTGGGCTGTGCCGCATGCATTGCCATCAGCCCCGTCGGGAGGGCTGGCTCCGTCGCTGTTCCCGTGCGGAGCCCTGCAGCACCAGCACAGCAAGTTCCCCAGCTCCCTTGGCAAGGGTCTGTCGAAACTTTGGCCCCTGTGATGTGCTGCTTTGCCTCCCTGAGGGCACTGAGGTCTCGCCAGTGAGGCGAGTGCCCTCGCTGCCCCACCGCTCTCTCCCTTTCCAGATCTGCGGTGGCTTCCGAGTGGAGACGTGCACGCCTGCCCGCTGCGAGCGGCTGCTCTGCCCGCGAGACAACAGCACTGCCTGTGGGGCTGGCCGCCCCTGCCGCGGCATCTTCCCGCTGTCGAGCGGGGCCCTCGCCACGGCTGGGGAAGCTGCCAGGGAGTTTCGCAGCCTGAGCGCCCGGCTCAGGGAGACGGCGCAACTGGTGAGTGTGGGCAGCACTGCCTGTCCTGCGGCCGAGCCCCACGCTCGGTCCTTCGGTGTCGTAGCAGCAGAGCCTGGGGGGACAGCTGTGGAAAGAGCGAGCTGTGATAAAATACCCAATCTCAACCTCCATTTGAGGCTTGATCTTTTGGACAGCTGCAGAAATTCAGGAATTTTTGAGTGGGAGACTTCCTGCTGCATGCGTGGATCCTGCCTCCCCCCAGCACAGGAGCCACAGAGCCGAAGGCATGTGACCGGCTCTGGAAATGTCACAGGGAAGCCTGTCCTCCTCCTGGTTTGGGATTAGCGTGTCAGAAGGGGTGGGGATGTGGAAACCCCTCTGAATCCACAGGTGTACCTGCTCTAACATTTGATGCAATCTAGAGTGTGCGTGTTAGTGCTGTTGCAGCTTCTTTCTGCAGCCTCTCGGGTGCTTGCAAAGATAAAGCGAGTTTCCAAACTCGTTCAAAATCCATTTCAAAGGTGTTTTGAAAAGCTGAACAGTACTGCCCCTGTTTGAGAGCTTCCCTTACAAATCTGGGGGATTTGCATCTTTAACATTTACAGTCCTTTAAAGCAGTGGCATATTAAGAATGGGGAACAGCATAATTTCAAAGTGCCTTGCCCAGTTCACTCAGAGTTGAGGTAGGGCTGCTGGGATTCCAGGTCAAGAAGAAATGGCTCCATCAGGATATTGTTGTTTGCAGATTAAAACGACAGAGACATCTGCAAATCAGATTCAAAGCAATACTCGGCGGCTTGCGGACCAGATGAGCGTAACAAGGACCCAGATAGAAGGAGATCTCCGGCGCATCCAGCAGTTCATCCAGCAAGTCCGAAACTTCTTGTCAGGTAGCGCTCTGCAAGCTGTAAAGTATGTCTGTGCAGGTTGACTAGTGCACAGAAAAAACTAATTTTTACAGTGATATTATGTATGAGAGTGCAATACAAGGGAGTCAGCTGAATAGCTCACCCCAGTTAAACTCTCGGATATCCAGTTTATCTGTACATGGGTATTTACGTAGCAAAGGTAACGCACACCCTTGAGACGGCAAGTGGATAGTGTTTTCTGAAACACATGGATAGTGTTTTCTGAAAAACGGAGAAGGCATTTCAGCAGTGCAAAAGTCCGAGATTTTGTCAGGAGCTGCAGTTTGGCCAGCTGACTTGCTCAGGCTTGGCTGTGCTGTTCAGATTGACCCAAATTAATCCTGGCTGTTTCATCTGTGTTGACTTTCCTGGGATGTCACCAGGGCACACCCTGCCTCCTTCCCTCTGGGGATGTTTGGGGTCCATCTGTGAGGTCCGTGGGGCAGGAGGTATCGCCACAGCCTTGACTTCTGTGCGCAGGGCTTCGTGGAGGGGTCTCGCAACATCCCCCCATGAACTGCTCTAAAAAAATGAACTGAATTAACATAAGTGGAAAGCTGTGGAGGAGACGGTCTTTTGTCTGTAGCACGGACAACAGCTTGCTCTGGGTCCTGCTCTCTGCCGCAGAGCCTTGTGCCATCGCTAGGGCTCAAGGACAAACCTATCCCTGCAGCCGGTGCTCTCCGAGGATTTGCAGTCGGCACTGACCCAATGCAGAAAAGTTTACCGGCAACACTCACTGACCGGAGATAAACAGACAAATCTTCTCTGGAGCAGACTATTAATCAGATGAGAATTCCTCATTGTCCTATAAACCAATGGGATGACTTATTGTTTGCAGACACATTGTAATAATACAATGAGCCTCATGAGCATTAGCTGAATAAGAAAATCAGGTCATTTAGTGCTGCCTGGTGTTAATGATGAGTGAAGATATTTCTGAGCTAATCGCTGGGCTAATGTCCCTTGGGCTTTGCCTGCCTCTGATTCCTCAGTTTTATTAACCTTTATTTGTGAAATAAAAAGAGGCTTGTCTTGAAACACAGCCTCATCTGCTCAGTGAGGTTCACCTAACTGCTCTGGGCTTAGCCATGGTGTTATCGTCACCAAAGTAAAGGTATCATTTCAGTACTTTCCTGAAAGTTTTGCTGATGTGAATGAGAAGTACATTAACTTCAAGGGGATTAAATTCAGGGTGGATCCTGGCAGCTGTCTGAAATGAAGAGGCTGTGTGCGTGAGAGCATGCGTGGCTGGACGCCTGCCCTCATCCTCCCTTGCATTTGCACTCCCGCCTTTCCTCTCTCCCGTTTCTGACGCCGTCTGTCTGTTTGCTCTGTAGACAAGGACATGGACCCTGCCACTATCCAGGAAATCAGTGAGTCTGTTCTCTCCCTGCGTCTCCCCACGGATGCTGCTGCAGTCCTGAGAAAAATGACTGAGATCCAAAATTTGGCAACTAAGCTGCAGTGCCCAGAGAGCATACTTGCCCAGACGGCCGAGGACATC
>NW_008825543.1:1538524-1574529 GCF_000699105.1 Pygoscelis adeliae
GTTGGGGTTCAAGGGCTTTCAGCAGCTGAGGGTCACTCAGCCAGAGTGAGTGTGGTGGTTCTCAGTTGGATTGAAATCTCGCTCTGCTGGAGCTGTACCGACCTGCACAAATATGAAGCTCTAGCCTGGGATCTTCTCTGTCTGTACAGTGCCTGAAAGAATGAGTCTGCAAATCTCTGCAGACACCTTCCTGGTGCCCTGATACAAATAAGAAATCTGGTTGCCAAGAATAGATCTTGTTATAGATACTAGAACAAGAAGGTCTTTACCAAAAGTAATGGAGGCTTTTCTCTATCTCTTGAAGTCCCTGTGATGGGAGATGACAGGATTGCCCTGGTATTACTTGATATTGGTGGCCTACATCCTAACTGCACAAGAGAGCATGAGGAGATTAAATGGGCTATTTGTTTTCTGGGTGAAAGTTGGGAGGATTATCCTGTGGTCCCTTAAAAAGTAATTACAGAGCGTCCTTGCAAATTTGGAGCATCTACTTTGTCACATGTTGACTTGCAGCAATATCCCAGCGAGAAGGTTAGCGGGATAAGTACGTAAACTCCTTGATAGTGTCTAACACCTGCTTAACCTGCTGGAAGTGATGAGACAAGGGAGTCTGGCTTTCTATGGGGAGCTCTATCACCCGACCTGAATAGTCCCACTGCAGGCAGAAAAGTATTCATTGAAACTGGTTCAGTGGTTATTGCTTTCCCTTCAATACTTTTTCTTGCACTACTTACAAAATAAATGTTCCTAACTAGTTTAAAGGAAGGCTTTTCTCTCCCCTTCTCGGTTTGTCTCCTCTGCTTGGGGGTATGAAAAGGAAGAAACACTTCTCTCGAAAGGAAACCTGCTGGAGTGCAGTGTGTCCAGATGTGTGGGTTTGTGGCTTTTAGGGGAGGGGGACTGCAACCTTCTCAGTAACAAGCCTGTCGTGCTTCTCAAGCTTCCTTATTTAGCCTCTGCAACCTTGACTTCCAGCCTGTGTGATTATCTACGCTCACTCCTGGCTGTTTTCCACACTTCCCCAGGAACCGGGCGAATGCTGTGGAGGGCAACGTGGAAGAGGTGGTTGGGAATCTGCGACAAGCAAACACGGTGCTCCTGGAGGCCCGGGGTGCTATCAGGGGCTCTGGCTCTTCCCTCCGGTTCATTCAGGAGCGTGTTGATGAAGTAAGTGATGTGCGGTGACTTCCCAAATAACGATACTGTGCCCTGCTCACTGCTCCTTTGAAACTTCCTCACTTGGTAGAGTCCTGCACCAGCACAGCTGGGAAATGGGATCTGGTGAAGCTTTTGCTGTACAATCTTCTTTCTGCGGTGCCTCACTTGTGTGCTTCTCCAAACTCCAGTCATGGTCCCTGCCTGAGCCCCCCGAGACAAGCCCTGGGGCTGCCGTGCTCAGCTGCGCAGGGAGCAGTCCCGGCTCCCTGCCGAAACCCTGCTTCTGTGATGTGTCTGTCAAGCAGTGTAGCTGGTCCCTGCGCAGAGGAAAAAAAAATTAGGAGTGGGGTTTGGATGTGGTTTCCTTCTTAATGTGGAGCGCTCTGCTTTTAGATCGAGGCTGTTCTTGGTCCAGCTGAGAAGAACGTGAAGTCCCTTGCGGGCCAGCTGGACGGGCTGATGGAAAGACTCTCGCAGCTGCAGCGTGGAGCGGACCAGAACCACCTGCGGGCCACCGACGCGCAGCAGATGGCTGGGGAGGCGGGCGAGCAGGCCAGGAGCGCGCAGCAGGTACCGGGCTCTGGCACGTCGCCGGCCAGGGCGGTCACAGCTGTGCTCCGCTTCCCCGCTGTCATTAGACAGCAAAGCCAGCTGTGGCCTGGCACGTTTTTGGATGAGGCGAGGAGGCTTTCCTGTTCAGGCCACGGCTTGTGCGTTATCGTGTCACTTCTTATTAATCTGATGCAGTATCCCGCTACTGAATTTTTCCCTGAGTTATCTCTGTTGTATCTCCCACCTGAGGCAGAGTACCCATACAGCTGTCAGTCAGCATCTTTCGGAGTGCATCATGAACTGTTATGCATTTGCATGATAACATCGTGGCAAAGCTCTAGTGCAATATCCATTTAATATTTAAAATGGATTCAACATTGGAAAATCCCCTTTCCCCCCGTCTACTTGCTTGCTCCTACCTGCACTGCTTATTTGCTTTTCCACAGGCTTTCGAACAAGTGAAACAAATGTACGCTGAGCTGAAGAGAAGGATGGAGCAGAGCCCGGCTCTGGGAGAGCAGGGCAGCAGGGTGCAAAGCATAGACCTGGAGGCACAGGCTCTGTTTGAGGAAACTTTGGCCATGATGCTCAGGATGGAAAGTAAGACTCTTTGTGAACTCAGTGTAATCATAGAATGGTTTGGGTTGGAAGGGACCTTGAAGATCATCTAGTTCAAACCCCCCTGCCATGGGCAGGGACATCCTCCACTAGACCAGGTTGCTCAAAGCCCCGTCCAACCTGGCCTCGAATGCTTCCAGGGATGGGGCATCCATAACTTCTCTGGGCAACCTGTGCCAGTGCCTCACCACCCTCATAGTGAAGAAATAAGTAATAATCTCACGCACTGGGGAAGGGCTTTTGACTCCCAGCGGGGTGAGGGAAAGAAATTATGAGGAAGAGAACATACTTACGGCAGTGAGATGGTGCAGGTTTGGGCTGCAACTGCTGGTGCTGTGCCAGTAAATTTAGTATTTGCAGGGGTGCGTGGGTGGCCGTGGAAGGGACGCCCTGCCTGTGATGCCGATGTGGCCCTGTTTTCCTCCACACTCGTTTCCATTTTTAAGTATTCAAAAGTAATGGCTTTGTTTGGAGCAGTCATGTTGGGTTTTTTGAGGGGGAGAAGGGGGAACACAGGAGGAGGAGGTGGTGATATTTGTTTTCCTTGCCCCACCAGAGCTATGCAGGAGGGAGATGGAGGCTCAGCCCAGCCTGCTGGGGTGGGTAATGGCCATGATGCCGTCCTCCTGTCTGATCATCGTGTAACCCTTTCCTGCCCTCTCTCCTCAGCTTTAGAGATGGAAATTCAGGAAAGCAACAAGGCTTTGATGTCCAAGTCAGCCAGGCTGCTGGGCCTGGAGGAGCAGGTGGGAAGGATCCGGGACGCCATCAACGAGCGAGTTGCCTACTATGAGAGCTGCTCCTGAGCGAGCTGCCCGTGCTCCGACGGCATTGCCTTCCTCCTCTGCAGACACTGACTTGTGTATTTATTCCCATTTTCCAGCTGGAGTTCTCATGTGCCTAATGTCTCTATTTTTAGCAAATTGAGTTTTCGTACTGCTGGAAAATAGCTGCACTGAGCCAAAGGAGCAACCCCCTGGCGAGGGCTAACCTTTGTTGGACTGGCTGAAGCTGCTCGGTGGTTGGAGGAGAAAGGGGGAGAGACATCAATCTTCCATTGCAAATAAAAACATCCCTAAAGCTGTTATTTCCAGAGGGGTTTATAAACCAAGACATTATTTCTTTTTCTTGTTTTAGCCAATTCAAGCTCTTTTAGCTGAATCTTACTGTTCAAATTAAAACCCTCATGTGAGGCCTTTTAAAACTTTTTTATCTATGCTGCAGTTAATCCTTAAAACTTGCCATGGCTTCAGTACTTCCCTCCTAGAGCTTTCTTCAAAGAACCAGATCACAGAAATAGAGAATTTTTATCTCCATTGTATCTATACAACATACCTATGTTTATACAAATAAGAGAAATGCGATCTCATACTCAAAGGTGAAGTCAAATGTCTTGTTTGACTTTCTGACACAATCTGCTTATTTACCATGTAACGCTTTGCCAGAAAAATACCAGAGGGAGCAGGTCTGCAGCTGCACAGGGAATGCTTTAGAAGGGACTTAATAGACCGTTTCCGCATCAAATTTCTATGAATAACCAACAGGCACTTTACAAAACAAAACTCAGCTTTATTAAGCAAGTATTTATTGTGCAATTGCAGACTTGGAAGCAGGGAATTTAGACCTTGCTGTGATTATTATCAGACATACGGAGGTTGCTAGCAGGTTATCTTTCCTTTTGTAGCTGAAGTGAGAACTGCACAGCCTGGGCAGCTGGTTGATGCTGAACTTCAGAGTGCCGAACCCTGGGACTAACCAAAATCCAAGGACAGGATGCAGACTGTAAAAATAACTGAGCTGCCACTGAGTAAAACTCTGCATAGCTTTGGTTTATAGCATTTATGTTGTGCAGTGCACTTATTATTCATTGGACAACTAAACAATATACAGAAAACAAAAGCTTATAGCATTGAGCGATGTCGTATAGATAATATACACTGAATATGCCTGCAGTAGCCTCAGACTTTCCCTTGCTAAAGTGTCTTCTCTCAGTTTTAATGATCCAGAAACACGCTGAGGTCACTGCATTGATGGATTCCTGGGACTAACATGCCGCTCGTCACCAGTCGGTCGCTGCTCTCTGGGACACTGCTGCCCGCCTGCTCCTGGCAGGACACAGCCTCCTTTCTTGCTTGCACTGTTGATGTCTGGCTTTGAAGCGCAGAAAAGAGTAAAACAGCCCTTCTGTTTCTGCAAGAGAGAGAATTTCAAATGAGGGTTGAACTTGGTTTCACTAGACTGCTACCTTCAAAGTGTGCTCTGTTAATAAGCAGTAGCATGGGGGCTAGGAACAGCTTAGATCCCTTTGTGTGCCTTATTTATAAAGGGTTATTACATATCTGATCATTGGAATGGACCTTTTTGAAGCCTATAGTAGATCCTACTTGCATTTGTCTCTTCTATTAATCCTTTGTATTTTACAGTTCTGTTCATATAATGTCATCAGTAGAGAGGGTCGTAAAAGATGATAGGATGTAGCTCACTTTATGTAGCTTTTGTGGAGAACTATGCTAGCGTATGCTCGCCTTTGAGGAACATTCTTTATTGCAGGATCTAATAGCAATACTTCTTACTGCTTATATATAATGTGATGGAAATGATAACAATTTAGCTAGTCCAGAATTAATCCAAGCTATGGTCAAACGGGGTGAAACTTTCATGATTGTACTCTGCTCACCCACAAAACGAACATCTCCATGCTCTGCTCTCTGGTAACAAAGCAACTTAAACTGACCTGCCTGGGCTGAATCTGGGAAAGGGAATGGCCCTTCAGGCTGCAGGGATGTCCTGCCTATGCTCAGTCATGCACCAGCAGCCTGTTGTCAGCCCTGTGCTCATGGTCACAGCTGAGACCCAGCTAAAAAGCCCTAATCCCAGCTGATGAAGCTGTCTGGTTCCAGTGTGATTCCCAGTGAGCAGCTTTGAATAGTTGTAGAGTTTGATATGACAGGTCCATGCTTGGCTTCTTTTCACATGCTTCTTGGGCAATCCTGTTGTAACTGTAAAAGTTGGATTCAGAGTCACTGGACTGGCCTTAATGGAAGCTGAAAGATGATTTCTTCCTTGAAAGATGGTTTAGTTAAGGCTTTTTCTGTTGCAAAAAACCTGTGAGCCAATTTATTTCATGTACAATCACTTTGCTATTTGTGCCTTTCCCTGTTTTATGCCATAATGGGATTAATTAAAAGTAGCTAGTGATTGGATTGTGGAGCACTTACCGCTGGTGATGTGGGGAGCCCGGTGGCTGCCTCCTCATCACATGATCAAACAAACTCCAGTTTGCCCAGTGCCACAGTGAGAAGAGTGTTTACTGGTTTTCATTGGAACAAGAACTTCTGATTTGAAATGACTGGTTGGAAATTGAAGAATCAGAAGAGAAAGAAGAAAAAGGAAATAGCAATATTTAGGATCATTCTGCACGTGAATTGAACACAACTTGAAGTTGTGTATTTAATATAAAGAACATCAGCTGCTGAAAGCAAAGCAGAGCTGGGTGCGAGTTAAGGCTGCAGCAAAGGCAGGGTCCAGTCACTCAGCACCAGCTGAGTAATTGGCATCAGCAGTTTCAACCACAGGCAAGTGCAGTTTCTGGAAAGCAAATGTGCTCAAGTCAATGGTGTGTGTCAGCTGAGCACTGCTGCCTCAGCTCACTGCAAGCTTTGCCATGCGGCCTGGGCAATGTGCCTCACCTGATGCTCCTACAAGCATGGAAGACACTTGGCTGGGTACTGCTATCCAGCCAGTCAAAACATTTGCTTCTGTCCTTATTCCTCCCTTCTTTCTACCTCCACCTGGGGCTGGCAACTTAAATGCCAGGCAACTCCTTCCAGAGATGGTTATTCCCGTACACTTTGTTGGAAATGATGGCTAATGTTTTGGATACCTACTGGGATTTTGCAGGTTTTTTAAGAAGCACTGTCTGGGTGCAGAGGGACGTCTTCGTTTTCTCGTGCCCCACGCAGGCTGGACTGCAGCCGCAAGAAGTTCTGGTTGGTGGGCTATGGTTATCTGGCAGGACCAGGCTACTGCCTGCGGGTGGCGGTCCATTCTCTGAGTGGCTTTGTGGCTTTCCCTCTCTCATTCCTGTGTCTTGCTCCAGCTGAGTGGGAGGGTTTGGACAGCCCTGCGTGGGGACCAGAGGGAGTGATGTGTCCTCATCTTTGTTTGGTGTTGTTGGCCGGGTGGCCGCCATGGGTGTGTTGGGTCTGGATGCCTCTGTGACTCGTATGATAGGGAGGGTGCTTTCAGCTGCTGCATGACCGTTCATGTGGAGCTTCTTCATGTGGTGCACAACGGTTGCGGCATTGAAGGCTTGCTGTGGAAGAAGACAAAAACCCCACGGTGAGCACCTAGTGATGCCAGGCTGGGTGGGTGCTGCGGGACGAATGGGCTGTCCCCCTTAGGTAATGACTGCGTGCTCAGGGCGGGCAGCGCTGTACTGGTTAGCACTGACTGTCTGTTTGCACCACATGTGGGAAGTGGGACGTGCTCGTTCCTGGCATAAACACCACAGTTTCCGTTGAGTGCAAACTGCGGATGCTTTTGAAGGTTACAACCACTTCTACATGAAGAAATCAGGGGGAACAGCTGTAAATTACCCCGCAGTGTGAAATGGAGACTAGAGCTGAATTTTTAATGTAAGTATTTAAAATGCTATCATACACGTGGTTCCTCTGGCATTCCTCTCTCCACCTCGATTCTTACTAAAACTCTTGATATAAATGAAGTACCAATTTATCTTCAAGGCTGAAAGGAGGAAAAGCCGGATTAAGCTCCCAGAAAGATCTGCTGATGGAGCACCGATTTCACTCCCTCGGTATAAAGGCAATAATCCTTTCCCCCTCCCCTTTACTTTCTTGGCGAGGCCACTGTAGTGCAATGTTTGTGGTAAATCTACCAGTATGCATTGCAGCAGGGAATATTGGTCCAAATATACTATAAACAGTAACTGCATACAATTTTCAGGCAGTCTTTGGAGGATCTCAGCTTTTGGGTTCTTACCCACACAGCTGAAGCCTTGCTTATTGCTAGATGGCAGGAACTGGCATTTGTTAGTGAAACGGCTCTAGGCTCCCACCAGCAGACGACTTACCCTCCATTTGCTCTTTGCAAAGTTTTTCTGAATCTGAGCACTGACAGATGGGTATATGTCACGGTGAAGGGCTGTATTTCCATTAATCCTGCAGATGGGGAGAGAAGAAAATGGGCTCGTAGGCAGATGGCATTTGTAAGGCATTCCACGTTCTGGAGGCAACTAAATGCTTTGTACGTTCAATCAGCAATAATTAAACCCAAAGGAAAAACAGCAACAAAATGTAACACAAACACACACTTCAAAGCTTGGAAAAGCTCAGGATGGGATTTCTTCTTTGCCTCTGTTTATGGAGGCAAATATGCACAAATTGTCTCCTTAATTATTCATAATTTTCTTTCTTCACACACAAAAACCAAACACCCAGGGCCACGTGGAGGCAGACAGTGACGTTAATAACGGGGGCTGGGGAGACACCCCTGTTCTCAGCTACCACCGAGCATGTGGAGCGAGACGCGGAGGCTGGTAAATCCCTGTGGCCACCAGCTACTGCCGGCGCCCCGGTCCTCTCACCATGGGTGCCGCAGGGCTTCTTCACAGGTAAACCTCGTGTTCGGGTTTTTCTCCAGTAAATGTCTGATGAAATCCTTGGCTGTTTGGGAGGGGAGGAGAAGCAGAGAAAAAAGGTTATTTTCTCCTTGTTCCAAGATATGATCCTAATAGGATATGGCAAATGCTAGTGGATAATCATCGCAAAGCTCAGCCCCGAGAAGGAGGTGTTCATGCAGCTTTGTTACTCCGTTAAAGGGAGATGCTTGTAGTGAAGAGCTCTAGATGAAAAAATGTTAACTGGGGACGTACCAAACTTCAGGCTTAGATTATGTGAATTTGATTTGAATTATTCAGCTAAAAAATAACTCTAAAAAACATAAAGTGCAAACTGAGCAGATTTAGAAGTCGCCCTAAAGAGCAGTTACATCCCTCCCTTTTTTTTTTTTCTTTTTTTTTACAGGGAGGATTGTGGTGCTTGTTATTGAGTCCTAACAAACCTCATGCTAGTTCTGTTTGTATGTATAAAAGATTGATGTTCAAAACATGCTGCTAAGATGCTGGCTTCAGT
Source organism: Pygoscelis adeliae (assembly GCF_000699105.1). Lineage (NCBI taxonomy): Eukaryota > Metazoa > Chordata > Aves > Sphenisciformes > Spheniscidae > Pygoscelis > Pygoscelis adeliae. Next base: position 1,547,005 of record NW_008825543.1, read on the forward strand.
AAACTCTGCACAGGCGAGCTCCACAAGCAGGTTAATCTGGTGGAAGGGTGCAGTCGTGGCTGACACGGTTTGCTGTGTTGCTGTAAGGAAATGTGAGCTGACGGGAAGAAAAGCAAAGGGGAAAAGAAAAAAAAAACCCAAAACCAGAGAAAACCAAGGTGAAAAAACCCTGGAGTTCCCCTGCTTCTAAGGGAAACCTAAGCCTACTCTGAGCTCGCTAATCGTTTGTGAAAATCAGGGTTACGTTAACAGAGGCTTCAGCTGAGGATGCTGCATAACAGGCAGGATGCAAAGTACCCCAAACTCTGCCAGTGCAGCTCAGCTTTGGCATCATCACTCCTGCTCCTGCGGTGCTGGGAGCCTCTGCAATCAGTTCCCACGTCTGGGGGGTTGCTGCTGTGTGAGTGACTCAGTTCAATGCTTCATCCTTTTCCATCCCTGCTAAGGCAAGCGAAGGGCGTACGGGGTGCGTGTGGGGGCTCTGCTGGTGCAGGCTCATGCCCGCAGGCTGCAGGTTCTGGACTGCAGCTTCCGGGAGGGAGCGCGGTGCTTCCCAGTGCCGGAGCTTTACCTGACTCGGAGATGTCGTCCCAAAATGGAGACTCAAACTCGTAGTAGCCTTCCTTAATCTTTTCAAACAGTTTGGATTCAGTCTCTTCGTAGAAAGGAGGATACCCGCACAGCCTGGAACAGAGCAGAAAGCCCGTGGTCCTTCAGTGCTGCCATCCACATCTGCACAGGCTCCCCTGCAGCCTGGCCAGGCTGGGCACGCGTGGGCAACATGAGTGAGTGAGTAACAGAGAAGGCTGTTCTATCCATCTGTCCCTCCTATCTAAGTGTAATGGTAAAGCTGCAGGAAAGAGTTAAAGAGTTAAAAACTTAACTGCAGCAGTGAAAGTACAAAGCCACAGCTGGTACATAGCTGTATGGCGTAGGAGGAAATGAAACAAAAAGTACCGAGGAAGATTGAATGATATTTGTAGGCAACTGAAAAAAAACAAAGCATAGGATGAGGCACATAATAGAGAAAATGTGATTCCTTTCATCTGCACTCCAGCACTTGATTCCCCACATCCCTTTTCACTTCTGTGGTCTAGTGAATCTTGTGCAAACGAAGAACACACCGCTGCTGTATTCCCACAGCAAAATGGGAGGTCTGGTATCGCCCCTGCTTGCGCTGCCATTCTGCAGAGATGTCTGAAACAATGGAGGAGTTGGGAAACTCATGGGAAAAATAAGTGGGATGCTGTTTGCTCTTACTTACAAGATATAGGTGATGACTCCAATGGACCAGCAGTCTACGGCTTTGCTGTATGGTTTCTGGGCGAGGACTTCGGGGGCTGCAGAACAGCAAAACCAAATGAAAATTCTAAGCAATAATAAATTACTCAATACTGGGAAAAGCAGTAGTTCTTGTACACTTGGTCTCTGAGGTGATAGCGCAGCAGAATCAGCCAGTAACAGCTCCATTTACTAGTTAGATTGGTCTGTGCTTTTTGTATCTATTTTATGCCGTTGAATAGAAAGAATCACTGACAATTTCTGCCTGCATCCTGAGGCTTTAACCAGTGAGCTGTGGATCAAGCCAGTGCAGTCTGGTGGACAAAATCCCGTTGTGTTAAAATTTCAATAAATACATGACTAACGCTGAAATATTTTTTTATCCTTTTCTTTGCACTTTTAAATGTTCTGGGATTTTGCAGTCTCTACACTCACCTGTAATTCAGTCTTTATGTGGTCCACACAGTGCATCTGTGAGTAGCATGTTGTTGTCAACGTAATTACGTTGGTTTTTTTTTTTCCTTTCTGCTAGGCAATGTACTGTACGTGCACGACCTTTTTTCCCCGACAGTCCACCAGCACAAGCCCATTCCTGATTCTTGGCTTACCAACGTATCCTGGAGTCCCACAGGCAGTGGACATGATGCCGTTCTGTTCCATTTTAGACAAGCCGAAGTCTGTGATCATGATTTTGGAGTTCTCTTCAGGAGTAAGGTAAAGAAGGTTTTCAGGCTGTGAACACAGAGTGATCAGAGATTGAAATTTGTGGCAGAAAAATGGAAAGGAACAACAGAAAGTCGTGGGGCAGAGCAGGTAAAGTCTGCAGTCACACCAGCTCCCTGAAGCACTGCTGTTGCTGGGGGACAGGTCTCACCTTCAAGTCGCGGTGAACTATTCCATTTTCGTGGAGGTACTTCACTGCTGTCAGGACCTGGTGGATCACCACACTCGCATCTTTCTCAGTGTAAACTCCTCGTTCCAAAATTCGATCAAATAGCTCTCCCCCAGATACCCTGTGGAAATAGTAGTTCAGAAAGAAAAAGACTGAAAAGAAAATTGAACAAAGCTAATCATGATTTCGTGTGAGGCAAGCTAACTTTCTGGTCCTTTTACAACTCCACCTATAGCAGAACCGTTCCTTGGGCAGCAGTTTTTGTGAGGCTGAGAGGCCGATGGATACTCTTGAGTGCAATTTCAGGGTGCCAGTAAGCATTACTGGTAATCATAGGTATTTTGGGTAAGGTTACGACGCAACTCCCGCAGGTCTGAGCCACAGGCATCCAGCACCGTGGGCAGGACTGCCTTCAGGCTCTGCTACACAAGCAGATACAGGTTTTTGTGTGATTGCTTCCTTTTAGCTAAATTTGCAAGTTAGCAGTAGCAGCTGGGTGCTCAGAGCTGATGCCCACAGTGAGCTGCTTTCTCTGCAGCTGACATGTTGCCCATTTTCATTTCTAGAAACCCTGCATGGCACAGCTTTAATTAGAAATACTTCTGTTTCTGCCCTGCTAAACTGTGATGAATTAATTTGCATAAATAGATCCTAATCTTGGTTTAGAAACTTGCTGCTAAAACGAGCATGGGCCAAGACAGCATGAGAAGTGTCCAGGTTAGTTCAAACCATGCGGCTCTCGCTTCGTTAGTGGGGGGTGTTTGAATGGCTCTTGTGCATGCAACTTTTACACGTGAGGGACTCTGGTACGTAGGTGCTGAAATACAGTGCATCACCCTGGTCCTGCCACTGTTCTTCCTCTGTGGCCCACAAAGAAATGGCTCTGCTGATACTTACAGCTGCATGACCAGGTAGAAGTGGGTTGTACTCTCATAAATGTCTTCTAAAGTCACGATGTTTTCATGCTTTATTCTGCAAAGATAAACGTGGGTCAGAAACAAACCTGGCAAGGACGAAGTGGCTTCTCAAGTGGAAAACCCAAGAGTCATCTTGCTTTAATCACCAGTGAAAGTTCACTGGGCTGTTTTGTGGCTGATCTCCCTCGACCTGCATGGCAGAGGGTTGTTGACGCTGCTGCAAACTACCTTCGGAGCACCAGGCACCAACGGTGGAGGACCAGATCCTTTGTTTTTAAGCAGCTGCCTGCTCTGCATCAGGTGCGTTACCTGGACTGCAAAAGCATTAACTGTGGTTCTCCTTTCCCTGAGTACTGCTTTGCTTCATTTATCTCCTTCCACAGGTCTGGGGCAGTATGGCTGTCGGGGGTACAAGCCCAGCCAAGGAATGAGAGAAGAAACTTTACTAATCTATTAATTCATAGTAATATTTATATATTCTTTAAAAAGAAATTCTTATTTCTTTATTCTTAATGTAGAGCCATATGGCTTAGGAAAGGACATTTGTTCTACTTTACATAACAATGTATATATACACTCACTTTTTCAACACTGCTATTTCATTTTCCAAGCTGCTATCCCTTGTGAGAGGAGACTTCTTGATGCATTTCAGAGCAAAGAGCTTGCCAGTGCTTCTGTGCTTCACTAGGAAAACTTCCGAAAAGGCACCTCTGCAGAGAGGAGAAGAAGCTGTATTTCAGTAGATGCTGCTGCTGTGAACTGGAAGGATACTTACAGAGAGAAAGAGGAAAGAGCAAGAAAAAACAATACGGTAGTAATTTAACTCTAAGTGGATGCTGATTGTAAAGCTAGAACTACATCTCCAGCAGCCCCAAACTTAGGATATTCAATGCAAGATTATGCAATATGTAGACACCCTCCCCCCTCAATTTTCTCTGTTTGTAGAGAAAAGGTTATTTTTGCAAAGTTCATCATGAAGCTGTGTTGAGGTAGTGGACAAAAAAGATCCCTGCAATGAAATGAAATCACATTCTTTGGGACTGTCTGTAAAGACAGTCAAGTGTTTTACTCTTGCGTGTGCTGGGCTATGGGTGAACTTCAGCCGTGCCAGATTCAGAGCACACCTCCGGGGAGGCAGATGGCAAACACAGTTTTCAGCACGAGCCTCAAGGGTGGGTGCAGGAGGAGGTATTGTCCATGGTCTCACAGCTCGCTGCCTTTCAAAGAACCTTTGCACTTGAAACCATTGGGACTGGGGGGATTTTCCCGGGCTAAGTGCAAGCCCAGCCGAGGGCCTGTATCGATAACCACCTCGCTAATGGGGCAGTCTGCAGCTCGGGTGCTCGTTAGGGTTAACAACCCCCTGTGGAAAGATCTCAACAGCCTCCATTCTAACAGGGCCAAATTCCTGCTTAATACAAATCCTGTCTCCTCAAAGTCCCCATCATCTTAAAGTAGCCCTTCGCTTTCCCTGGTCAGCATCGCCCTGAGGACTAAGGTAGCTGAATTGCAGTGAGGAGAGCCCAATTACGTTGCAGTTTGGGTCTATCAATCAACGTTTTGTATATCTAAAGTGCAGAACAACTGGATAACCTCAGTTAATGCTTTCATTCAGCATCCAATGTGTTTTCCTTTCTGCAGAGACTGCTAATACCTGCGTACCCTTAGTGACAAAGTGACAATGAGTGTCCTGTGCATTCCTGATACGCGTTCAGCCTAGTGCAGCGATGAGCGGGTATTTATAACATGCCTAAAGCTCTCAATCCTGTTAAAGGTTTGTCTTTGCAGCTGAATGTGGGCCTCAAGATAGTGACAGTGCATACTTTGCTAGGTCAGTCCTCAATAATTCTTATCAAATGAGCAACAGATTAATTGATGGCAGTTAAATGGAACTTGCCACTGAGTCTGCAAAGCGCTGCAGGGAGCTGGAGGGCAGAGCGAGGAAGGTGAGCGCAGCGGAAGCACCTTCTTGGTTGGGATGTTATTGCAGCAAACCCAGTAAACGAGGGCAGAAAACCTGTATCTCCTCTGATCCACTAAACAAAGAATCCAGCTTACTGTGCAGATGGGTTGGCTGAGCACGGAGCCGTACCCATCTGGCATGCGGTGCTTTGCTCCTGTGTCTTTGCTGGGGAGTGGCAGCCGGCGATGACACGGGGCAAGCGGGAGCCTAAGGCAGCGCCTTGCTCGGCTCAGCTTTCCTCCTTCTCCAGCGGGCCCCTGAGTGCTGCTGAAACAATGTGCAAGACCATTGGGGTTGTGAGGAACTGGGCTGTGCCAGGACTGGTTCCCAGCAAGGGGGGAAAAAAACCCCCACCGACAAAAAAAAAAACCCAACCCAAACAAAAAACCCCATAGGTTTTTGGGAAAGCATCCCAACAGATGAATTTTTGTTTCACTCAGTAAATTATGTACAACGGTCTTCTCTCTTCTGGCTCAAAAAGCAGGTGGGGTTGGGACCTTTTCCTTGTTTCACACATTTTTCTCCTTTTATCCATATAAACTCTGAAGGCTGTTTCATGGAAATGCCTTTCAAGTTCCTTAGAGCTCTCAGGGAATAGGCAGGGACGTCCTCACTAAGGTCCCTAATCCAACAGTTGTGGATGCTGGGGGAAGGTGATAGTAAGTTTCCAGGTAGTTTTAGGACCCAGATCTTCATTTATACTCGTCAGCTAGCTGAAGCAGTTTGTCAGCTAGCTGAAGCGGTGCATGTGGAAAAAATCCCAATTTCTAATGCTAAATTTTCCTGTTAATGTAATAGTAGGAAATGAACAACCTACAAATCAGATGCTGGGGCATCTGTTCTAGATGTCTGTCCCAAACAGTTTATAATAATTATGTCCCTTATTAAAAAATGATGAATCAACAAGTTGGCTAGGAGAGAACAAAGCTTTTTCTAACCTCATTCCTTTAGAGAAAGCTGCTGGATATTTTAACTAATTACTGAGGCTGACCATGAACACGGTAATTTAAAATGTCGCCCAGCTCTGGAGTAGCTGTTTTTTCAGAGCGTTGCCGTGGGTTCTGAAGTCGCAGAAAATTTGGCCGTGACAGAACTCACTGGTGGAGGTAATTCAATTCCTCCTCCACCACCTTGGAAATGTTTTCTTGTCTCATTTGCATGAATAGGCAAATTAAGCTGTTAACTCACAGAGAAGTATCGTACAACTTGAACATCCTTGTTCCTGTTTCATCCCTCAACCGAGTCAGGTTTTATGAGCTAAATATATGACTTATTATTATAATACCTCTCCCAGAGCCATCCCTTGACCTTGCAGCAGCAGCAGACCAGTGTGCTCAACAGGAAAATAGCAAAAACTGTAACTAAGCTGCCATGCAGGCTTAGAGGGAAGGGAGGAAAGGGCAGAGCTGACCCGGAGCCGTGCCGCGGGGCTGGGTGGGGAGGAGCTGCTTCGGTGCTGCTTGGCAAGCGCGAGCCATGAATCAGAGCACCAGCAGCAACTGTGCGGCAGCGATGGGGCGCCGACCCCTCACCTGGATACTGGTGCCTGTCTCAGAGGGAGCCGTTTTCTTGTGACATTGGCCAGTGCCAGGAAGGGAGTCGCTGCCCTGGGCTGGGAAGCCGGTGTCTAGAGGTGGCTCTGGCTGGAGAGCAGCTGTGGTACTTACGATCCCAGGGCCTCCATGAAAATGAATGTTTTTCGGATGTTGCTCGTCTGTTTCTTCCAGGAGCTGCTGTCGTCCTCTTCCTTGCGACCCATCTCCTCCAGAGTGGAAGCAGGGAACGCTGTGAGGAAGAGGAGGAGGAGGAGCGGTGACCGATGTGGCAGGTGCTGTCATGAAGAACACCCAGGAGCTAGCTGGATTCAGGATGCCGTGAATGGCATTTGCTTGGTCAGAGGAGTCAGACTTTTTGAGTATGTGAAATTTTGTGCAGCTTTTGCTACTCACAACTGTTAGTGCTGACCACGTCCCTGCCGTTACGTCCCCCTCCAGCTGTCAGTGCAGCGTAATACTGGATCAGCTGGGTAGGAACTGGTGACCATATGGTAATACTCTCTTGTCAGTATACTCACTTAGCACATGTTGGCAATTACAAATGTTTATATTGTGCTTCATATTCAGTGGTTAAAAAAGCCCTGCTGAATGCTTGCTAATTTTAACTAAGGTATCGATGACTTAATGGATGAAAAGTTAGGTATGACTAGTGATGGAGATGGATTTTAGTTGAGCTGCTGTATCGCTCAAATAATAAATAGTTTAAAGAGCTCATGACTGCAGGGAGGGGAATTGATATAAAACATTTTTTTGATCTGTCTTGTACAGTTTGCGCTGCTGTCATCTTTAATTTTTATTAATTGCCTGATTGCTTTTGCTCTGAGTCATAACCTTCCCGTTGCCTTTTTCTCGCAGGGCTGCGATGCCACGGTGCTGGCTGCTGGGAGGCCACTGACATGGCGAAGGGGTGCCCAGCTTTTAGTGCCCTGCCCTGATGGTGTGTCTCTGTGCCGCGGATGCGGAGCAAGCGGTCCCCGCCTGCAGCCCCCCGCTTGGCGCGCAGGGGATGGCGAAGGCAGCTCGCAGAAAATGCAGCTTTCTGGAGTCGCCCCTGCTCTGCGGGGATGTGCCTGAGCCCGTGTTATCGGTGTTGGAGGGTGTAACTGCAGGAAATCTGGCCTGTCGGTAAACGCAGCCGTGGAACTCCTGGCTGATCCGTTCATCTGAAACATGTGCTACTGCTCAAGGGCAGCTTGACCTTGGTCAGGCCCCAGTCCGCCCCACCGCTAAGCTCTTTAGAGTGCAGGCTGGGCAGCACTGCTGTAATACAGAAAGTAATGCTGTCAGCATGGGGGGAGCTCACCAGAGCGGTGGGGAATTAGTTAGAGCTTGCACAAGGTCTGGGAGGTGTGAAATATATAAATATCTAAACACTCTTAATAAGATCAGGTCTAACATTATAGAACTGGAAGTATGCTGGAAGGTGAAAAAAAAGCCCTGAGACTCGGGGAAAAAAAAAAGAAATGTGGCTTGTCCACATTATCAGCATACAAAAGAAATGCACTTAAAATATCCCTGGGCAGCAGGGGCTTGGGTGCTGACAGCAGCGCCCTTGGCACGTGGAGCATCCCCTTGGCATGTGGAGCACTGCACTTCTCGAGAGCCGGAACGGCTGCTCCAAAGCCTGTGAGACACAGCTGAGCCTTCGAAAGACAAAGCACAATCTTTTGCGTAAAAATAAGCGTTTGGAAAAGGCAGAAGTATTAAAGCAGAGAAAAAGCTTAAAGATCTTGTTTCATGACAGACAGCTTAGATATTAAATTCCTCCTGAACCTAGTTTATCTCCTTAATTAGCACAGTGTCAGGATTTTGAGCTCCTTGACACAATTTTTTAAAGGTTAATTTAACATTATTGAAAACAAAATTGACTCAATTGTAAACAGTTGAAGGCTTCAGTTCATAAAATCACCAAAGGCCAGCACACACTTGACCTTTATTTACCTTCTGGATTCTGATGCATAACTCCTAGCAATACAACTCCTTATAAAAACCAGCCATATCTTGCTGTTTAGAATCAGTGAAGATCAAAAGTTCTTCACAAAAATGCTGATCAACTAGTAGAAACCTTTCTACCAATATTTTGAGCCCAAAATGAAGTTTTCTTTTGCGGTCATCCGCCCATCCCAAATCTCTACAGATCTGGAATGTCACAAGAAAGAGAGTTTTCAGCAGAGACATTCAGCTGCTGGTGGAGGTGAGTTTTATCCCCTTTAAATAAATATCAAATGCATGATGCTAGTGTGGTGTTGAATGACGGGTAAAATTCAGATGACCTCCCTGTTTCTTTCTCAGCTTACTGTCAAACAAAGAATATGAAGTAAAAAAAAAAAAAAAGTAGGTCAGCCTGGCCCCAGGGACAAACAGTATTTTAGTCTCTGTTCCTGTGCAGCCCCTGCACTGAAGTGCAGCCTTGGCACAAGCTCTTTGGGGACAGCCTGAGTGCAGCGCGGTGCAGAGAAATCCCTCCCGGGGAGGCTGGACTGTGCCGCAGGCACCAGGGCAGAGGTGATGGGGCACCCCCCGGCGGGAGGTGACAGTGGAACCATGTACACTCTCTTCTGTGAATTTGGCCCATTTGAGCACAAGTGTCAAATTTGCCCAACATTTGCTCATTTAAGCTCGATTCCCTTAACATTCTCGCGTTTAATTCCTTGTGAATTCAACAGGTTTCTTTTTAAAATGGATTTTGCTTCTAAAGGAAGGTAGTATCGTGTTTTCTTTAGTCTCCTGTGAATCATCTGTTCATCTTATAGTTCCTCCTTCTGTCACTCTCTGTGTACGGCATTTGGTTTTGCTGATATCTGGAGGAAAGGCTGGATGAATAACTTTCCTGCTTTCTCGGTTTTTCTGTGCCATCATGAGCAAGTCATTTCCTGCCTCCCCTCGCCTTTCTGTGAGGAAGGGGAGTAAGTGCTGCTATTTTGAGAGCAAAATAATGAAATGTTTGATTGCCTGAAATGTAAAGCTGCATATGCGCTCGGGTGATGAATACTTGCCCACCTTCCTCCTTCCTCACGGTGGATCATATTATTCTCAGTACTTTTTCCTCTTTTGATACATGGGAAAGAATTTGCAAAGGGGCTTGGTGCAGGACACAGAGGCCTCAGGGTCCAGCCGTGGTTATGGGACCTGTGACTTTCCTGATGCAGGCTCTGGGAACTCATCTTTACGTTGTCCCTCAGCCTGGTTAAGCCACTTATTGCACTTTGCAGCAGTTTGTGAGAACGCAATGTTTGATACGTTTGTTGTCCGTTTCCTGCTATTTATTCAGGCTCCGGCCCAACATCATCCTGACTTTTCTTGGTGCTAGTACACAGCATATGGGTAAACAGGGTTTAATGTATCTGCTCACTTAGTTGAAGAAGCTTTACTTTCCCCAGGAATAGAAAACATCATAACAAAAGTTGGGCAAACAGACTTTGTGCTTGGACTGGCAGGTTTTCCTGCCATATGATGTATGTGTCTGTCTGCGCGCTTCCATCACGCTCCTGACGTAGTTTGTCAGATCCATCCTGACACCCCATTCAGATGTGCATCATCCCCTGGCTTGGTGGGCACATCTTCCAGCCGCAGCAGTGGGATGCACGGGTAGAGTACACCCAATATGCGCTTTAAAAATGCGTTACTTTAAACACCTAATCTAGAGAAGGGTCTGTGTTTGCCCATTTGCCCATTCACCTTTTGGCAGTGCAAGAACGGGTAGTGTGTTAAGATTGCATAATAAAATAGAAATGCTCATTAATTTAGGTAAAGACCTTTGGAGATTAAAACGAAGTACATAACATTGCTTTAATTTGTTTAGCCTCCCTCTTCTCCGTCGTAACAAATTAAGTGATATGCAGGACTTCAATCTGATGAGTATATGCGGAAAGTAGTAAGTAGTTTCAATATTAATGTCTAACCTTTGGGCTCTTCTACAGACTAAGTCAATAAATGTGACTGCTGCTATACTGTCTGATCCAGCAAATGACACATCATTGCTTAGAACGTAATGAGTGTTATTATGACCTTGCTTAAATATTTCCTGAAGAAATTTGTTCCGCTTTCATATCTCGCAGTAACAAATCCATCTGCAGACAGACGCTCTGCTTCTGAATGGATATACTGCATTAGCAAAATTATTGTAAGACATGATTAATAGTCTTGTGACAAAGTTACATGTGGAGGGGGAAGATACATGCTGCTTTCATGATTTTGCCTTTAGAAGTTTACAGAAAAAAAGGAGAATACAAAGTCAAAAGGCTTTGCTTTAAAAAAATACACCAAAACAAGCAATCTGCATGTGAATGGATTAACGGGCAGCCTCGGTGTTCAGGGACAAAAAGAACAAGAAATTGAAAACATGAGCTCGCCATTAAAAACAAATCCACATTAAACATCTTGCATTCATCCCACCACTCCATCAATTCAAAAGCGGTTTGTTAACTTAATAGCCCTTGATGAACACTTGCAAAATCACATTTTTCATTATAAATATTTCAGATTCCTTAAAATACTTTTGAAGTAAAATGTCAGAAGGCAGCTTTCTATGAAATTGCTAAATATAACATGAGTGCTATAGGAAACTAGACTAACAGTCTGCGCAGAGAAGTCCTCCAGTGTTTTCCTGTTACTAGAGAAAATTCATTTTAAAAAAGCAGGTTGGGCAGAATCCCACCTGCTTCACTCCACAGAATGGCAGGAAAAGCAAATGGCTATTAAGGAAATAATATTATGCTTACCCCAGTCAGCACAAACAAAGCAACTCCTGTTCGCTGCTGCTCCAGCTCAGCTCCCGTGGTCTGCGGAGATTAGAGCCCGCCTGGGTGCTCACTGGCAGCGGGGAGGGAGGAGATGGCTCCGCCGTGGTGGTAACCAGGCAGCACTTCACGGGGAGTAAATTGCCACGAGCACGAGCTGCCTGTGGGTGTGCGTGTGCGTGCACGTCGCTGTCAATAACGGCAGCGGTACCTGGCAGCGCGGACACGGGAACCCGAGCGCTTCACCGGCAGGAATTGACTCAAGCTGCTGCCGGGAGAAATGGTGCACAGTGTGCAGCAGCAGCTGCTCCTCGCAAGTACCGAATCTGGTATTGAAATATTCCTGGGTGGAACACAAATATGATTTGCCTTAATCAAACAAATGACTTCCTGGTATTAAAAAAATGCCCCATTTTCTTTTGTATGATGTTGGGAGTTCTGTGGGGCCACACAGCGGAGCGGGACTGGACCGGGACAGGGTTTCCTGCTGGGATGCTCCTGCACCCCAGCCCTCTCATCTCCAACGCTGGGAAGGTGATGCTCTCCACCATTTTTAGATGGTAGAAAACCATGGAGAAAAAGCATTGCAGCAGAGACTAGTCTCCATCACCAGAGTTTTGGACTATTTCAAAGCATGCAATGGCTCTATTTTGTCCTTCAAAACCTCCCTGTGTGCACCGTCCCAAGAAGCACAGCACATATGAATATAGGAAATATTAATAATTCTTTGAATCTTTTCTGTACTGTCGGATTTTTAGAGATGGCAATAACAACTTTACTGACTGCACTCTCAATTGATTTACACTGCCATCTAGAATAATGCATGAAAAAGGTACATATCGCTGCAAAGTTTAGTTTTATATCAGGAATAAATCAACTCTGAGGCAATACTAGAAGTTCACATCATTTTTCTTAATATTTTTTTCTTCAGTAGCTTAGTTCCAAGGTGAAGGCAGTTTAGTACTCTCCATTTCTTTGTTGGCTGGACTCCATCACTGTGAACTCCATAGCGTCAGGGATTTTGGTCAGAATTTCTGGCTGTGGATTTGAATGTTTAGCGCTAGGTTTTGGTGGACTTTGCATTGATCTGATCTTGAAACCCTTGTAAAGCTTCGCCTGTTTCTCCCTTTAACGTCTTTCATGTGGCAGCACCAAAAGCCTTTGTGTGGCCCCGTCTGTACCCCCTCTGGAGTGAGGGGGAGCCAGTCCCACCCCTGGCATCATGGGTGAGACACCAAAATCAGAGTAACGTGAGGTCATTTATTAGGGTATGTATGTGTGTATATATATACACACACCACACGTATAGATATATGCACTGGTGTGTATGTACGTATAAACATGGACGTGCAGGTCAATCCCTCTGGTCCTGCTGCAGCACAGACATTTCCATTTGCACCCCGGTGTAAAACCCCTGGCAGCTGGCAGACAGCAGAAACCCTCAGCAGGGAGGCACAGCGCCTGTCCCGGCCGCTGGATGTGTGTGCCCACGGTGCCCAGTGCCCTCCTGCGCCCAGCCAGGGGCTGTAGCCCGCTGTGCCTCGGGTCAGACCTGGAGTGAGAAAGGTGCTGGCCGCTTTTGCCTCTTGCTGTTTCATTCCTATCTAGTAAATCCAGTTTTAAAACATAAAAACAGTTTAGTGCTTTCAGTATTATTATCTTTGTCATATTCAGTTCTCAGGTCGTTTCTTATTATTTTATAAGATTCTGGATTTTCTTACTAAGTTCTTCTACTTTCTCAAAAGCTATTGGCAATCCTATCCTAACCAGAAATTTAATAGCCACACTTAAAACCTGTGTTGTGAGATAACACAGAAGCAAAAGACACCCTGGACCACGGAGGGCATTTTAAGATAGATTCAGTTGAAGGCACCTACGTACCCGCAGCAGAGCCGAGCACTGCCTGCTGGCGAGGTGGCCGGTAGACGGGCACAGGGGAGGCAGAGGAGGAAAGCAACAAGTCCTTTATTGAAATAGGTTCATTATGATGATAATTCCAAATAGAGTGCTAATAGGGAGAACAAACTGGCATCCATCTTTCCTGTGATGCTGGTGCCTGACCCCCGGGTTTTGTTTGCCTCGCACGGAGGAGCGCTCGCTGGCCCTGCGTGGGGGGGCACCGAGTCAGGCCAGGCTGGGTTAGTTGTAGGGTGATTAAGGGGAAATGAAATTAAAAATGACATGATTTGTGATAACGCGATTGCTTTGGGAGAAGTTTAAGGCAGAGATAATGAGAACAAAAGGGAAACATGTACTGTGCTCCAGTCCTTGGAGTTTTTGTGGTGTTATTAGTTGTGTTGAATAGGAGATGGCTGTGATAAACTGGAGCGGGTACGCATGCCTTGTCTTGCTTCTGCAGCACTTGCTGTAAATGTATTATAAATCTTACAGAAAGAGCATGACTACAGCAGGGCGATGCTAGGGACAGCAGTTGGAAGTAGGAAGAAACTTGCCTGGAAAAACGGAAAGCGGAGCAGAGCTCTTCAGTATGTGAGAGCTGCAGTGTTCCTCACAGCAGCAGCGTTGCGTTTGGCCTTCAGAAACACACTGAGAAAAACACTAACAACCCAGTGGGAGCGAGAGGGAAAAGCTCCCTTGTGGGCTTTGCTGTGGAAAGAATCAGTCAAGATGGTGGCTCTCAACCTTGCCTGATAGAAATCTAGGGCAACAGGCAATTCAGTTCAGGGACTTTTGCTGAACTCTCAATGGGCTCGAGTTAAAATAGCAGTTATTAACCAAAGACACTCAGAGCAAGCAACAATCTAGCTTTTAATGGCATGAATCAGAAGTAAGGAGGTGTGATAGAAACCAACAGCACAATGTGCAAATTACAGCAGCCTGTTTGTAGAGGTGTACGAAAGGCACCGCTAGCCCTGTTCCTGCGGGTCCTTCCCTTCTGGTGAGAAGGGACCTGGAACACTTCTGTGAGTTTTTGCAAAGAAGTGAGAAAAGAAAACATCTTCTGAATACTATCAGTGAGAGGGCAAACAGGGCAGCAAGGCCATTTGTGCAGGAGGCGCATGCGCAGGGGTTTTCAAGGAGGGAAGTTTTGAGATGTGACACCCTGAATGGAAATACAAACTCAGAAAGCAAATACAAAGAACCAGCGTTGGTAATCTCAGGGTTTTCCAGGAGCTTGACTCATGGGTTGTAAATCCTAGGGCCTGGCAGCACCAGAAGTGCAATCCCCAGGTGGACACGCTCAGGGGTGTGACAGCCTTGTTGCTGCCTTTGCTCAGCTGTAGCATCCCTGGAACTCCCAGGCTGGTGCCAGCAGAGAGCACTGCAGCACAGCCAATGACAACAACACGGACTTTGGAGCACAAATAAATAAATAAATAAGGACTTTTATAAGCAATGCAGCTGGGATTTCTGAGTGGTTGGTCAGGGGGAGGTGTTATTCTAGACGAGCTCCTTGAAATAACGCGTGATTCAATAATGTATTCCTCTCAAGTGGAACCTGTAAGCATTATTTGCTTTCCTTTGTTGCCTTAAAACACAGACACTGACTGTAAAGCAAGGAGGTTTCTTTATAGTGCGATTCGGAATGAGTTGATGTGGAATGAGATGCTGCTGCTTTGAATCTATACTGTCTCTGCTGGAAAGAGTTGCTTTTTTCTACAGGCTTTACTTTTATAACGTGCTTAAGTTGGTAACTGAGTTAGCCAAGGAATTTAGCCGCAGGTTTAGCGCATTCTTCTTAACCTGGTAATTATGGTCCTGGGAACTAAGTGGTAACCATTCATTTTGAAATAGTAAAGAACCATGTAATTAGCTCCTGATAGGCATGCGTTGTTAATTAATCTGTTCAATGGTACGTTTACTGTACAGCTTGATTATCTGTCCCTAAATAATTCCAGCTAGCACGTCTCTTGTATTGCCATTGATTTCATAGGAAACTGTCTTTCTGGGACGTGTCCTGACCCACTATACACACCACCATCCCAAAACTTACAGCCACCCCGTGACCTAAAGATCAAACATTGCGGGTTTGGGTTTGAGACTGAATTTCTTCACCTGAAGAATGGCTACTTTTGGATCCTTTAGTCTCTGTTGCACAATGACTGTCTACATGAGGTATATTTGATCATGCGCCCAGATGCTTGGCCATCATGCTTGCTGGCTTTCAGCCTCGCATTCCCGGTCTGCGCAGTTCCTGTCATATAGTGCATTTCCCATGTTGATAGTTCATACTCCCCTAGAAGTAATAGTAAGTAGCAGCTAATTAGGAATCTAAAAGGGCCTTTCATTAGCTTTTTGAAAAAATAAGTACTAATTATGTAGGTTTGAATAGATGTTTACTCGAGGGGTTAACTACGCATCCATAAAAAGCAAAACTTTAATTTTGTGCATCTGGGGAGGAGAGGCTCAGGAAATCGTGGTGACTGCTGGCTGGTGATGCATGTGAAGCCTTGAAAAGTTCATCCTTTCCAACCGCTGCCGTGACCGCTCGTCACTTTGGAGAGCCGCAGAGGGAGTGACTGTCTCTTGCTGGAAAGGCGGAGAGAATCGATGCAAAGGGCGGGCAAGGACAGCCCTGGTCCGTGTTTCCTTTTATTTCCCACGCCCTTACCGCAGAAGGGCTGTGGGTGCATGGCAGGCTGGTCCCACGCCACCTCGCCCAGTGCTCCCATGCTCTGCTCCCTGCTGCTGCCATTCATCGGCCGTGGGCTCCCTCTGGCCATTGCCCTGGGAATTTCGGCCTGCACAAGGGCTGGGGACCGGGACTGTGGTGGAGAGTGGGCTTTGGCCTTGGCGGTGCGTCTGGCAGCATCCTCTAAAAGTTGTCGGTGCCACGCCTGTTCTGAACGGGAAACTGGCCGTCTTTGAATGGCAGGACACCTCCCTGCTATGTCATCCCATTGGGGAGAAGGTTTAATATATCAGTTGTTACAGCAAAAAAAGATAATGGGAGCAATAAAATTCAGAATTTCCAGAACAATTATTTTTGCACCGTGCAATGGCTGTTAAAAACCAAAACTATTAAGGCATTCCCAGTAAAAATATAGCTTTCTTTTTTCAGTTAAAAAAGAAATCATTCAGGATGTTGAAATCTGGCTGAAAGAGCAATTTTTCTTTGTCTGCTTATTACCGTTTGCAGTAAATAATCAAGGAGTTAACAGTAGTGTTGAATTTAGCTTAAGAAAGAATCCAATTAGATTCTTCCGGGCTCGTCTCATACGGGATTATGTGTGTTTCTGTTAAGATTTTTTTTCTCTTGGGCCAGAGAGCAGCTTCAAATAACTTCTTCTGTTTTATCTGTGATTACAGGTGCAAGAACAAGAAGAAAAAACTCTCTTGTAAGTGATATACCGACACCACCTTCCTGATCTGCTCAGCAGTCTGTGAGGAGGATGGAGACAGCCTTGACCTGGGTTTCCATTCCCTCCCTCGCTGCAGCCGGTTGCACCCTGGCTCTACGCATGCCTGGGGAACACAGCAAAACACCGGGAAGGGCAGTTAAGGTATAAGGAGAAGATGCTGAAAAACTGCGTACATCACTTCTGGAGAAGTATGGGGAAGTCCTGCCAAACCAGCTCCACATTTTGGAGTATCACATGAGAAACATCATGAAGTTTGGAGAGCAGGTTGAAGTATCAGAAAGAAAATGGGCATTTTTAATAAACTGATATCCTGGCTGCTTTTGTGTCATCCAGAGTTTGTAGGTGGCTCCATGTACCTGTAAAATACCCCTCTTGAGGTAGAGGAACTCACACAGCGAAAATACTGACAAACACACTGGCTAGAAATCAGTGTTTAGGAGGCCGTTCATGAAATCATTTTTCATGCCTCTCTCTGGATTACCTTTTGCTCTCAGGTACAGTATGATGGCAGTCTAGATATCTTTTACATGAGTGATATCTTCAGCATAATTGCTACATAGACTGATTTACGCAATTTCCTGGGCTCACTGTTGCTGCTTCTCTGGTGCTTCACAGCAAGTTTTAAAGAACATGGGACCGGGCTGTGGACCAAAAGGAACTGTCATCCATGGAGAAGATTGAGCAAGCGCGCAGCACAATGAGGCAGAGCGGCAGGACACGAGGGCTAATTTTTGCAGGAGCAGGAGTGTTTGTTTTGCTTTTTGAGTGATGACAAGTGAGCAAACAAGATCTGAATTTCACATCTGCTCCAAAGACTTCTCTTACTCTCTGTAAGTAGCCAAAACATATCAGGAGTTGGTAAGACAACATGTCTGATGGATTTATGCTTTTTTTTCATCAGCTTGCTGAGGAATGGAAGCTAGATGACAAAACATTTCATAAGTAGTCACAGAGTCCATCTCTTGGCATGTGGGAGTACTGATAAAAGCCGGCTTTGCCTGAAATGGTAAACTGCACTTTTGTAGCCTTGATTGGAACTCTATAACATTGTCCTCACATTTCCCATGAGACCTGATGGACCATCAGCACTTGGACGTGTTCACTTTACTCGCTTATGTGTAAGATGACCAGAGACATGGTTTAGTATAATTTCCCGAGGTGCTGTTACTTATAATGGGCCATTACCCCAGTTTGGTGACGTTTGGAGAAATTTTTTATCTGCCTGGATCCTGCTAGGTGTAATTATTCGGAATATCTGTTTTCTGACCATTTGAAAATAGCTGTGGGATGGCTGCTGGCAGCTAACATGTCTGCTGTGACACAGGGAATATATCCAAACCTATTTAAATAATCTTTTTTCTGTTCTGTTTAAAGAGATGGCAGTTATTCTTATGGGTAAATAGACTACCTTCCAGGTACTCTGTCATCTTTAGACACACAATGCAGTTCGTTATAGCAGCACTAAATCAAAACCACTTCTTGTCAGAAGGAACCTTCCCACCTCCTTCCTATGAAATTTGACAGGGTACACGGCAGATAATGGCTTTCCCGCTCAGGTGACCCGCCGGTCTGTCTCAGCCGCACTATCTAAGTGGGTAATTGAGATGGTGACATAGTCTCTTTTTTTTTTTTTCCCCTAGAAGTAAAAGTTTTCTAAGCACGTTAGAGAATAAGGCTAGAATAGCTGAGTAAATAAATGGATGAATTACTCAAATATGTGCTGAATGTCCCTGGGATTTTGCATGCCGGGAAGGAAAACTGCAGAAGGTGGCGAGGGAATAGAGCCGATGTGCCCGGGGAGTCGCTAGCTGTCGGCAGACAGACAAGCACACCCCCAGGTTCGCAGCCTTTATTTAGCTAAATTCTCAGTTGTTTTAGGCAGGGGCGGTTTCCAAACACGCACCTTCTGCTCCTCACACAACCACAAAAGCACAGTGCCTGTGGCAGGGGCATCCTCTCTCCGGCACCCCACGGGTCCTCTCATCCCACATGGGCACACGTGTATGGACGTCGTGGACGTCGGTAGTGATGAAAGAGGTGCTTAGATATCAATATGGTGAAAATGAGTTTTTATTATTAAGGTCTAAAAGTGAGTCAAGCTACCTAGGTGGCCAAGTGGAAGAAGGTGATTTTTAGGTCTATTTTTCCCACTCCCAAACATCCAATTTTTTTTTGTGAAATTGGCAGCAAGAGAGTTGTGCCCCAATGAATGACAATGATTTAGGGTACAGTGATGAACATAAACCCCAAAGTTAGAGCAGTGCAGGTGTGTTCCTTAGCCCAGCCCTTTGCCAAGGATTTTTCATATAAGACCAGAATTATGACAACGCTTAAAACCGGCATGAAAAGTGCTATAGCTTCTATCATCTGAGATTTATATTGATGGGTTTTGTACCACAGCCACCTCCCTCCTCATAAAGCTGCACATCAGCTTTGAGATGCCAGAGAAGAGACCACCTGGCTTTCTCCTGATTTATTATGAGAGTCATCTGGTGCCAGTTGATTCCTCCCAGTATGAAACCATTCATTATTTATATTGCGAAGAACTGGAAATAGCTGTCGGGTGTCCGTTTTCAGGTTGGCATTGGCAGAGAGGAACGCAGGGTATTCTGAGCATCCCTACCAACCTGCAAGATGTAAAAGAGAAACTGCCCTGAGGCCGCCTCAGAAGGAGCAAAATGGGGAATGAATGTGTTATTTCTATGTGAGATGCTGCTCGGGACTCCCATGCTGGCATGCAGAGTACCAACGCACTGTGGGGAGATGCACGTCCTGCTTACCACCACCCCTACGCTCACAAACAGCTCCAGACAGCATGCAGAGGACTTAGGACTTTCTTTCTTTCTACTTAAACCAGTCTGTATGTTTTGAACTCCACTGATCTTAGTCTGTGAGGTTCTCCTGAGGTTAAACAGCTGTTTTGTTTTTGCTTGGTAGATAGGTTTCTTGGCCGTGATCCTTATTGTTTTACATCTTGAAGTTTCATTTCAAGCTTCTGGTTCATAATAAGCTCACAGCTCAAACTGCAACAAAAGCTGTAAGCATCTCTCACAAGGGTATGGGGGGAAATCACAAAAAGAGTTTAAGTATGAGATGGTGATAGCACACCAGAGCTACCGCCACACAACGTGAAGGTGGATTTAATATGACAGCTTCATGGTTACAGCATCAAATTTTGTATTTCCTGTGTGCACGTGGGTGATTTGATCAGTGCTGCCTTCTCTTGAGTTACAGCGTAAAACCAGATTTGGAACAAAAAGAAAGGTGAAAAGACAGACAGGATGGGCGCTGGAAGGAGGCATGGGATTCAGAGCCAGGAAAATCAGGCTTCTTGGGAAAAGGTGGTCCTTCTGGAAAAGAAAAGCCTCTGTAGAGGCAAACGCAGACTTGAAATAATTCTCACATGGTGTTTCACTGAATTAAAATGTTAATATTTTCTGCAGATAATTAATAGAGAAGCAGATGAATAGCAAAGCCCAGCCTACCAGATACTTCCTAGCAAAGCATTTTCTCATCATTTTCTATTGCCTTCTTCCTCTGGTTAAAAAAAAATATATCCAATCACATATGATATGTTAGTGCAGATCTCTGCCAGCGTATGGAGCCAAACAGTGAGTATCCTGGAGGATGCGGATGCCAGCTTCTTGGGGGACAAGAGGGATGCTTGCCAAAAGCAAGAGAGTTTCCAGAACTTACTAATGAATTTGCAGAGTTATCCTAAAATTCTATGGCCAGGCATCTCACTAGTATGAAAACTATTTATTCATCATGTTTTTACTTTGTGCTCTTGTTCAGCACAAAACACTTCATATTTGATTTATAAAACCCAAATGAACAATTTTACCAGCCCTGGGGTGCCCCAGCCACAGGCGGGACACTATGGTGAAAATGAGTTTTTATTATTAAGGTCTAAAAGTGAGTCAAGCTACCTAGGTGGCCAAGTGGAAGAAGGTGATTTTTAGGTCTATTTTTCCCACTCCCAAACATCCAATTTTTTTTTGTGAAATTGGCAGCAAGAGAGTTGTGCCCCAATGAATGACAATGATTTAGGGTACAGTGATGAACATAAACCCCAAAGTTAGAGCAGTGCAGGTGTGTTCCTTAGCCCAGCCCTTTGCCAAGGATTTTTCATATAAGACCAGAATTATGACAACGCTTAAAACCGGCATGAAAAGTGCTATAGCTTCTATCATCTGAGATTTATATTGATGGGTTTTGTACCACAGCCACCTCCCTCCTCATAAAGCTGCACATCAGCTTTGAGATGCCAGAGAAGAGACCACCTGGCTTTCTCCTGATTTATTATGAGAGTCATCTGGTGCCAGTTGATTCCTCCCAGTATGAAACCATTCATTATTTATATTGCGAAGAACTAGAAATAGCTGTCGGGTGTCCGTTTTCAGGTTGGCATTGGCAGAGAGGAACGCAGGGTATTCTGAGCATCCCTACCAACCTGCAAGATGTAAAAGAGAAACTGCCCTGAGGCCGCCTCAGAAGGAGCAAAATGGGGAATGAATGTGTTATTTCTATGTGAGATGCTGCTCGGGACTCCCATGCTGGCATGCAGAGTACCAACGCACTGTGGGGAGATGCACGTCCTGCTTACCACCACCCCTACGCTCACAAACAGCTCCAGACAGCATGCAGAGGACTTAGGACTTTCTTTCTTTCTACTTAAACCAGTCTGTATGTTTTGAACTCCACTGATCTTAGTCTGTGAGGTTCTCCTGAGGTTAAACAGCTGTTTTGTTTTTGCTTGGTAGATAGGTTTCTTGGCCGTGATCCTTATTGTTTTACATCTTGAAGTTTCATTTCAAGCTTCTGGTTCATAATAAGCTCACAGCTCAAACTGCAACAAAAGCTGTAAGCATCTCTCACAAGGGTATGGGGGGAAATCACAAAAAGAGTTTAAGTATGAGATGGTGATAGCACACCAGAGCTACCGCCACACAACGTGAAGGTGGATTTAATATGACAGCTTCATGGTTACAGCATCAAATTTTGTATTTCCTGTGTGCACGTGGGTGATTTGATCAGTGCTGCCTTCTCTTGAGTTACAGCGTAAAACCAGATTTGGAACAAAAAGAAAGGTGAAAAGACAGACAGGATGGGCGCTGGAAGGAGGCATGGGATTCAGAGCCAGGAAAATCAGGCTTCTTGGGAAAAGGTGGTCCTTCTGGAAAAGAAAAGCCTCTGTAGAGGCAAACGCAGACTTGAAATAATTCTCACATGGTGTTTCACTGAATTAAAATGTTAATATTTTCTGCAGATAATTAATAGAGAAGCAGATGAATAGCAAAGCCCAGCCTACCAGATACTTCCTAGCAAAGCATTTTCTCATCATTTTCTATTGCCTTCTTCCTCTGGTTAAAAAAAAATATATCCAATCACATATGATATGTTAGTGCAGATCTCTGCCAGCGTATGGAGCCAAACAGTGAGTATCCTGGAGGATGCGGATGCCAGCTTCTTGGGGGACAAGAGGGATGCTTGCCAAAAGCAAGAGAGTTTCCAGAACTTACTAATGAATTTGCAGAGTTATCCCAAAATTCTATGGCCAGGCATCTCACTAGTATGAAAACTATTTATTCATCATGTTTTTACTTTGTGCTCTTGTTCAGCACAAAACACTTCATATTTGATTTATTAAACCCAAATGAACAATTTTACCAGCACTGGGGTGCACCAGCCACAGGCGGGACACGGGATGTGCAGTTCTTACCAGCATTTCGGTCCCGCTGAGCAGCTGCAGTTGGCGCTGCTGTTGGCAGGATGACACGGTTCATTTTAGATGACCTTTAATTGCTGCCCTTTCCTCTTCATTGTCTTTTTAATGTATTTTGGATGCACCTTTAGCAGACAGTGACGATTCTCTGCAAACCGCTCTCTGGGTACCTTTTATCTGAAGCATAGTGCAGGGTGCTGCGGCTCCCTACCTCGTCCCGTGAAAATGGACTTTCACAGGGACCGTATGTTTTGCTGCAGCAATAGCGGCTATTATATTCCATTAGCATGCTGTTGATTTGCAAAATATTGACTCCTTCAGTAAAGGTTTTGCCACAGAATGGCTTTTGCTGTCGGGAGAGAGCAGAAGATGGGATTGTTTCCCAGGATGCTATGGGAATGGGATCTCAACCCGCTGCTTGCCATACAGCACGCTGGGAGCAGGCACAGACCAGCAGGCTGGGCTGGCGCTGTGTTCATGTCCCCCCCCGTGCTACACATTCTGCCAGTGAAACCATGTTTATCACCAAAAGTTTATTTGAACGTTATTAATCTTTGAGGCTCGATATTTGTTTGCTTCCCTCCCCGTACTGCAGAAGCCTACGCTCACTTCTCTCCCTTAGGAAAAATAAATTTTAAAACCTTTTGTGCAAGAGAAGGAAGAGAAAATCAGACCATTTTCCTGAGGCCACAGAATTTCTCAGCTATCCATTTCAAGGTGTTCATCACAGCCTTTCATCCCGTCCCCTGACTGTTAAGACTGAATTCCCTGCCTGGCAACAGATGGGATGCCACTTTATTTTTAGCAGTTTGTTTGCTTTGATTGAACCCTTAAACAGTATCCTGTTTTTAAGTCCTTGAGTTACCTTGGGGGCTAACAAGCTAGGCCGAACTTCTCTGCACAAGGAAATTCAGGAGAGAAACTACCTGTGATGAGGAACTATCCTGGCTGCATAAAAACAATGTCTTACTCTTCATCTAGGGGACCTGGAGTATGTTATAACTATTAACTGGCACACTGAGCAGTGAGTTATTAATTTGATTTTACAGAAAGGAAAACAGCAGAGATTAATGCCACCTCAGTAAGGGCTGGATGAGCGTGTAAGGTCATCTTCTTCAGTCTTAGTTCTCCACGAATCTGACAAAAGACATACAAATGGGTCAAACGGCCTTAAGACAGGCATGTCACCCCCATTTGTATGATCCCATGCACACCATTTTTTCTGGGAAAGCCACAGTTATATACAAACCTTCTCATTTCTTTTGTCTGAACCAGGAGAGCCGCAGACACCAAGAACCTCCTTGCAATTTAGAAGGAAAATAAAATAAGTAAGATAAATTTATCCTTCCTCTGTGCTTTTCAGACTTTTGAACCTACTACTGCCATTAGGTGTGGTGGCAGTGGACCGGCCTTTTGGCCTTGCTAATTTAATAAACCCTCTGGATTAAATATGTTCCTGTGCCCAGTGGCTGGCTGGGGCCCAGCCACGAATCCATCCCAGCACCCATGTGCTATCCCAAGCGCCGCCCCTTCCTGCGGAGGAGAGAGGCGATGGGACGGTGAGACAGCTGCTGTAGCACAGGGATGTGGACAGAGAATTTTTGCAAAAAATTAGAACACCCCGCTGTGCCGGGGTCTATTACATATTTGGAAGGGGTTACTCCTGCTAAATGTATTCACATATAAATAAAGTAGTATTGTCCTCTGCCTTATGAATTTGTGAGAAGATAAAGCAGAGTGAAGAAAGAGGCATGCTGCTGGGAACAGTGCTCTGCTCAGGTGGGGTGAAATCCAGCACCTTCGCCAGCCCCTGGCATCTGCCTCCTTGCTCTTGGCTCTGCAGAGAGGCTGACTGCCCCACGCTGCAAATACCTAGTCATCGGGTTTTGGCTAAAGAAAACCAAATCCCATTCTCGCTCATTACCACAAGCATTCAGCAGCAAGACTTGCTTTCTCCCTCTCCGGGCTGGGAGGTACGCATCTGGATGCACAAATCGGTGCAAAAACTCTTCGGAGGACTTTTTAATGCTTTCTGTAACGAATATAACAGGGATCATTTCTTTTAATCGGCCAACGTCTCTGCGAGCTGTCAGCCACTGCTGCACAGAGAACAAAGCGTCTCCCTTGCGTTCCACTGAAAAGGTCTTAATGAAGCTCTGCGCATTTCTGGGGAGCCTAAAAATCTTTGTGCTCGTTCCAGCGTAGAGCTGTGTACAAAATACGAGAGTTACCAAGTCTCTCTGTTGGGGCCTGGCTAGAAAATGAATCGCTTTTATTAATAATATTTTACTCACTCATCTCCTTTTACCTATTTGTTCAGTTCTTTGCTAAAATTATCCTTTGAGTCAGAGAGCTCTTTTAGACCTCTCATTTTGGTTTTTTCCCTCTAAATTGCTTTTAATAATTAAGTGTAATGGAGAAGCTTTGATTGGATTCCTCACTCAGGTGGTTAATTAGGTATATCTAAATAAGTTACAAAATGTACTCCTTTGGAGTACATTCCTTTCCCTTTATCCAAACTAAAATACACTGTTCTCCAGAGAGTTCTTGTTTGAGAATTGACTGAAGGTAATTATTTCAGATAATTAAGATCACTAAGCAAAGTAGCTTAATTTTCCTCCCTGCCTCTTCCTCCCTCCAAGAAATGTAAATGTCTGTGTAACACTCGATCAATAAAAAACCATTTCAAAGGTTAAGTTGGCCAAGTATGCTGTTGAGTTAGGAGAGAGTAGCATGAAGTGAAATCCAGTAGAGATGTTTGGAAAAGTAATGAAATTTCCAACTGATTTTTTTTTCCCCAAGTTTTTTTGTTTGTATGTTGTTTGTTTTGGGGTTTTTTGTGGGTTTGGTTTTTTTTTTAATTCTGCATCTTTGCCAAGGGCAGAGCAGGGATGGCAGGTACAGAGGTATGAGCCTCTATGGCCAAATTAGTTGTATTGAAATCAGCTGCTGCGGGGCAGGGCTGGCCTGGCTGAGACGCAGCAGGTGATGGAGATGCAGAATCATGGGAGAAAGGTGAATTGCATTGAAATGATGAGGCTCCACCAGCGACATGTGCAACAAACCTTATTTAGCAAGGACTGCAGTGAGGTAGCAAAAGAGAAATGGAAGTTTAGGGCTTTAGAAGAATAAAAAAAGCTGAGGCAAAAAAAGGTATGTGGGGTTCTTACTTTCTCTTTCTTTCTCGTTTTCTTGCTTTTTCATTATCTCTGAGTGTGTGGTGGCCATGCCACATAGATGTAATGTGTGGTTAGGGATGTCTGGAAGACATTTGCTTTAACTTTTTTGTTGGAGTGAGTAATCAGAGGAAGAGAGGATTGCTTTTCTCTAAATCACAACGTTTTTCATGTTTACTAACTTTTCTGTTTAAAGCTGGAGAAGGGATGAAGTTGGGAACTCTTTCCTTTTGTGCTTGGTCTTGGGGCTATGAGGCAGGAGCCTGTTTACCAAACTTATGTAACTGTGAAGCAATGAGGCTTCTTTGTTTGGCGAGATCCTGAGTCATTCTAGTTAGTGCCAGTTTAACCTACTTCTTGCTTCTCTTGTCTCTTTGCAAATGCATGGACTCGTCCTAGCTGTATCCTATTTGTGTCCCATGCTGCTTGTGCAGAGAGATGGTGATATTTACATAGAAAGCAGCTTTTATAGCTCCCTTTCCCTGTAACTGTGGTACCTCAAGCTGAGAGTTCAGAAAGTGCTTAGTCTCTCATCAGTGTGGTATATCTGGGTACAGACAAGCAAAAAATAGCAATACTTAAGTCTTAAGCAGCTTTCAGGATTTAAACTTTATTCAATCCTGTATCCTGGGCTGTGCCTTAAGCACAAACCTCATCTACTGCTGGGTCAAACCTTCCTGACCTGGTTAGTGTTGCCTGAATCCAAAAGCCTTGGGCTGTGTTGGGGGAGTTCAGCTCCTGCCCGTGCAGCCCTGTTGCAGGGGTGTGAGCGAGGAGGGGTCACTGACAGGAGATGAGCCGGGGATCTTGTTGGAGTGGAAAAATCTCTCACTGCTGCAAAAGTCTGGGCTGGAGTTGCTAAGAAATGAGCTAGATACTAAAACATTGAGGGGGTGTCTGCATGTCTGAAGTACTTCTAAAAATCACTTAAGCTCAGAGAAGATGGACTCCCTGCTTGTGTGTTTACCTTAAACTGCTTTGGCTTCTCTTTTCAGAGTCTACTGGAAGCCCTTGCTGCTTTTAAGGTCGTTTGTAATATGATGCATACTTTGGAGAAGCAAAAGGTCTGGGGCCATTTAAATGTGGCTTTGTAGAAAGGACAGCTCCTGGGCGGAGTGTCCAGGTCTCCAACAAGGACCTGCAGAGCGTTTGGGAACAGTGGCTACTTTCCATAGCACCAAACTTCCCACCCAGCACTGCAAGCTTCCCACCTGTTAATTTCCCAAGCTCAGCTCAGGTTTTTCAGTTCTACTCATTTTGTAATGACTGCATACTTTTATTAAAGCTTCCTGTGGTGTGTTCATTATAATTTCTGTTTTACAAGGGCCACTCACTGAAATGCACAAACACTTCAGCAACCTGTCAGTGCTTGGCTTTGAAGCCAGTGTAGAGGCAAATACCGAAGATCTGCTATCTTAATTAGTACAAGAGGTTACAGAGATGTTAATGCCTGATCTTGCAGGGCTGACAGAAAAGATTAAAGGTTGTGGAATCAGATGCCTGTAAAACAGAGGGTTCTGGGCACTACTGTTTTTCTTGAGCTCAAGTTAGCAGACTGTGGCTTTGCTTGCTTGGGTGAACGTGCTTGTTGGTGTGAGTCTGAATTGGAGCATACGGAGACACATGGCTTGCACTTGGGCCGAGGGTGGGAACCACCAGGAAGGTCTTAATTCCTTCAAAGCTTTGATGGTATCAAATTCTATCAGAAATACTTGAAATAATGCCTACACCTTGTGGCTATGAAATACGATCTTTCAATTCATATGTTTTCTAAACAGCCTTGCTGCTGTGGTTAGGAAGCTTTGTGGGGTGCAGGCACATTGCACGCATCTTATCAGCACCTATTCTTGCAGACTCCCGTGACCTGAGGCCAGCAGGGCCCTGGTGATGTGACTACTGCCCACAGCACCTGCACAAGGTCCACTAGACAGCAGCCAGAAACACATTCCCCC
>NW_008825543.1:1574548-1580444 GCF_000699105.1 Pygoscelis adeliae
CACCCCCCAAAAACCCCTCCCCCCCCCCCCCCTACTGTGACAAACTGGAACACTTGTTTCTGTAGTGCCGGGATGCTGAGCAGCTCACATGTGAGGGCCAGCAGAAAGGAAGAGGCACCTTGGGAACCCCAACTTGCTCCAGGGCTGTGTGCAGGGAGGTTACACCAGGGAAAGGGTCACTCCAGCAGGTATTTGTGGCAATTAATGGAAATCAGATACTGGACAAGGTGTACCCTTTGCAGATCTGTTCTCCCTGGCCTTGCCCAATCTGTTCTTGTGGTTCATGTGATGAAATTCCTGAGATGCAGACAGTCGTCTGTAACAGCTAGAGGCCCTGCTTGAAGTCCTAAAGCAGTCACTGTGTGGGCATGGCATAACAGTAATGCTTCAGTCTTATTTGTAGCTCTCAGGATTCTGTGTTGCAGTAGGGTATTGGAGCCCTTTGCCGACATTGCTTCTGCAGTCCTTGCCCTGAAATGTTTATAGTTTCAGGCCCTGATTCTGCAGTAAGGTGGTTTTGGCTGAATTTTTCAGGAAATCTGTATGTGACAAGTAATATCATCCTGTCTAATGGTGGTAAAAATCTTACTGTAATTAATTAACTTATTGTATTTTATGATGTTTGGTGTGCCTGCTTGGCACCCAGAGGATCTCAGATCTTTGATCCAGAGGGTGTGATTTATTGGGCAATTATACATCTACACACCATCACTCATGCTGGAAAGAGGCGCTGTGATCTCATCAGTCTGGGAGAATGTGACATGGAAGGACTTTTATCAAATGAAGGGGGGGCTGATGGATGGAGAAGTCGGGGAAGTATTGATTCAAGCCAATATATTATTTTCTACATTAATATTGTGCAGACAGTAGCAAATAGAGACCCTGCACTAGTGTTAGTGTTTTTTCCATGATGAAGAATTGCCCTTCCGTGAAGTTTCATTTCAATGAGGAATGATGTTTTGGGAAATTAAATGATTTCTTATGGAAATGTTAGTTCTTTCATTATACAAAGAAATAGGCAAAATGCACAATTATTATTCTTGCGCTATCGGGAAGAAATGGTGTGAGGTGAATCCTCTTGGGAATATGGGATGGGAGAAGAGTTTTCTGTATGTGCTGCTCTGTTTTGGGGGACAACTTGGGACCCGCAGTATGCTGTTTTCTAGCATGAGTATGTGACTATTGGAGCCCATCTGAGTTACCCACAGGCTATCACTGGTCGTGCTATTTTGTCTGTCCACGAACAACAAGCTGCAGAAGTTGCAGTGTGTTTCTATAGGTGCATTACAAGGAACAGTGGCCCGGGCAATCCACTTGTAGATAAACTTTGCTGCAGGTATTAGGTCCGGATGGTGACTGTGGAAAGGTGAGATCAGGAGAAGATTTTTAATATGGTTAGTCCTGTTGACTTTCTAAATGGCAAATGGCTCCTGAATCAGGGCCAGAATATGCATTACATGACACAGGTTTTCCCCTTCTATAACTGTTTCTTTTTAATTTGAAGGTCATTCCTCTGAGTTTAGCAGAGGCTTTTCTGTTGATGACTGATGCATTCCTCCTGCTATCTGTTCTACCTTGTAATACTGGATTTATTAATGTATCAAGAGTTCTTCCCATATTCACAGGGCCAGGCGGTGATAAGAAGGACTTCTGCTTTAAAAATTACCTTCCTCCTTTTCTTTCCCTGGTCCCCACCAACAAAAGAAAGGGAGGGGATTAATCTTAGACGAAAAGTGTTTCAGTTGATGCCTGCCTCCAGAAGTCATTAGTAAGATAACCAGGTAATGAGACTGATGTAAGAGACCTTGACTTGTGTTGACAGAAGAGAAGGTGAACCACTATGCAGCATTTCTGTTTTTGTTGGGATCGAGCTGCTTCGTACAAGATACGGCACAGCCTTATAACGGCAGCTGCTGATGGAGATGATCTTTGCTCTGGAGACCACACATGTTCCATAGTTTTGGCACAGATAACCCATCCCCAGTGGAGAGATTCAAGAGGTTAGCATGTCTTTGTAGACTTCTCATGGCTTGTATTTCTTGAGATACTAAAAATTTAGGGTAAAACAATTGAAGATGCTGTATCAGTGTGCATAAGTTGAAGAATTCTGAACTTAGACCATAATGATGAACTTATTTACAAATAAAGTATCTCTGTTTCCAGTAGATTAATGCTCTTGAGCTGAAAGGAATTAATGCTGCTTTACTCCTGGCATCAAACATCCAGTTGTTTCATATGCTTTCCATGCATGTTGGCTCACGTTGATTTCTTGTTTTCTGTGTCCCAGGAAGACATGAACTCAGGCTTAGAGAGCAGCAAGGTCTCCATGCGATTTCCCCCCCTGCCTTATCCTGTTGTCAGAACAGTGAAGGCTTTCACCTGAGTTGTCTACAAGTTAGAGGGATGTGAAGGTTAGTTAGAATTTACTTGGATAAAAATGCCGAGGAGGATATCTCAGACCTCTTGGCCTGCTTGTTTACCAGGCAATAAAACTGGGCAGCCTCTGCAGGGGCATCTCAGCCCAACTGTCTTTGCTCCAGGTTTTGCAAATGAAGAGTTCTGCTACACCAAGCAGAGGATGGGTGTATTTTCCCCTGGTCCCCACTGGAGGTCACTGGAACATTGTTTACCATTGTCCGTTAGAACAAAGGAATTGCAAAACTGACATTTCGTGGAATTAATGTTTTAAATTTTCAGAGATTTTATCAATTTTACTTATGAAAATAAATCTCCAAATTGCTCATAATCCTTGTGTGTAATAGGTATTTTATAAACACGTCTTATGCCCTGAGGAGATATCAGCAGAGTCTTTATTTTACAAAAGTATGAATCAACTGATAGGAATTTTGAGAAAGGCTCCTGTAGTGGATTCTCTGTGCCCCAGCTTTCTTTGTCATACCCTGATGGATGTGTTCTAAGTGCAAAAACATGTTTTTGCCATTCTATGTTTATCAGAAGGAAACCTGCAGGAAACCTAAACATTGCCAATCATTTTATTGTATGTATGTTGTTATATGTGTTGGAAAGATGAGCAGTTTGGTGTTCTGCAAAGGTCATCTTATTAAAATTGGTTCAGACCAAGGAGGCAAAGAATGTCTTCCCCCAGCCCTTGTGCAAGCAGCAGTTCTTGCCTGCTCAAATTTTTGGGAAGTCTGCTCAGATAGCCCTCCTGTCCTAAATACAGACATCGCCACCCCCCGCATGAGGAGCCCTCTGCACTTGGTGCTGGAGCAGAAGCAGATGCTAGACTAACAGGATCTAATTATGAGTAATATGAAAAGTTTGGCAACTAGTCATGGAATCAGCAATTAAAAAAACCCCAAAGCTTCTCAACCCATCTATCAAAGTGTGTGCAGTTGCTGTTAATGATAGACTGAATAATAATTAGTATTAACTAAAAGGGTCCCTTTATATTTCCCAGTGATATTTAAAGCCAAGAAATAGACTCCTGACTTTTGGGTGATACCCAGTTTCAATATAGCACTGGGATTTGTATTTTAGTCTTTATATGTAAAGTGCATTTGTGAAATGTATCAGCTTATGGTAAATTAGGTACCATTTGCTGGAAGTTTTTGACTGTGAGAGTGCATGCAGTAGACCAACTAGAGCAGTGCTTGGTGGTCTTGGAAAATGTGTAGGAGGAGTTGGGGATTTCCATTTCAGATGTAGATACTTCCTTTAAGTCTCTTCCCACAGATAGCTGATGGATCCAAAAACCCTGCTGGAGTATTTCTCAGATAGATATGCATACATGAAAAATCTCAGAATGCAGCACTCTCCACAAACATTTCTGTTAGAGAAACACAATTTCCTCCTGAAAAATTTTCGGCAGAAGTTTAAACTGCTTGCAAGTCCATGAAGAACTTGGATTTGGGCCAAGGAGGGAGCAGGGTCAGTCTGAGCAGTCTCCCTTGGCAGGCGCTGCATCGGTCTTTCGTTGCTGCCTTTTCCTGATGTCATTACCAAATACATCAGGTAGAGTCTGTCTGGTGAATTAAGGTAATATATCTCTTAGCCTCTGACAGTCATCAGAAGCCTCATGGGAAAGGTGTTTTTTTTTTTTTAACAGCTGGTGACATGCTTTTCTGTTCTCTCATATAGCCTCCTCCAAGCTCCCCACTGGGAAAAAGATGGGTAAGGAAAACTCTGGTTTCAGTTCTGCTGAGTGTTGGAGCAGAGGCTGTGCTACTGTGGTGGTATCGCAGCCGCCCCGTGGCAGTGTGCTTGGGAGCGCAGTGCAGCGCAGCAGGCTTGCAGGGTTTTGAAGGGGCCTCTAGCAGACAGAAAATGCTACAATTGGTCTAGTGGCCTGGCTGGAGTGTCTGGTTCAGATGTGCACTGCAGGTGAAGAGTTAAACTGAAGTGAGACAAAGTCTTGCTAGTGGCTCTTAAGACGCTTACCCTGTCTCTGCTACCTGCCCTGGGCTGCTGCGCCGTGCACCCGGGAGGATGCAGCAGTGGCTGCAGGAGGACCAGCCGAAGGGAGATCTGCTGTCGGGCTCTTAACAATGAAAACACTCGCATTATAAAGACTTCAGAAAAGTAACGCTTGATTGTGTTTAGTGAGTAATTTTCTGCACCTAAATAATAGGTTTATCTTGAATTGATGATGAATGCAGGGACTTCGGTCCTGAACCACGGAGGTTTGATTAACGCATTAAAATGATGAGGCACTCAGTTGGAATAAGAATGTACTTGCCTATAAGCTCTTGGTAACATACTGTACTTGAGAGATCTGCACTGGATTTTTGTGAACACAGTGCTTTTTTGTAGATTCAAATGGGGTAGGCCATCTCCTGAAACATTGCTGCTGGGTATTAAATTCTAGAGATGGAGCTCTCTGGTGCTGCCCTTGTTTGAAGCTTTTGGCAAATGTGGGGGACAAGAAAGCTGGCTTGATATAAGCTGCCAATAACTTGTTATCCAAGAATGTGCCCGAGAACCATCCCTTTATTTGTCGAATTCATCAGCCTCAAAGAGGTTCAAAATGGCCTCGTGAGATGTGCACGTATCCAAGCAAGCCAGGAGGAGAGATGGCTCCATTTGCACCACAGCACCAAATCCGAGCCTGGACTGGGTCTGGAGCAGTACTTCTGCTTTTGCTTCATTTAAAAGCTTATCCTTAAATGTTTGCACTAAAGCCCTGGAGCCCTAAGAAAGAAGATGCAAATAGCTTTACTCTTTTCCCATGGAAGCAATTAGGAAACTGTGTTGTTAAGAAATCTAGTTGTTTGTAAATTTTAATGGTTTAAAACACGCCCTAGGGAAATCACAAGCAAATAGGACACCGTTTGATGTGGACCCTTGCTACCCAAGCAGCTCCACCTGTGTTGTAGATGTGATCAATTAAAAATTATCAGGAGAAAATGATGCATTCTTTTAATTTCATGTGGTTTAGCCAGAAGGATTTTCTAACATAATGATTAGAGGCTAGGAGGAGAGTGTAATCTTGTTTTATTTCCTCCCCGTTTAAGAAAAAGGGAAACCATACTGCACCTTGCTATAGGCTGGTTGGGAATGCTAGGAACAAAATCAGCGGGAAGTTGTGTTAATATCACATGCGATGACCAAAAATGGATTTAACAGTGTGCTGGTAGGCAAATGGCATAAACTGCATTTATCTGAATATCAGGAGCTGTCTCTGGTGTGGGTTTGACATTTGCCAGTGTCACCCAGCGCTGCAGGGACAGGCAGATTTTGGGGGATCCTCGGCGGAATGACAACACCAAGTCGCTGTTACCATCAAGTATTATTTCACCCCGTCCCTCTGCGGATGGGGTTGCTTTAGCCCGTTAGCCGTAACTGGGGCCCACAGCACAGGTAGGGATCCCGGCCCCCTGAGGCAGCAGCAGCAGCGGGAACCCCCGACTGGCCCAGGCCCTGCTCAGCGGCGCCA
>NW_008825543.1:1580645-1585908 GCF_000699105.1 Pygoscelis adeliae
CCAGAGGTGCTGCTCCTCCTCTGCTGACTTCCCCTCACCGATTATTTTAGGCAGGTAGCCGGCATTTCCTTCGGGGGGGGTTAACCCACTTCTCACAGCCTCCCTGCACTGAAGACAGCCTTGCTGGGTGCTTGCTGAGCAGCACCCGGGGCCCTGTGGTGGAGCGGGGCCGGGAGGCGGCCGAGCCGTTTTACACCTCTGTTGGTGTTTGATTCGCCCATGAGAGTTCATCTTTTTGTGAACTCTTTTACACACAACCTGCTTCCTGACACCAGTTGGTGCTGCACTTTGTCACTGGTACGCAGTGGGCTGAGAAAATGTGAGTACAGGTAGCGGTTTAAAAGCAAAAAAACCCCATTAAAATGTCAAACTTTTCTTCTTTCAATTCCGTGATTGCAAAGCCCATTTCATTATTTTGAGGCCCAACTTGTGCTTTACGTAGCGTGAGGGTTGGCAGCACTGCTTCTACTGTGGCTTGGAAACGGTCCTGCAAAGAAGTCCTCTTAGTTTCTAAACGTGCTAATATCTGACATATACAAAAAGCATGAGCAGAGGCTTTCATACTGCCTCGGTAGCTGAGGGAAATATTAATGTGACAGGAATAGAAGATGGAGCTTAAGGCACAATACTTGTATTTGAGGCAGGTGAGAAACAGGGGGAGTGACTAAGTGACAACTCGTGTTTACTGCTGCTTGGGCGTGTGATAAGTATGTGGTCTCCATAGGGCTGAATTATTGTGATTTATAAGAAATTCATGGAACTACATTTAGTTTTTTGTAATGTATGTCTACACATACACGAAAATCAACAGAAGACTTCATTATTGCCGTGACACGTTCCTTCCAACTTGTTCACTCCTATGATTATTGCAATTTGTTTATCCTGAAATTTCTGTAAGGCATGACAAGACACCAAAGTTATGGTGAGTTCCACAAAGGACTCCTTTGCATATTAAAGACTTTGTATTGTCAGTTGACTAAATTTGGGAAAACATCTACCACTGTGAGCATCATTAGAGAGAGATGAATTCCGGTGCTCGTTACTGGGGTGCTGTGACAAATAGGTGGAGGAAGGACTGTAAAGTGGCAGTGTGCTTTTTTTCTTCCCCAAGCCTTGTCGAGGCTCATTTTACTTCTCTCCATCTCTAGCAGTCTCAATCCCTTGATAATAAATGCAGCTCACATATGAACAACCCCCCGGACTGATTTCTCTCCACTGGAAAAAAGTGATTTAAAAGAAAACGAAAAAAGACATTGAATGTGTTCATTATTGATAATCTTAAAGATTTACTGTGGGCTTTCAGAAAAGCTGCTGCCTTAAAGCAAACTGCTTTTATCTCCTTTTTGTTTGCTTAGTCGGCTTTTGTGGGTTTTGTGGTTTTTTTCGTTCAGCAGCTCATGTAGGTAGAAGCTTGAATATTTTTTCTTTTTTTTTCTGAGGGGAAATTTTCCAGCCCCTGCTAGCAGTGGGAAAGCACAGTGGGAACAGCACAAGGATGTGTTTTGCCAGTAGAGCAGTGCAGGGAGTACATCAGACCTGGCTTTAGGTGCCTGTGGCCACGCAAGGCAGCTGGCTCTGTCCGTGCTGGGGAGCATCGCGGTGTTACCAGCACAGCAGCTGAGTGCCCTGGTCTTTGAGAAAGAGTTAGGCTCCTACCCTTGGGCATCAGGCTTCTTTAAAGCATTCTGAATTAGACATTAATTGTAAATATTAAAAAAACCCTTGGCAAAATAATGGAGAAACCTTCTCAGTAACAGAAACTGTTTCCAGTCTGGTCCATCTGAGCCCACATGGTAATGCCTGATCTCCATTCTTGCCTGCGTTCCCCTGTACCATTTCAGAGCACTTGGGCTTAGGGTTAAAATGTTCTTCACATGGTACATAATAGCATTAGAGTGCAAGAAGCCAAGAAGAAATGGAAGAGGAAGGGGGAGTTTAATTCAGATGAATCCCCAACTGCTCCTTCATGCTAGCTCAAGGAAAGATGTCGACAAGGTAATTATCACAGTGTTTTGTGTTTTGTTGCTTCCAGCTTTCTCCTTAAGGGAGCAGAAACAGTTGGTGCAGTGCAAGAGATGGGATGGCAGATGGGAGTCAGGTGCATACTGACTAAGCCAAAACACAGGAAACCAGGAGAATGGGAATCCATACTAAAAAGCCCAAGAACAGTGAATTTCTCCATTGGGTTCTGACCTTTCTTAGTGCACATCAAAGGGCAGAGGCAGTCACCCTGTGCTCAGAGTCATTAGATATTAGGGATGTTTAAAGTACAAGATATCAAGCCGGGAGGCGCAGACCAGATGTGCTCATTCACCTCTTTGCCCTTCAGTCTCCAGAAGTTCCAGAATCTCTAGTTAAAGCCAAAAATAGGTTCAGGGAGGAGCAGATGGCACTGGGAATCAGGAGGTGTGAACGAGCTGCTATGGGGATATGAACTTTTCACCCACGTAACCTCTTGATGGGTCCTGCGAGAGCACTGTGCTGTCCTGAAACTGCCGCCTTTTAAGAAGGTCACTGCCGGAGCCAGACGAGGAGGTGGTAGAGAGATTATCCCGGGGAGAGCGGGTGGGTCGCAAACTTCCGCTCGGTTCTGTGCAAAGCATGCTCGTTCTTCCCGAGTGATTATGTTTCCTAGATGGATGACTGTTGGGAAGCAGAGAGCACTGACCCAAAGGTCCATGAAATTGAGAGAAGCAGCAGGTGCCCAACACCTTGAAAAATCGGGACTTCCAGTAGAAGCTTGTTCACCCTTTTTCCCCTGTGTCTGAAGATAAGCACCCCTGAACTTGAGAGTATTTGTAAACAAACACAAACTCTCTGGAATTTAAATCCCAAAAACAAAAGGGGAGGGTCCAAACTGTTGTGTGCAGTGGGAAAGGAACAAAGACAACCCAGTAGTATCTTAGCTGAGTCGTACAGATGGATACTATAAAAGCAGAGCAGGAACATTTTACCCTGATGTTAAAGTAAGGAAATAACTTTGCTATCTGCTTGTCTGGGGACTCTGAGCATGCCATCTTTTCCCTGTTTATGCTCTCCTTTTGCAGAGTGTGCTTTCCTCAGTAATATGATGCAGGTTCTTGGGAGGAAAGTGCCAGCTTTTTGGCACAGAAGGCATAATTGGCTGATTGAACCCACTGGCATTTAGAGGCCTGATGGCTAAAAAGGGTTTGCAGGGTTCAAAGCTGGGTAACCTTTACCACAAAACTAATAGGAAATACAGAGAATTTGGTGTATTTCCTTGTCAGATTCAGTACAGTGCATCATTGTAACTAAGTCCCTCTGGTTTAGGGTTTTCCTGCATATGTAAGTGGAAACTTATCAGGCAGATGTAAATTTGGTGACACGTTGCAGCAAAAGCAGAACTGAATGAACTTTGGGGTTTTTTTTTTCCTAAGTAGCTAGAATGAGCCAGGTAACTTGTGCAGAAACCGGTCGATTGTGTGCTCTCATTTGCTGTTTCCTAGAGTGCCTCTGCCTTCCACATCGCGGTATTTGCTTCTGAAGCAAGAGATTTCCCAAAGGTTTCTGAGCATGTGTAGCTGTATTTCATCCCCATAGTTAATTCAACAAAGAATACTGGAACACAGAGTATCAGAAAACATTTTCTCTGTGTTCAGAAAGCAAAACCATATGCTCAAACCCTGTCATCAGTTCAGAGGCGTTTAATAACATCATACTTCACCAATCAGAATAATTAAACAGGCTTATTATTTTAAATATTCATTGCGTCCAGATTCCATGTTTGGTTTTCTTGGTCAATTTGGTTCTTGCTAATCTGGGGGAAGGAAAGAATGTTCTCTAGTGCTTAATTTGCATTAAAAACACTATAATTTGTAAGTAAATTGGAAAGCTTTTAAGTGAAGAGGGAACATCATTGACTTGACAGTCAAAGCTCTCCTTTGTTTTTCAAGCATAATGTTCCAGAAAGATGCTCTTCCTTTCTTGGAATTACATGGCGGTAAGAATGAAGCCTTGTAATTGTTCATTAATCCATGGTTATTAGGAGACTGGTGGAAGAAAGCATCAGAAAAGAAAAACAAACCCAAAGCGGGTAGTATCTTGCTTGTGATACCTTTACTAGAAAATTGATTTTAAATTTCTTAAGTTTTTTAAGGGGGGTAAATTATCATCAGAAGAGCAGTCGCTGTTCTGCATGGTGGAGGCTGGGGAGATGGAAGAACAGTGCTCCCTCTCTGCAAAGTGCAGTAAGACCTCTCCCTGCCTGCTCCTGCGCTGAGCCAGGCCGGCTGTTCAGCCTTGTTTCTTAGATCCGATTTTTTTCCTTTCCACTGCTCCCAGTTGTTCAAGACTTCCTCTTACTGGTGAGCTGACAGGAGTGGCCCACAAGGAGTAATAACTGAAACTTGGCCAAAAGGAGTAAAAAGAGATAAAGACATGTCACCGTGGCTAAACAGTGTGTGTGTGTGAAGTTTCTCCTATTTTCTTACTTGACCAACCTGACGCAAAGAAAATATCTTAATTGGTTTGATTTTAAAAAATACCCAAATGGACAGGCTCTACTTTTCTTCCTTTTTTGGTATATCTGATTGCATGGATATTTCTTGAAAAAAATCTTTCTCTGTTGTATTAAAGATGTTGCTTTCTTTGTTGCTTCCACCTCTTTATTTAGGAGGAGGAGGGGAGAGGAGTGAGAAATGCAGCAGAGACGCTTATTTCTATTGCTGATAATTGCAGTTTTAAAATCTTCTCAACCTTCAGCTGAACAATGATAAAAGAATAATGGCTGTGAATTATTAGCTGTTCCACTTACCTTCAAAATAGTTCTTACATTGTTGTGAAACTTGAATGTATTTATTTTTGTACATCTCTTTGGTTTTTTAATGTGCGTGTGGTTCCTGTGGTCTTCATTTTCTTTAGGACCTCTGATAATTCTGCATCCATGTTTTTGCTATGGATATATAGGGCTAAAATAAACTAAAAATCTCTACTTTCTTCCATGCTTCCAAAGTAATCAGATCCATATTTCCATTATTCTGTTTCAAGGCCAGGATAATGCAACAAATATTAGTATTAAAATGAAGCAATCTAGGGAGGTTGAATGGGCTACTTCTGCACTGCTTTGAACCTTTTCTGTAGGTGTTTGCAGAGGTGGGCTCAGTTCTGAGCTGTTAAGCTGCTTGCCGTCATCGAAGTCCAAATTTCTGCCCCACTACTCACACAATGAGCACAAAGGGAGTACAGAAGGCAACTGGAGTGGGGTACAGCATTTTACATGCATTCTGCTTTTCTTCTGCATATA
>NW_008825543.1:1585964-1598585 GCF_000699105.1 Pygoscelis adeliae
ATTCTCACCTTATGTATGTGGATGTCCAACTGTCTGTATCAACTCACGGAGCGGAGGGTACTTGTTCATTTCTATGCAATTTTCTGATTCCTTGATTTTTTTTTGAAAACTTTTAGAGATTTAATGGCAGCCACGAAAATTTCTCAGAAGGAAAGGGAGAGAAGATTTGAGTAGCAATAAATAATAACAGAAGGAGCTAAGGCTCCTAAATACATGTTCTTAAAACCACAAAGCTACAAGCTTTGCTTTTTTCCAGGCTTAGTGTTAAACACCTTTCCCTTCAAATCATGGAGCCTTGCCTGTAGCAAGCAGGCGTTATAACTGATGATTGTATTTATCTGCTGTGGCAAAAGAATGGCAAATAGAGATGGATATGTTTCCACCTGTCTGAACTGACAATTTATCACCCCAATTCCTAATGGATCAAGCATTTGCTAAAAGAGGGTAACGTTTGGATGTGAAACTTGGCTTTCTGATGCAAGGGATTTATGATGTGTCATGTTGTGGACATAAAGTATGACATCATATTATGCTAATTCTTGTCATGCTTACGCATGTCATATGACAGTGTAAGACAACGTGACTATCTAACGTGTAAAAGTAGCAAGTGTCTCTGAAACGCCCACTACTAATTCAGAGGGTGAGAGTCATACAGGGACACATTCTGGAAGTAGAACAACCATATTAAGAGAAGTAATTAGCTGAGGTGGAGTATTGGGTTATTCTGCCTCCATGCCCAGAGCTAGCTCTTGGTATGACAGACTCTAAGCCATGGAGCTCTTGCACAGAAAATTCAATGCTGTCTCGTTTATGTGTAGAAATGATCTCCTCTTCCCCAAAAAAGGCGTTGTGGATTTTTTTTCCGGAAGTATACAAACAATATGAGAAGAAGGTAGCGTTTTCCTTAGCAGGAGGCGTTTGTGAGAGGAACACCAAAGTTCCCAGTGACTTGATGAGAATGACATTAAGGACAGAACTAATAACAAGCAGCTGAAGGGAGCTCTGCCTTGGTAAAAATGTCTTTCACCGCTTGCCAAGGTAGCAGAGAGATGTCTGATCTCCATCAAGAAGGTAGGACCAGACTGCTAATGTGTAAGTGGGAAGACAAATTTTCAATGTGAGGGGCAGGATCATCTTCTGAAACCCTGTAGTTCAGCGTATTCCCCTCACTACGCCTTTTAATCAGCCATCTGGATGGGACGGACTGGGTTTGGAGAGTAAGAAAAGCCTGGCTCATCATGGAGGGTATTACACCCATAAAATTCATGCACCTTTGTTTGGAAGCTGCTGCTGGCATATGTTATCCATGGCTGTTGAACACACATTTGATTCAGAGGACAAACATGGAGTTGTCAAGGATTTGATTGTTTTTCTCAGCTGCCTGAGGAGTGTTGGACCCTATTGTTTTTGACAATGCACCTCAATTAGCTCTTAAAAATAAAATTGGTAGTACATGCTCCGTGAAATTGGAGGAGCTGTGGTGGATTCCTCAGAGAACGGAGCTGCTTGATTTAGGCTTAAGGATGATGTTTCTCCACAAGGGAGTCACCAGTCACAATAATTACATTGCTGTCTTCTCATAATATGATTTATTTAGATGTTGCCATATGAATTAATTCTCTCTAATTACTGCTCTTCTCACTGTAAATCAAGGTTTCTTGCTTTCTGGAGAGTAGTGAACATGATCCTACACTGAAGTAATTAGTCCAATTAGAAAGGAAAGCAGATGTGGAAGACCAATTACTTCCAGGAATATGTCTGCTCCTATGTAGTCCAAATACTATTCAATCAAAATGTAGTAGTAGCTTAATAAAACATTGTTTTATTCATAAACTCTCTCCAGCATTAAGACTACACCAGCTCCTTTGGAGAAGCCAGCTTGGGCTAGCTGGTGAGCTTTCTTCTGACTTGCTCCTAGTTTACACGACTCCAATGAGAGAAAGCACACGAAGATCGCTGTGAGCGAGGGCAGGATCCCCTTCCTTCTCAGAGACATTGCCCTGCAGTGAGAATGAAATGGGCTGCTGTTGTTGGCATTAGTACTAAAACAGGTTGTTATAGTTGCACCTGCCATTTTGGATGGTGAATCCCACCACAGGCTTTGCTTGTGGCTAAAGCCGCATCAAAGGGATGAAACTGGAGTGAGTGCGTGGCCCCATCCAGCCCCGCGGGTGCTTCCCGGAGCTGTGTCGGTGCTTGCTGCTCTCCAGTCATCTGAGACCTGGGCACAAACTGGTCAGCAAATGCCCATCAGCATCCAGATCGTGTCCTGACCCAGATAACTTAAGAGCTGCTGTTAACAAGGAAATACTGGTGCTGGTATACTTGTTATGCTGGTGGTGTGAGAGCCCACAATCCCTGCAAGATCTGACTGGAAAGCTTTCAGTGAAACCTTTTGTGGTATGTCACTGGTGTGCATGGTGCAAGTCGGACTTGCTTGACTGTATCAGTGGGGTTGCAGTGATTGATGCTAGTGGAGAATTTAAACCTCTGAAGCTCAAGATACTTCACAAAACGAAGTAAACCTAGAGGAGGAGAAATGCAGGTACCGAAGTGAGAGGAAGCACAGTGTTCAGCAGAGATTTGAAAGGAAATTGAGAGTTGACAACAGCGTTGCAGGAGTTTGAGGATGAGTCGTGCCGCTCAGCTGAGAGTCTCTGGGGAGAGAACTGAACTTGAAAAGGTGCGAGGAGCAGGAGGAAAAGAGAAAGCACAGAAAATCCTAATGCATGTTGCAGAACTGAAAATGTGAGCAAAACGTAGTTGTCTTTATGCAGTGCACTCATTCACCACCTCTGTTGGAGCAGAATGGGCCCAGTAATGAACTTGAACTTACCAGCAGTTGCACTGCATGTGGGGCTGGACCCATTGGTTTCCCTCTCGCACTCTCATTTTACATCAGAGCTCTGCGGTATTTATGAGCAGGATTTTCTCAAACTTACAAGCAGCAGCAAGGTTCCCCCAGGCTCTTTCACTCAATGTAGTTGTCAAATCCAGCATTTGTGCCCAGCCTGAGGTAGCGTATGAAGTTACCTGCTTATTTCTGAGAGAGAGTGGCCACCAGGCTGCAGCCAGCACTTGCAATCATAATTCATCAAAGCAATTCTGCAAAGTTTTAGTCTAACAAAGGCAGGAGCTTGTGTAGTTGGAAGAGGTGGTTCTGTGTTCCTATGCCTATCATGCCTCTCCCAGTTTGGAAACAGGATGTATTTTACAAAGGATGCACTTTGTTTAGCATGCCGAAGTAATCGATAAAACATCAGCTGCAAGAAATGGAGGGAGGCAAATGCTCAGCCCTTTTCCCTGTAATTAATTTCACAGTGCGGTTCTCGGAGCAGTGGCTGTCACAGCCCTGCACTAGGAGGGGCACGACCAGAGAGCAGAGCAAACACAGCTCGTCTATCCGCAGTGTGAACCAAACAAAATCGGAATGGCCTCTTTGGGGTTTGTTTTTTAAGCTTTGCATTAAAATACCTGCAGAGGAGTCTTGCACTGGAGGTTCACCTATCTATTTTCTTCTATCTACTGCGCAGAAGACAAGTGTTCTCATAATTGGGCCATTAAAGGAGGTGTTGAAATGTTACTAATTGTCAAAGGCAATTAAGTGTAGCAACATGTCACAGGTAAATTAACGAGACTCCAGGTGTTTTGAGCAAATTGCATTTATGTGGGTGTAAAACAATTCTGATCTTCTCTGTTAGTTGTCTGTATGATTTTGGTGTGCTCTGTTTTTTTTGGCTTTTTTCAGAGGAATGTAGCTATGCATCAGCACCTGAGCTGGCTGTATTTATAGGGCCTCTGTGATATGCTACATATTGTATAGCCCTGATCTTAGAGATGCTTAAAATCCATAGCTACTATTTTCTGGAAGATGTTCCCTTTTCTAACCAGGCCTGCATATCCAAACTGTTTTCAGACTTGCTCTGACCCAGTGGAAGCAGAGATTGTGCCAGTTTCTGTTACTTTTCCAGACTGAGAGGTGCTTCAGAGGGAGATCCAGCTATTGAGGTAGTAACCAGTGTTCCAACAAGCTTAATTTTCTCTCTTTCTCTCTCTCCACATCTTTCTGAGGTTGGCAGTCCTTAATTCATAGAGAGTTTTGGTGCCTCTTTATCATGGCCTTGAACGAGATGTGTGAGCAGCTGCTGCATGTGCCGGGGTGTGAAGAGTGGGTTCAGAGGCAGGAAACCAGATCGTAAATACCACTGCAGCCTCTGTGCTGTGCTCTGCAATAGACATCCTTCCCTTTTCATCCCGCTTGCCGTCATTCAGCTTCCCTTTGATCCTCATGTCTCAATGCCTTGTTGCCTTTCACTTGGTGCTCAGCTGCTGCCTTTCCCCTCCCCACGCAGAGGTCTTGCTGCTGCAGTGAGGGGTGGCTCCGGCCTCCCTCGTGCAGCACGTACCAGTCACTGCATTTGCCATTCCCTTGCTATAACTGACCTGAGGCTACTGCCCTCCTCTCACAGCTCTGAACGGACATGTGGAGCTCTGCTGGTCTACATATCAGGCATGACATGTTGCAGGGGGAAGAAAGTCACTTCCTTCATGATACCTCAAGCAGAAGTGTG
The DNA here is from genome assembly GCF_000699105.1 of Pygoscelis adeliae. Taxonomy (NCBI): domain Eukaryota; kingdom Metazoa; phylum Chordata; class Aves; order Sphenisciformes; family Spheniscidae; genus Pygoscelis; species Pygoscelis adeliae. The sequence continues at coordinate 1,590,536 of NW_008825543.1, forward strand.
CATAGCTATACGTGTGTGGGAGTGTGCAGCCAGGCTGCATGGGGCTGCAGGATGACCCTAAAAAACTTCCTGGGGAGCACTGCTGTAAGGATAACGTTATCTTCAGTTATCCCTCCTTTGGTCACTAGCCCAGGACTTGGCTCTGGTTCTGCCACAGTCCTTGTAAGTGACCTGAGCTGACCGCCGGCCAGGAAATCTTTCAAAGACCCAGATAAGAATTATAGGTTGGTCAGTCTCTGTGCTCTGATCCTTGGCAGGAATAATAGAGCTACTGCTTGGAAATGTAGTAAGGATAAATGCACTGATGATACTGTGATTCCCACAATGATTCGCATGCAGCACTAGTGGAATTATCTCTACTATGCTGCATCCACTCATTTTTATTGACTAGAACATCTAGTTCATAACAAGATTTTGTAAATGTGACTTTATTGGTAAAAACACTGTGAGGAAAAAAAATGCACACATCCAGATTAGTTTCTGCTTATTTGTGCATCCTATGTGCTATACATACAAGCTAGTGTAGCATGGGTTTAAGTTTTGCATTCACTAAAATACTAATTTGTCTAGTATAGGAGCCATAACCACAAAGTTCCTCTGGACACTTCTTATTGCAAGCAGTAAGAATGCTGTTATCTTTGCTCTATGCATAGCTATTTTCAGGAACGCCTGCAGTGACCCAAAATCACTGCTGAGAATATTCAAAGTTTTAACCTTTGAACAAATATAATGGGTTTTATTTCTGGTTACAGTTTTAACATACAAAATCTGGAGTTACTAAACTGAGAGTGGCCAGCAGCTGTATCACTCCTGCCAAAAACGATGGCATACTGCCCTCCCCCTGCAGCTCACAATACTGTAGATATTAGGAGAGACCACAAAAGGGTGGAACTGTCACATGGTCCCATAATTATCACTCTTTGTTTCTTTTCTGTTCCTGATGTATTAGATGCCCTCCCTGCAAAGAGATTTGTGATTGTGTGTATGTGCACACGCGTGTTTGAGGGTGGGTGAAACCCTAATTGTATATTATTAAAATATTACGATTTTTCCCCTTCCAAGCTGTAGCAATATGCAGCACCTCCCTGATGTCTTGTGCAGCTGGCTTTGACTGGCACTTGCAAGGTTGTCCTCCAGGTGCTGCATCAGAAATCTTTTGACACAGTGTCAGTAATTAAGTGTACAATTAAGAGAATGTCTGCAATTATGTTCAATCAGTCAGTCAATCAAATCTACATTTCTAAAGGGTCTCTTATCCAAGCCTCCCCTCTGCTTCAGAGCTCTGCAAAGTTAACACCAGACACAAGGCAACGTTTATTTGAAGCAACTCAAAGAAAGGGCTATAAGGTTTGTATTGAGAGGATATTTGAGGCCTAGCTGTCTACTGAATAAAAACTGACTTTAGGTAAGGAATTTAGGCCCAACACTGAAATGTAACTATTAAAAAGGTTGAAAACTTTTAGCTTTTCTAGCTGTCTGTTTCCCTGGGCATTCAGTTCAGCTCAATAATATATTTCTCATCTTCCTCCCGATGGGAAAGAATCAAAAAGGACAGATATTTTGCTGGTATGAGCTAGCCTGGTTTCGTGCCATTTCAGGCATCTTTCAGCTCATGCCAGTTTTAGTTTTTGACAGGGAAGGTGGAGTGGCTGTGCGCTTGCTGCTTTTGTGCTGCCCAGTAAATGAATCTTGAGTGAAAGCACTACCCTGCTTGGGGTAATTATTTGAAATCATTTTCCTTGACTATACCAGTTATAGCCTATACCATGCTTGAGGTTTTTTTTAATGCACCTCGATACATCAAATGACTTACACATGCAGAGGATTGTGCCGTGGTTTCTGTGCCAGAGCCCCTTCTGGGAATGGAACAGCTCACAGGTTGCAAAGTGCATGGTGAAAGCCACCAGTGTCAAAGTGCTTGTTCATGGCTTGTGTGTCTTTAACGGGAGTCTAAGAAATGCTGTCTTTGAAGTCAAAGCAGTTGGCATGGTTCCTGTTCTTGCTAATATGCCCTTTTCCAGAAAGAGGTCTCTCTTGATAGACTCAGCTACCACATTCATCTGGCTTATATTCTGTACTCTGTGAAGTCGATACTGAGGCTGTTGGTAACCAACATTTCAAATAAATATGCCCCAAATCAACCCATTTCAATGGGGGTCTCCAGTTCCCCCTCGCCATGTTGTGGTGACAGACACTGTTCAGGACTTGGTATTCACAAATTGCAGCAGGAAAGGGCACCGGGTTTTAAGTTCTTCGATGCATATAAATTTTGTGTCATAGTGAGTGAGCCTGCAAATAGTAAAGTGTGGGGGGGTTGCAGCTAGAAAAGGGCCGTGTTTCTCTACATGGATGTACCTGGTGTTAATAAGGCCTCTTCAATAAGTATAGGTTTAACATAATGCCCCAAGTACCAGTGCCCGCAGCACCAAGAAGCAGATTCCAAATGCATGAGCGAAGACTGCGTTTTTGACTGTTTTGCTTCAATCTCATTCCTTTTGCCTGAAAATAAGTTTTTTATTGTCTGAATTGCCAGATCTATATCATCAGTTGCTTTCTAAGGTCTGGAAATATTCAGTCTTTAGACTGCACATATTACTCCAAAGACTAATTTAAGGGTTTTTCTTGTCTCTGGTGCTACATCAGTGTGAGCAACAAGCCATGGTTTCTTTGACAATGGGCTTGCATTTACACAGCACCTGTCGTCTCTTAAAGGAGTTTTGCTAACTGCACAGTGTATTGACAAAGACTTGTCCATAGCAATGCGTGTCTCTGGCAGTTTGTCTGCTGTCTCATTATATTCATTGCTTTAATGTATGGAAAGCTGTTAGCCAAAATGTCCTTCATATGGGGGGGGGAGGAAATCCAAATGGCTAAGTAATATATTACTCATAGTGCTGTAAATATTCCCTAGCATATCATTAATACCCAGCTATATTTCTGTCTTCATCCATAGAGCTCACAGTGCCCTACAAATGAAGGCCTCTTACGCCTGGGAAGCTGCAGCCAGCCAGGGAGGGAAGGGTGAGAAGGCGGCGAGTGCAGTATCATGCTTCAACGGATCTTCAGCAGAACCAAGCAGTGTCCCAGCACAGGGTCCTGCCCTCTGGACCTGTTGCTGCCAGGCAGTTGGTAAGGTAGGTACCCTTATTTTATTACCTTTAATTGGTAAATAAGCAAACTTGTGCATTTTTCATCGGCTTATGCTTGACATGTGATACTTGCCCTCTTGCACTTTCACTCTTTGTCTCACTAAAAAGATAACAGGGGAAAAACCCCCAATTTGTTGCCAGTGTTCTTGTACCCTCCACCATTAATCACCACAGAACTCTAAGGAATGGCTTGCTAAGGTCTCAGTTGTTCTGGGATGCCCTGACGTAAAATACTTCAGGAAAAGGTATCAAGAACTCTTTTTGGTTGTTATGTATTTCGAGATACCTTCAGAGATGGAGTATTAGATGGATAAGAAAGTATAGAAAACTGAAACAGTATAGGGTTGGCTGGATTCTGGTTTGAGAATATGTTGTGGTCCTGTTATTGTAATGATTTGATTTGAAATAGAGTGTAACTTTTATTAACACTAAGCAGGGAAATTAGTTTTTGTAAGATATCCAACATAGGGTGTGTGTTATGCTTAAGAATGAGCCTGGAAATAAATGTCAGAAGCTTTGACAACTTGCACAGCTGACTGGAAGAGCTCAGCCCCACTGTACGTGGAAGCTGGCTGCTGGCTTTCCAGGGAGCAAACCCTTCAGTGGTCTGCGTTTGTAAGAAAAGCCATTAGCAAGTAGTTTTCAAATGCTTTTAAAAATCAGTCAGATAGAAGGGGGAAAGAAGGATTAGGCAGGCAGCTGAGAAATAATACAGGACAATAAATTCTTGAAATCTGGTACTAAATCTATCAAAGCAAATAATAAGTCCTGATGGTAGGAGGACATTATTTGTTTTTTGTTTAAAATTTGCCAGACCTGATTTTTTTGGGGGCATTCGTCTCAGGGAGGTGAGGACTTTGAAAAGGCAATTACAATTGGTGAATGATTAGTGTTAGATGTGACACTTTTATACATCAAATATGTTTAACTGCATTAACCTTTGAGGAATTTACACTGACACCTTAAAAGATCTATCTCGTGCTCAGCCTGAAAAATCTAAATTCTCCCTCAACTTAAATCTTATTTATATTCATTTTATTACAAAATAAATGGGTCTAAAATTTTAATGGCACTTTGCCAGATTCTGAAGGCAGTGTGGCCGGAGAGTTGGAAGGAGCAGGCACTGCTGGTGTGATTCTCTAGAGAAGGATCCTCAAGGGAACGCGGAGTGTTGCATGTGCACTGAAACAAGGTTACAGTCTGGTTTCCTTTACTGGATATACCATCCTAGAGGGAAGATGGCTGAAAGTGATGAGGTTACACATCTAATTTATCCACATTAGGGTTTAATTTCCTGCTAATAAGGTATTTAAACCTTCCAGAAAGCAGCTTGTGGTCTTTGTAGACTTTTAATCTTTACATATTATGCAGAAAGTAAGTACACTCTCAAAATGGGTTCTTGCTGGAGACTTTCAAGAAATATTCAGGTTATTAAAAAGCTCGGTGTACTGCTCCTCTCCATTTCCCAGCATGCTTGATCTGTTTGAATGCCTGGTGTATCCAAACTTCCATGCAGTTTCCCTTCTCTGTCAGTGGGAAGCAGTTCCTCTTGTTGCTGATTCATCTCCATGTCTCTTGTGCTTCACTCCACTGAAATCTGGTTAGGTATGAGACAGACTCCGGTGGAATGAAGGACAACAGAACCCATGGATCGTCCTTATTTCACTCGGAAAACGCAGGTGAGTTTATCGCATGTTAACATACCTTTTAGGGAAGCACAGCTGGTACACCTGCGATGTTTGAATTGTATGTAGGAGGCGTGAAACTCTACAATCAGTGCTTATGGGGATGCTATGGGCTGAAACTTTCATTTGCTCTTTTTTTTCCCCCCATATCCCTTTTTCATTCACTTTAATTTTAGCCTGTTACAAAGTAGCCAGGTACGCTTTATAATGTTAACTGTGGGAACAACTTACCAAAGGATATGGCAATTCTCCATCTTTTGAAGGTCTTAAACTACCAGGAACTTCTCCAAATTAAATGCTCAAGGGTTTGAGCTTTTATGGCTTTTACAAGGGAGGTCCAACAGGATAATCACCATAGTTCCTTCTGGCCTTAAACCCCTGAATTTGCAAAATCCAAAGAATGCCAGTAGGCAACTTTCTTATACATGCTGGTTCTTCTTAAAGACCTTTGGCAATAATGAGAATGTCTTAACCTACTACTTCCCTTTAGCCTAGATAGGGGAGAAATAATCTTAGTCACAGCCCCACATGATATGGTAACTGGAGTCTGCTTGCTTCAGGCTTCTTGTAAAGCATGGGCAGAGAGCAGAGCAAGGAATACATCACTAAGGCACTATGAAGGTTCAAATAGTTAAGCTAAGCACTGTCCAAACCCTCTAAAAGATGTGTGGCCTCTTCCAAAGAACTTCCAATCTGCGAAAGAGACAAAAATAAAGAAAACTAAGACTGTTAAAAATATGGGACTTTCAAAGTGCCTAGTGGAATGAAGAGTCCAGTTCTGAGCAGCAACATGTTTTGGCAACTCCCCCATGCACTTGGATAACTTAAGATTTCAACTTTTAATTTGCTCCTACTTTGCAGCTTGGGAAAAGATAGGTTAGGATGCAAAAACTTGACTAGAAGATGAACTGAAATGCTTGCCTGTACTTAAAAAAACAACCAAAAACCAACCAACAAAAAAACCCACAAAAAAACCCCCAACCAAAACCTAAACCCAACCAAAACCTGAACCCACAAAACCCCCCACTATGGAGGGTGCTGATAGAGGATTTAACAGTTTAGGGTGTTTCTCTCTCACTTTTGCTTTTAAATATAAACCTGCTGCCTATTGCTGCATTGAAGCCTCTCCCTTCGTTTTGTCAAGACATGTTAAAAGCTTTTGGGTAAGCTCTGAGAAAGGGTGGCCTAGGCAGGAACCCATCAACTGAAATTCCTCTATGCAATCCTGGCTTATTTGAAATGCCTTTTATCAGGCAAGTTACGACAGGCTTTAGCACCATAAATGCCTAATGCACAGCTTCCAGCTATTAACCACTTCGTGCCCGGAATTCACAAAGCCAGTATGCCCAGGAGAGAAAATAAACAGCTGCAAGGCTGGCTTTGGCTTCAGCTTCCTTCAGGAACAGCTCAGATTATTAAGAAAAGGTGCTTATCAACAAAATCTTACTTTAAAACAATGGTAAAAAAGCTTGAAATACAAGCTCCAGGGACCCACCTCCAACAGCTAACTACACCTCAATCTTGAACAACCAATTTAAAGTAAATTAAAGGTTACCAGTATGGGTTTTTTTCAACCTTTTAACGAGGTACCACTTGGTTTTTGTTTCTCCCTGGGGAGAAGTCTTGAGAGTCAGGCTGCAGTCGTTTGCATCTACCTGAGCAGTAACAAAGATCTGCTGCATCCTCAGAAGTGGCAAACCTTTAACTAAAGGTCAGATAAAATTGTACTGGGCTTCTCTGAACTTTAAAGTGAGCAAATGTTGCTGTATTTCTTTGTCTATAGGGGAACTATGAGATAATGATAGATGCTCTGAGCCAAAGCCTGTTGTGTTTGTTACATTAAATGGACTTTGCTTAGGCCTGGTGATTGCCAGCCCTTGAAACTTCCAGCGCAGTGTCCTGCATACTCTCCAACGTGCCACTAACTCATAATCCTGGTTAGAAAAATATATAATGACTTGTTTCACTGTAATGTAAGCTTGTATTTAAAATTAAGCATAAGTAAAAACTGCTTTCTGAAGCTCAGATCCGATGCTAAGTGTGACTTCCCAAGGCAACGCTCTTCTGCAACCCCTACCTCATTCAGGTGTTAGGTCTGAAAATGGCCTCTGCTTGGGCCTTTTCTAGGAAACGCTCCTACTCAAAGCATGTTCTGCTGCTCGTTCAGGGGTTTCCATTTTTCTGCCTTACTCCAGTGTGTAAGGTGCTCACACTTTTCCAAAGCCTCTGCTTGAAATTGGCTGCTATTGCTTTTTAAAGGGAAAACAGCTTTGCATTTCTCTTGATTTTGAGCAAGTTTTACAACATAGCAATTAATTAAATTTGTAGTTGGCTTTACCACTGTGCATTGTTCTTGAGAGGAATGTGATTTTACAGCAGAAGCTGAAGTCATTTACAAAGCTTATGATCCTTTGTTTTAAAAATGAGTGAGAAGGCCTTTGGACTCTTCTCTTTTGCTTGTACACAGCAGCCAGTGTAAACAAGACATCCACAAAAGGGGGGAAAAAGCAACCTGAGCCCACTGGCTCCTCTGATCCCAGAGATAAGCTCTGCCTCTTCAGGTGAGAGCTCACCTAGCCTAATACTTCAGCATCCATAATGCCACATAGCAATACAGGACTTCTGGACTTCAAAGTACTCAGCAAACTTGTCAAACCAAAGCAAGTTAAAAAACTTTCTCTATAAGGAAAAATAACAAATATAACTACTTTCTTAAATATTTCACTTTTTCATGATATTTCTGGATAGGTAAGAAGTGATTTGCATAGAAAATCAAGAGAAGAATCAACGTATTGAAACTAAGCTAAGCTCTTACAAATGGTGGTTTAGATGGCAGCTCAAATCTGGTATTCATTGCACTAGTGTAAATCCAGAGCAACTCCATGGGTTCTGATCGAATTACATTGTTCTTAAAGGCCAGTGATAACCACATAATTCTCGCCAGTTTAGGAAATATCTCTCCATGTATCATCAGTTGCTGCTTTGAATAACTTCGCTATTATTTATGACTTAAAATACCCATAGGAAATGCTTAAGTTGTTTGCATTTTTCCTTTTAAAAGCTGTTTCCTGGCCTCAGTTTCCAAACAGCAAAGGGCAGCTGCGTTGATGTTCGTAGGGAATGAGCAGCGCTTCTGCTGTACGAACGGTATTAATACACCTCGTTACAGCATCCTGCATCTTCTCTCCAGTGCAGCAGCCTTCCAAAGAAACCATC
>NW_008825543.1:1598627-1599174 GCF_000699105.1 Pygoscelis adeliae
CCCCAGTTCACAGAAGTTTTATACAATACATAAGAACACGTGGTTGTACCGTTCACTCACCTGTCTCGGTTAACTAGGTACCAATCCCGTCTTGCAACTGCCTTACTTAACTTTAAACCAAAATAAAAAAAAGACTGAGGAGACAGGAAACTAAAATAAAACAGCTGGTAGATGAATAAATTCAGGGACTATTTCTTTTCTTCTTTTTCATCCTTCTTTTGAACAGAATCCCAGAGGAGGTGAGACAGAAGAAAACGAGTGGTCCTTTATTCGGGTGGCACTAAGCGTTGGGACGTCCCGTCCAGCCGGCTGGACTGGCGGCGGGGGAGAGGAGGCAGCGGGGAGAGCTTTGCTAGGGGAGGCAGGGGCAGGGGTAGGGAGAGGAGCGGGAAGGCGCGCAGGGCACTCCTTACGCAAAAAAGCGCAGGGGATCTTAAAAAAGCGGCGGAGCGGGGAGGAGAAGCTCTGCCCCCTTCCAGGTGGCGTCCGCAGGTGCAGTCTTTATTTGCGCGCCTGCTCAGGAGGCCGCGCTTACCCGCGGGCGCAG
>NW_008825543.1:1599326-1614506 GCF_000699105.1 Pygoscelis adeliae
GCCCGGTGGGGAGGCTGCGGCCGCGCCTTGGCCCACCTTCCTTCCCCCACATCGCCCGGTTTTGCAGAAAGCGCTGAAACCATCTAAGGAGCGCAGGCTCCTTTGCCGTTCCGTCTCCAGAGGGGACGCTTGTAGGCCGTCTTTTGCTCTCAAAGGACTGACTTTTAAAAGCATTAATACTGGAAGTGACCACTTTGAAGGAGAACACTTTAATTTTTTGTCAGATCAAGTTGCCTAACTTTTGTATTTGCTTTTCTGTGAAAGAAACGTTTCATTTTGCTTTTCCAGAGCTGCTAAGGAGCTGGAAAACCTGCTCCAGAGCTAGCTCTGGAGCGTGCAATGCGTTGTGAGATTTGGGCCGTAATGTAATTGCTCTGAACTAGTAATTCAAGCAGCAAAAACCTGCCATGGGGGTACCTCCTTTCAAAGAATTTGGATAGAAGAACTTCGTGAAGCGTAGGGATGCTCTGTCAGAGGGCTTCAATGCAATGGTTTTAATTCCAGCTCTAAAGGAAGTCAGTTTATAGTGAGACTCCTAGAGTTGCATTGTGTATTATGTGAATCTGTTGAGTCTTTTTTTTTTCTTTTTAAACCTTTATCTTTGCCCTCCTTTTTCACAGGGCACAGGGGTAGAAGGTGCCCAACCACCTGACTGGCACTGGTGGTGCCACGTGGGAGTGGGCACGGCACTCCCGGAGCAGGGTCTGCCCTTCAGCCTCCCCAGCCATTGCTGTGGGAGAGCTCTGCAGGCCAGGCTTGAGGTGCCCATAGTTTGCACTTACCAACAATATTTTGGAAGGCAGATTACTTCTGGATCTTTTAAGTCTACTAATCTGCACGAATCAAAACGGTTCAATTAGTTTGCCCTTCCAGTGGAGCAGGGTGTGGATAACTAAGCAAACAAAAAAAATTAAGTTTCACTTCTTTATTTCTTTTTGTAGTGCTAACAAATTATACCATTCTTCCACACTGTTTTCCCTGTAAGGACTGCACACGAATCCTGCTTTCCCGTTTGTTCGTTGGGTAAACCAGAGATTCTAAATTCAGGCTGCTTCGGTTATGACACAGGTCATGAGGTTTGCTGCTTTAATCTTGATTGTGCTGAACTGCAGTGAGCAGCAGTGTCCATCATGACTACCCACGATTACGAATTAGAAGTTCTGGTTTTCTTGTCACGCACTTTAAATGTGGAGGTGAACATATCAGTCTATAACTGTGTCTCCTGGAATGCTTTTAGAGAAAAGGAAGTCGGTACTTTTCATATGAGAAATATGTACTGAAGGTTATCGCTATTCATTGCTTGCTTTTATTTTCTTAGGGCTGTGTGAAACAATAAGCCAAACTCTCCACCATTTTGCTCTGCTGCACAGTTTGAAGCCAGGGCAGTAGTTCTTCTAGATACAAATCAGTTCTTCATTTGTTTTATTTGCTACTGCAAAATAACAAATACCTTTAAAATTTACAACTACTACTGTCAAGGACAGATATGGTGGGACTGGCTGTGGCGTGGATAGCTGGGTAGGAGTGTAATACCCAATCGTTTCAACTATCAGTTCCCTTAAACTTTCAACACGTACCCGTTAGGTGGAAAAAGCTGCCAACACATCATAAAACTGCTGCTGCAAGCTCTCAAACCCTGCTGATGGAAATATGTCAGGGGATGAAGGCAGTATCTGAAAGGCACATTCCACCGTTTGGCTTCCCAGGAGGAAACCTGTGTGGTCTTGAAGGCTTGTCAGCTTTGACTTCTAAATTTGTCCAATAAATGGAATCAAATTATTTACTTGGTCTGCAGGTCTGAGACATCAAACACAGCAGAGGAAAGCTCAGGGCCACGTCTCCTGAAATTGCCCACTGTAAATTCAGTCCACAAGCAGATGGAGAATAATTACTTGAGGCTTTCCCCCATTTGCCTCCAAAGTTTGTTTATGATTGTGAAAAACATCTTTAAAGCAACTGCCTACATAGGAGTAAGGATTAAATGGAGCCCTCAGACTATGCATTCTTAGTATTTCCCTTCACAGAAAAATGAACCACAGAGTAACACCGTGTTTCACTTCTGTTTTGCATGGTTTCTTTGACTCTGCTGTGCTGCAGTGTAACCAGCCTTCCTGCACCCTTTCTCTGAGCAGCACTTACTCTCCCACATGCATAAAAGGAAAACCATCTTGTAACCTTTCTGAAGTGAAGCCAAAAAACCTTGTTTGATCACAGGGAGTCATCTTCCCCGCTCTGTTCTCCTGCAGTCTCCTCAAACCATAGTTGTGGTGAGACTGGTAGTATTTGCAAGTTGTCTGTGGGCGCACGGTTCAGTCTTGCTCAACACTGACACGGGCATGTGCGTTATTCAGTCAGTCCGTTTCTTCAGCTGCTCCTGTCTCTGTGGAGATGGGCATGTGCTGAAGCTTATTGCTGTGAACGGTGAGAAATACTTGTTGCAAAATTAAGACTTAAAGCTTGTAAGAAAGTCTTTGTATTCCAGAACAATAGAGAAAAGGAGAAAGATTGAGACCTGCTTAGGTTTTTTTGAGATTTATGCCTGTACCATCACCTAACAACTTGTTTGAGACTACAGCTCTGTGATTTGAATTACCGATTACTGTTACGTCTCTTTAAAGCCTGCTTCACAGGTATTCTTGCTTTCTGACAGTAGCTGCTCAGAAATGTATGTTCTCATTTACATCACAGCAATACAGGAAACATGCAGTGTTTCACCATTCAGATGAATTCTGCTCATCCCTGACAAGCAGATGTCTCTGGGGTGCAATAGGGCACCGATAGCAACTTTTAAGACTGCATCTACTGGAACTTGCAAGGAAAAAGGCAGAACATGCCAAAACGTTTCCAGGGCACTTGTCCTGATGAATTCACGTCTACGCTAAATGGCATTAGATCTTTGATGGCTTGATATAGTCAAGACTCTAATCATACTGCTCATTCAACAAGACATCTGTACAGACGTCAATCCACTGATGACAGGTTCCAGTAATTTTATTTCAAATATTCTCAGCCATAATTGCTTCTTTGCAACTTGCAGGGGAAAGAAAACCAATTACACCAACCACTCTTGTCATCTTCACCCCATCCCCAGGCTCCATGCAAGTTTACTTTCTCCCTTTCACTTCCAATTTTAAAAGAAAACACTGCCTCTGTTCTGTTTACATTCCCCCTTTGGCAATGGGAGTTGGCATGAGCTAGCACACCTGGTTCTGCAGCGTAGTTAAGTATCTGGCTCTTCCACATTTATACGTTTGGTTCTTTTCTTCCTTTGGAGGCATCCAATTCAAGTGCAGTATGTATCCTTGGCAGTCCTGTGCATCTTCCCTGAGAGTTCAGTATTAATGAGCCTGCAGCAGAGCAGGAAGGCTCCCAGCTTCTCCTTGCTGCGATAGCCGGGGAACAGGACCTCATCCGTGCTCAAAACTCTTGCAGCCTCTGGTTGTGGGGAATATACGGCAAAGCAAGCCAGGGCGGGTAGGGTCAGTGGCTACTCTGAGTGAAGTCCAAGTATGCAACAAATAGCAGGTAGCGCTTCTAAAGTAGAGAAGTTACAAAAAAGTTCCTGCGGTTGCTGGGGCAGGATAACTCATGCAGCCTGCGCTCCTTGCAGAGCTCCCTGCACGGAGGTAGAGGTCTTGCCCTGTTGTTTGCAGCAGAGCTCCTCTCAAACTGAACCAGGGTGCAAATAAGTACATAGTAGCATAACGGAACGTTGGACTTTCCCTGTTATGACTTCTGGGAAAAAAAAAAAAATTTGGGACTTTAGAATCTTTTTGTCCAAGTTTGGTTTTGCCATTTTTCCCTTGTTCTCTTTCATCACTAAAGAAGTAAAACAAAAAAGTAAGCAGAAAAAGGAAAGGATGGAGAATAGAGAAGCAGAGGAAGAAAACCATTTTCCAAGAGATTTAATTCTGTCTTTGCAGCAGGGAACATTTCCGTGAAAATATTTGCTTCTTTTTTAAAGAAGGAAGTTTTTGAGGAAAAATTATTTGTACGTATTTTTTTGCCCGGCTTCACTTGATTGCTTCAGAAGGTACCAGTCACTTAAGACACCACTGAAAAGAGCCAACAAGCTGTAACCTGCTCTCCTGTACTGTTACTTCTAGGTGCCACATCCATGTTTCAACACAGCACTTAGGGCTTATAAAAGGACGCTGGTGACACATCGCATTAGCTCTGTATTTTCCACCAACGTTTATGGGATGGCAAACTAAGGCTGAATTTAAGAGCATGCCTGCGGGTGCTGAGACACTGGAAAGGATCTTTCTGCCTTTCCAGTAAAGTAGAAAATTGGAAACCTCGCTGTTTCTTCCATAGTGTTTTTCATTTTGCTGTTTCAGACTTGCACATTCTCAGAGGTGTGAAGTATTAACCAGCTAAATCGTGATGCATTAAACCAGGAAAAAGAAGGAAGCACAACCTTTAACTGCAGATAACATGGTCTTTTCTGCTGTTTCAGTAACTAGACAAATAAGGGCTCCCAAACAGTGTTCATGTGATGCAGGTTTGTGTTGGGGGGGAAACAGTGAATTTTGACAGGAACAACTGAAAAAGTACATAAATTTGAGCATTAACGAACTGTCAAGTCTAAAGCTGTTGATGGTGCGGGTGTCAGGATGCAATTGTGTTGCTGAAGTGAGCTAACACGGACACGAAATTCCTTGAGAAGACAATGAGGCCCCTCCGTGCCAACATATCTTCTCTCGCTTAGATGATGTGCTGGTGTATATTAATTTCTGTGTAAAAACTGCGCTTTCTGCCAACAATATACAAGATGCCAACCGATACAAAATCTGTGCAGGGACCGAAGCTGTACCGTGGTGGTGTCGGCTCATGCTGCTGCTCCAGAGCACCTTTGGGGGGAGGATGAGATGTGGCAGCTGCTGTCCCATCTCTGCTAAGGCTTTCTGAAGGGGCTGTCATAAGGGAAGGGCTTAAATAACCTTCAAATGAAATAATTAAAGATTGATTATACCTTAATTGTAAAACAGTATCCCAAGGCTCTAAAGGTGGCAGGCCTTTTGTCCTCTGCCTTTTGAAAATAAGACAGAATGGCAGTGTTTTAATTATTGGAAGGTTACTTGCATTTTTTGTGTCTGCAAGAGGTCAAGAACTAAAATTCATAGTAATTCTTGAATTTCTACTTCAGAACATAACTATATGCTATTAAATTTTTGCTTGGTCTTTAGATCTGGGTTTAAAAACAGCAGCATTAAAAGATGAATGAAATGCAAGCTTTGGTTGTCAATTTATCTCTTCCTGCATTTGTTAGTTCTGCAATAACACATCGCTCCCTGGCTGGCATTTGTGAGTAACCCTAAAAGCCAAACTGCTTCACGCGCAGTGCGGTGGGTTAGTGTGTGTGAGACAACTTCCACAAACCACGCGCGGGTAATTGATCAGACCAACAAACAATCTTAACATAGCGTTTTGGCTGGGGTAGCTCAGACTCATTGCTCTCAGTGAGTTTCAGCTGTAAAGTCTGTCTAAACCTTATTGACCAAAGGTATTTGTGCTGAGATGCGTGTTCCAGACCTGCACGCTGCAGAGCCATCAGGCAAAATAGGCTCTGCAGTCACAGGTCACTTCAGAATTAAAACTCTCTCTGCACACTTGGGTCTGCACGCTTGGTTTGATAGCAAGAAGGCAGAATGTATCATCCTGCTGACAAGACTAATGCAACGGTAATTTAAAAATAAACCTTTTAAGCTGATGTATGTGGCCTAAAGCCACCAGAGCACTGCTAAGGAGTACACTTTTCAGTTTTATGTTTGCAGGAAAAAAAAAAAGGCAAGAAAAAGTCTTGGCATCTAGCCTCACAGGGAATGAACTTTTAAACAGAAAAGATGAAATTTCTGACTTCTCTGTGAATTTTAATGCCTTAGTGCCCTTTTAATGCCCTGAAAGAAACATTTGGCACTGTTTTAGCTGTTGGTCTGTGGAGGTCTCTACCTCTCTGTACACAGCTGTGTTTTAAGAGCTGTTTGCCTGTTCCCAGGCTGGAGTCTTGCTTGCTGCATGCTCCTAGCCAAATGAAAAAACCGATGGCAGAAATTCAGGGCTAAGGAGGGACCATATCAGGAAGCTGATATAACTGAATCACAGATACATGTCTATAGAGATCTGTGTTATTTATACTATAAAAATGTACAGAGAAACATAGCACAGGGTGGAAAATTAAATTACGCAGAAACCTATTTCCTGGAAAATATGCAGGTAATATTCCTCCTTCTGTTTTGTAGTTTAGAGCAACGCTAAAAAGTTACATTCCACAATAACAGGCATTTTAAAGAATCTGATAACTCTTGTGGCTGGGAGGGACTGAGGATAGCTTGTTTTCCAAGGAATCTGTGGAATACAGGCACAATTTTTTTTTTTAAACTAGGAAAGCCATAAACAATAAAGCCAAGCCTCTTTGAAAGCACTATGGGCATACATCTGTAGCTGCACGAACTGTAAGTCAGCAGTGTGTCTGAGGAAGATAAATGAATATATTGCTGTAAACCCACTAGAATAGGAGACTCGGGCCCAAAAATTACACAAAGCCCCCACCCTCAGGAAGGTGTTGGTATCTTAGTTATTATACCTAAATGAAATGCACTGCCTGCTCTTTTAGAAAGCTTTTCCTAAAAGTTGTTGGGTTTTAGTTTCATTCCTGTTACCTGGCTCAAACAGGCCATTCCTGGGAAGCTCTGTCAGTGTGCACACAGAAGAAGAGAATATTAGATTTCACAATTCAGGAACCAAAGCAGCATGAAGGCAGTTCTGCAGCTGGCAGGCTAATGCTTGAGCGTGACAGCACGTTAGTGAGCAGGCTGTTGCATTGTGCGAGGCTGATCTTACAGTTTCAGAAGCAGCTAAGTCTGACTTCTGTCATCTTCATACTTAGGGCACGGATGGGAACACTACTGGCAGGTCTGACATTATTTGCGGATAGAGCTTTCTCCCAGTTCTTGCAATTAATCTATTTGTAATTCTAGGCAGGCTAGGTTTTGTTTCCTGCTGTGACACTTTTGTTGCCTTTAGCATGTGCCAGCATGTTCCTTTTAAAGAGGAACGTAGAGAGCCATACAGCCATGGCTGTGCCCTTTCTGCGCCAGTTTCTAAATAATGGATTTGGGCACAAACATCTTTCAGACCCCTAGTCTGGGGTTTGCTCTCTTGGTGGAGCACAAGCTCAGGGGGAAATCGTAAGGTTTGCTCTGCTGTTCTATACAAAGGGGTATGCTAGCCCTTAGTGAAAAACTACCTGCACTGGTGAAAAATGTTTATCCCTCAGTTTGTCTGAAACAATTATTAGATAAAGCAGTGTTATTTAGTACTTGTGCCATCTTGATTGTTTTCTGGGAAACTTAAGGTTTCTTGTGAAATGGTGTGCACTGCTGCACTGGGATTATGCAACCACTGCTTATGAATACATACGTGTTCACAGAGAAAAAATACCAACAGTTGTTCTGAGTTCGTCCTTATAAAACTACAAGTGCTGACAAAGCTGAGTTTCAAAATGTAGTAATGAAAAAATTGAGTTTAGTTTGGATAAGTATCCTTGGCTCCTGGAGGATTTTTTCATAATGTTCTAGCCTTTTCTGATATTTTTTCTAAATCCATTTACTGGTAATGTTAAGAAGTTGGGATGTGGCAAAGTGTTTTTTTTATGACTTGAGTGAAGCTGAAAATACCAAGAAATGTATTTTCTATTTGGGGTTCTTTTTGTGTTTTTACTTACAAGAAGTAGGAAACAACTCTTTAACAGTTTCTGCAGCCGTTGACTATGCATCTGCTTGTGAGTGTGTGCTGGGGGAAAAGTCTCTCCTAGCATTTGACATGGGCGATTAAGAGAGATCCTGGGAGAAGTGACCATGTTGAGGACAGACTTAGCAACACAGGTCCTGGTTTGACCCACTGCCCCCATTAACCCCTTCCCTGTGACCTTGGTGCCCATCCCCAGCATCTGCTCCCTGCCAAGCTCGCTTTGTGGGATGCGCACGTTCCCTGTGCTCGCTTCCTGGTGGGTCAGAGACAGACCTTCCTGTAAGCTGGCTCCTCGGAGCTGTTCCAGCACGCCGAGCTGCAAGGCTTTGTCAACTCATTCCTGGCCTTTTGTCTGCAGCTCAGAGTGTAGTTTGTGAGTAACCTGAGCCCTTCCCTTTCCCCGACATGAAGGTACATGCTGGCTTATCTGAGCAGCAATTCCAGCCTGGGCCAAGGACACGCCTTTGGGAACGCTCCTTTCTTTAGCCTTATTCAGCTTTGCATTGTCTCAACTTGTTCTGCGATGCTCTCTAGGCTAACAGTGCATCTGTGAGCGAACCCTACGTGTGAGCTTTCCGTGCACGGGTAATGCCCGTTCAAATCCGAAGAAAACGATTCAGCATCTGAGTGTGGCCACGCTTTGGTTGGCTGGTGTGCCACATATGATGGCTTTTGAAAAGCCGGGGCAATCCAGACACTGCTGTGGATAACGTGTACTCACGTGCATGGACCCCAGCTTTAGTTGGGTGTGTTAAAGTAACACCCAGATTCTTCTGTATGGTGTCTAAATAAATAATTTTTAATTTGAGGCTTCATTCTTCTGACCAAGAAGTACCATTCTAGTACTTGGCAGCGTTTAGGAACATGTACACGGAGACTGGTAGCTGTTTAACACAGACTGAAATTTGAAGCTTGCTGTGTTGAAGGGAAAAACAATCACTTCCATTTCCGTGTCTGTAAGTGACATCTCTACAGGGAAAATCACTTTCTTTGGGGGGTCTTTGAAACCCTAGTTGAAGGGAGGCCCCATGCAAAGCCTGTACCATATCCCACCTGAAAATGCAAGGAAAGAGGTGAAGCACAGCTGGAGGCTGTACTGCAGGGTCAAAGGCAGAGCGGTGCAGGAGGGGCTCGGGGTGAACTCGCAAGTCGGGGCTGTCAGAGGGGGCCCCTACAACTCCCTTCTGTCTTCCTGCGTGTGGGAACGATTGCACCTTTCTGTTCAGAGCCGTATATTAAAATAAGAGATGGATAATTTTAATCATTCTGCATAATACCTGATGTTCTGATCTTTATGTAGATTGGGGGGAACAGAGGAGTATTCGTAGATGCGTGGCTTTAGTTGAGCAGGAGATGAAAGGGTTCAGAGAAGTATTTAAAGTATATGCCTCAGCTTTGCTGGAAGTCATAGGGACTGATGCCTAGCCAACACTAATAATGCTAATTTAATTATTTTGGTTAGAAGTGTGATGTTTTTACCGGGGTAGTTACTTAGACACATCCCCGCGGGTGGCGAGTTGCAAGCCTGCCTCACGCTAGTGGAGCTGCGGGTTGACAAAACTGAGTTGTGTTAGAAAGAGCATCAGTATAACACCAAACCTGCACATGCTCTGCACAGACTTCACTGATTTCAGGCTGGGGTAGCTGGGGCGATAAGGAAATTCTGTTGGTAAGGTGTGAAGCACGTGGTTTAAGTTGCATACGTCTTGGAGTGCTTTGCTGAATCAGGACCGGGACAGCCCGTGCGTGTTAGTAACAGCCAAAGTGCCGATGTGCTGGCTGCCACTTCGGGGGGCTTGTGGCTCCCATTTTAGCTTTTCCCTATGTCTTCTGCCTCTCCCACTGAGGGATGCATAGCTTCAGGGCATATTCACTCAATGAACAATGTCTACCTAAGTAACTTTGACCACACCTTGGGAAAAAAAAAAATTAAGAACTGCAAGGTACTCTACTTGCAAATGATAGGCTGTTATTACCTTCCAGCATCACTCAAGCAAAAGACATAAAACGGATGCTATGTACTAATATTCTTCTCTTGCATTATTTACTGTTGCACTGTGTATTCCCATGCTCTCCTGTCTAAGGTGACATCTCAGCTCTGGATTTTTGATGATGACAATTATAATGAGACAAAGGAAGAGAGGCAGCTCAGGTTTGATTTGGATCCCTTTGCCTTTTTAAAAATTGAAGATTTCTGACTCTCAGCAAAATCCCTACCACGTGAGACCATGTTTTGCATTCTGCCTGTTTGCAGACCTGATATATAGGGGCTTTATGCAGAATCCCGGTATGTCGTTCTATTAATGATTGAGGGAAGCGTTAGCTTGCCTTTCCTGATGCTATCTTGTATTTTCATGTTCTGAGAGGGCATTTGTGGATGTGTAAGTAACCAATGTTAAATATAAACATAGATGCTACTTTAGGGAATCTTGTGTCATTCAGCCAAGAATGAAAGCTGTTTCACAGTTAGAAAGTTTTTTGTTGTTGTTGATTTCATATCATGAACAGTGAAAAAGTCTGCACTAACTGCTGTAAAAGATACAAGTGACTTATCTTGACTCGGGATGGACAGAAGGTAATTTTGCAGACACTGTAGCTGTTCCCAGAAAAAAACCCAAGACTCACTCCTCTCCATCCCATTGAGAAGAATGCAGAAGTCTTCCTTTGTTCCTGCGAAGAAGCTGAGCCAGAGCACCAGGGGGCTGAGTTTAAAAGCTATCAAGAGAATTCACACCCAAACCATGCTCCCTCCGTATTAGCTATGCTTTTTCTCAGGAGGGCTGTGTAGGCAAGACTCTGACATGGGAGGCTCCGCCGTGAATTGAAAGTCTTGTGTCCTCTGTCTCCTTTTCCTGCATAAGGTTGCCTATGCGGCTCTTAAAGAATAGTCTCGGACTTGGGAGCAAGGTTTTCTCCTGCTCCATCCCGGCCATGCTCCTGACAGCCTGTCCGTGCATGCCCGGCCGTATCCTGATGAACTGGGAACACTTTGCCTGCCTGCACTGAGCTAGCTGTGCCAGGGGTCCGTGCCCTGGGACCACTCGCTGCACTGGGGGATAACCTGCTTTTAAGGGTGTCCTCAAGGCACCTCTTGGAAAATAAAGTTCAGGGACAATTGACATGACGTGACTGTAAGAGGCTGTTGTGACAGGATGAGCCCACGTTACCTCCTGTCTGTGTGTGCCAGGGCCGGCACGGCTGCAGAGTTTTATCTGACACCACTCTGCCCCACTTAAGCTCCTTTATCTGAATACATTTTGAGTGAGTTATTCCAGAAAGTGAGTTATTCCAGATCTCTACCAGAACAAGGAAGTAGAAAGTCAAGCTGAAACTCTGCAAGTATTTCCATACCCTGCCTCTGCCTGAGGCTTCTCATGGCTGAATGTGATGTTAGCTGGGAGTATGTCAAGTAGCATCTTTGTCTGAAACTGAAGAAAGTCGGGGCAGGATCAGGATGGGACGTGGTCCCTGCTTGGGGCTGTCAGGCTCTTGGCAAGGGCTTAGACCTGATCAAGGACGGTGTTTGCAGCGGGATGCGGCTGTGCACCCTCCCCGGATCGCGCTGTGCTGCCCGCGAGCTTGCAGGTGGAAGCAGTGGCTCCGTTGCCGCTCATCTCACCTGACTTGAACAAGTGATCTTGCGTCAGGAGGTATATGTCTGTCTGTCTGCCTGGGCTCAGATAAAATAAACTCCTTAGTGCCATATCAGTGCCTCGTGCCCTGGCACCAGGCAGTCTGTCAGGCGCCCCCGAGCCAGGTCAGTGACTTGAGAAGACCTGCTGCACACATGTATTTGAAGGTGACATAACGGGGTCCCTGGCTGGTCCTTGACTTTTGTTACAGTTTTAGAGCATCTGCCACTGATTTCACAAGACTTCCCCTTTTCAAAGAAATCTGCATACAAGTGTTGCAGGTCACAACTTGCACTGTGCAGCAACTGTCCTTCACTAGGTATCCAGCAACACTCAATACCACAGCTAAACTCTCATCCGCTTTGAATTAATTTCTTTTTTATCTAGGCAGCGAACATGAAGCAACTTGCTTCATCAATGTATTGCTCTGGAATTACTGTAGCAGAGGCATCAAGCAGCTGGGGGAGTCTGACATCAGTCACTGTCTTACAGGTATATTCAGTTTCTCAATCACATGCAAACTGTTCTTTGTCTGTACTTGCAAAACCTTGCAAAGCCACTGACTTTGAGAAGCTGGTATTCCTTCCTGCTGCAAAGCTAAAATAAACTAGACCTGCTGGATCCCACATTTGTGTTACGGTATTTTCATTCTCTGTGTAGTGCTGTATCTGCCTACAAGCGTGCAGTGAGCTGGTCTGTTTTCAAGGGCTTGCTGAGGACCTCTGCGCCAGGCTGCGTGTCGGATGGTGGTGTCCCCGAGATGGTGGAGCATCTGGGGTATTTGGTGGCAGCTGCCTGGGCTCAGGTGGCTGTTCTGAAAGACAGAGCAGAGCTCAGCGCACACGTGCCTTATGCTCAGATATCGTCGACATCGCGGGAAGGGATGTACGTGGTGCGTAGGCGACACGTTGCAGATAAGCAACAACTCTTCCTTAGGGGATGGTCTCTGCCTGTGGCTGGCCTTGTTTACTATCTGGTGACTCTCTTAGGAGTATTATGTGAGTTGTTGAGGAGCCTGTGGTATGGTCGCACCTTTATTCTGTGTCTGTTCTGAGAAAAGTCTGGTGAGGGAATAAGAGATACCGATATTTGTGTCTCTGCTGTTCATTATTCCTGTTGCCGGCATGCAGAGGTATGGAATACAATGTACAAAAACATTCAGTATGTGCATACATCTTTGGAGGTAGTGGGCAGCCAAGCAAGTTCCTGAGGTTAAGAGCAGGCACACAGACCTGAGGGAAACAACCCCTTTTAGTTTTGCATATATCCAAATTCATAAATAAAACATTGGTCCAATAGGTGTTAGTGAAGGAATAAAAATCAATACTTGGAACTCCACCAACCAAAAAAACTGACCAGTATTTTAAGGTTTAGATATATACTTAAAAAAACCAACCCTGGTGGATAGTATCACCCTCCGCTCCAAAGACAGCACAACCTGTGGGATGATACAAGGTAGTCTGGGAGGTCTGTTTTTTGTCCCGAGTTCTGCAAGTGGAGAATGTTTTAAGGGGTTCACGCTCATTTGTATTTTAAAGATGCTTATTCTGAAGTGCAAGACCAGGGGCTACATCTTCAGCTGGCATAAATCTGCCTGGCTGCATGGAGATAAACTGATTTACGCTGGCTGAAGATCTGGCCCTGGATGTAAGAAATGGAAGCAGGTGGATGTAATTTCTTTAAATTTCCACTCAAGCTGCACGCGCCTGGAGCACCAGAAATTGAACAGCACTTTCCCTAAGAGTAAAAAAGTTATTAGCTTCATATTTGTGTTAGTGCTTCACTGCCCTCCCTCTTGACTTGATCATCACATGTAGCCACGGGCTGTCTCTGCAATGACTCTGTCTCCCCAATAAAATTAAAAATCACTTTTGTTTCATATCTTTTTAATAAGATGTGTCCTTTTTAATAAAGGACTCTGCTCTTTAACGGGTGATGCACTGATGAACAGCAGGCTCAGAGATTATTGCATTTCCCTGATTTGAATTTCTTTTTCTGCATTTCAGCTGTAACAATAAAGCTAAGTAAAAATCCCCAAAGACTCTGCACATGCAGCACAAACACAGTTTTGCTACCACTGCTGGGTTGAAATTGATGCCCAGTGTAAGTGGATGCGTGGCTGTTGTGCAGTTAGGTGTAAGGAATAGGTTCTGGAATGTACAATATAGGAAAGAAGAGAGGCATGGGTTCAGGAACATACGGTCCAGGTCCACAACTTTCACCAAAGTTAATGACATTCGGAGAGCTGAGGATCTCCCCCATCCCAAACAATTAATGCCTTTAGCATAAGTGCTTATAAAGGAAATCAGGACAAGGCATGGTGACGTGCAGGAGAGAAGGAAATATTTCAGTGGCCACTGGCTGTGTGCACAGAAATGCATGCACAGGCACACACAGCTGCTCACCACCATTCACTTTTGTTTTGCAGGATAAATGAAGTCTCTATCTATTTTCTTAATTTTTTTTCCTCCCTTGTTCAGAATTCTTTCATCTGCAGTAAAGTGGTAATCCTGCAGCAAAATCAGAGTGAGCCCTTGGGTAGGACAGTCTCATGGTTTAGCTGTTACACCACAGCTGATACTGCTTCAGCCGTTGTAGCATCCCCTGGTATTTATGATGCTTTATATCCCAACCGTGGGTCACAGCTTCGGGCTGCAGATGGCCACCGAGGGTCTCAGAGTGGCAGCACACCAGGAACACGAAGAAACTCTGGTGGGGTATGTTCTCTCTCTCTAATGTCTGGGCTGTTTGCACAGCTAGTCTCAAATCCTTGGTGCTGTCGGGCAGAAGACTGATCCAGGCAGTGAAAAATACCTGCTGATTCCCAATGGTTTCCCACCAACGGGAGCGGAGCTGGGAGCAGGGGCTGTTTGACAAAGTTTTCAGCAAAGTTTTCTCTTATCCCCTGGTAAGAGAAGTCCAGTTCAATGAGCTGAAGAGCTCTTAATGACCTGAAAGCAATGAAGAGGATCGGATCCCTGGAGGCTGTAGGCTCAGGCTGCTCTCATTGCTCTCAATGTATCCACAGACATGCAAGG
This sequence comes from Pygoscelis adeliae, assembly GCF_000699105.1. NCBI lineage: Eukaryota > Metazoa > Chordata > Aves > Sphenisciformes > Spheniscidae > Pygoscelis > Pygoscelis adeliae. Next base: position 1,613,749 of record NW_008825543.1, read on the forward strand.
CTAAAAAGTTGGGGTGGAATTAAGCAGTTTCTTAGCATAATATTCCATTATATTTCATACATTTTCCTTTAAAAAAAAAAGTGAGCAAAGAACATTTCTAAAGAAAGTTATTTTCAAATTTAAAAAAAAAATCATTAATTTGATTTCTAAAATCTTATCTGGAAATTTTTACAGGATTCTGTTTGATTTTATTACAAAATCAGTTCAGTGGTGTTGAAATTAATTTGCAAACCTTTTGATGCTATTAAATTATATTGGAAACAGCTTTGGTTAAAATTACACAATCTATTTCTTAGCACAAAAGTAAATAGACTGTATCTCTAGCCCCAGAAAAGGAGACAAAGGTTAAATTCCAGGGATTTGCTGAGTATTGATTTTACTCAAATAATTTATGCAGATTTCCTGCCTCTGAATTGTTCCAAGTTTGAAGGATGAAACAAAACCAAATGCCTCCCTATGTTTAGCTTCTTTTATTGATTCATTTATTCCTGGGATCATTTCAAACATAGACCTGAAGTAACTTTATGAGCCAGATTTTTTTCAAAAGTGAACAAGCAAGGCAGTTAAACCCGAGGAGTTCAGGAGGTTTTGGAAACAGCACGTTTATATCCTGTCCCATAATGTGTGTAATCTGGATTTCCAGGGAGTGACACTTTCAGGTGGTCGGCATCCACCTACCCGGAGGTAGACATTCGTGGACACCCATGGTCTGTGTCGGGCCGGGGCGTTGCAAGGCGGTGAACAAATTGTGACAGCAC
>NW_008825543.1:1614526-1624042 GCF_000699105.1 Pygoscelis adeliae
GATAGGAAATGCGTGAAAATAACAACCCCGTTAATAGTAGGAAGTAGGGCCAAAGGGGACCTTAGCCTTAGCAGATTAAAAAATAAAATCTAAAAATAAGAAAGGCTGGACTTGGGCACACATGGCTCTCCCGAGCTTTCCTTTCCAAAGCCATGCTCTTGGTTTCAGAGCAGTGCACCAGAAGATGTGTGTCCTTGGGGCAGGGATTCGCCTTCTCCCACAGCGGATTCTGCGGGTGGGGGATAGATTTATTCACCTCTTGAGACAAATGCCAGCACTGTCAGATGCTGTCTGGGTGTGGGTCACTCCTAAGCCTGGTTGCCTTTCCTCTTACACAGGTGTAAATTGAGATAACTAAGATAACAGTGCCAGACCCTAACACTGCTGAGTTTCTCCTGTGTTTGGGTGTGTGTTCCCACCGCCCCGGTCTGTCTTCTTCCAGCTCTTCAGGGGGAATGAGACAAATGGGACACAGCAGAAGGATTCGTGCAGATTTTTAATTTTGTAATCCTGTAAATTAGACATGATTTTCTTTAAACTGTATTGAGAAAACTGGGTCTGATGCCCTGCTGCTAAAAAAAGTAGACAGGGGCAAAGGCTGAGAGCATCGTCGCCCTTCTCCCTTCAGGGCAGTCACATCACCCATTTGCAGGTTGGATGATTTAGTTAGGAGCAAACAGCCGACAGGCCCGGCCGACCTCCCCCAGGCTTTGGGTTGGGAGGCGCTTGAACCCTTCCAAAAGAGAGCTCTGTGCCACCCCTGCTCCTCCAGCCCAGAGGAGTCTGTAAGTGATAAAACCTTCCTTTAATTAAACCAGAACCTCCAGCTCCGCTGCTACTCGTGTGCTGTGGTTTCTGGGGTTTTCCAGCGCAGAAAGAATGACTGTGGGCTATGTTTTTAGGGATGGCAGAGCAAAGGCGATACAGTTGCAGGCTTTTTGCATACTTCTAATCCTTAGGCTTTTCTGTGCCGGTTCTTTGCTGCACAAGTTACAACAACGCCGGGCTCTCCTCTGCCCAAATCCACCCCAGGAGCTGCCGAGTTTGAGGGAAGGTGCTGCGGATGTGGGGGTGCTGGGGCCAGGGCTCCAGCTGGCTCCCCTCTTCCTGGTGCTATGGACTGTCTTTACAGAAGTGCTCAGCTGCCTCAAAATCCAGGTGTGCAACAAGCAAAGTTCAAAACAAAAAATAACCAAAAATAACTATCAGTGACTTCAACAGATTTTCCTTTGCTTATCAGCCCCCCTAAATTTGGCAGTGACACAAAACCAATCATGGCAGCACTTTCACAGTTAATTCAAACAAGATATGATACAGTTAGTGTTGACCTATCGCACATTGGAGGATAACACATTCAAATGCCCATCCTGCACCCAAATCTTAGATCTGAAAAGTTCTTAATAGTCTGACTAGTCCAGGCTTTGCAGCACTTGCTTCTTCTTTGTTCTGGGCACACAAATTTGTGCATTGATAGGTGAAACACCTGAGCACTGGGCTCTGTTGGAACACAGGTGTGAAGACCAAAGCTAAGGATGGCTACACTGCAGCACAGAGACGTGGGACAGGCTGCCTACGCAGCAGAAATGCACTGTTTACGTGGAGTGTGTAAATGATCCTAAATCAACCCTTGCAATTACAAAGCTCTGAACCAAAACATGTTCATATTTTAAAAGGATTATAGTGCCAGGCTTTCCAGGGCATTGCGAGCAGATGGAAGGTCATTTTACATGTTCTCTTGTCCAGGTAAAAACTGTGTGGTCTTACTTAAGCCTCACGGACTTGGTTGGCTCAGGGTGTGGACAGAACTTGCTGGCTCAATGAGCTGTACCCCTGGGGTGTTCAGCAGCTCTCTGTGAACAGCACTTGCTGGGAGAGCTGGGTCGTAAATGCTCATTTTAGCCCTGGGTACGGAGCATTGCCAGATCGTCTCTCTAGCCGAGTGCCACTGCTTCTGGAGCGTCACTGAAGCCTCTGCTCATTTTTGGAAGGGGAAACAATTTGTCTTTATTGTGGACTAGGGCAATTAAATAGGAAGACAAGTTAACATTAATTTTTAAATTTCTGTGCAAGTTTAAAATATTATGGGCATTCATCTTCTGTCGTAGCCTATGGTCTTTCTGTCGTGGCTTTTCATGTCTTTCCTCCCACTATTTTTCTTTTTCCATGTCGGAGCAATGATGGAGAGGAGTGGATTCCAGGTGTGTGAGCCATGCGACGTTTACTGGTTAAGGTTCAGAAATTCCTACCCTGGGGTGGAGGGGGAAGTTAGAGGGAGGAGAAGAAAAAGAAGAGAAATGAGAAAATAAAGTAGGCTCCACCACCTGCCATGTAATGATCGGTTCTGGAGATAAGGCTGTTTTAAGGTGCATTCCAGACTTATGGGTCCTGCCCAGACACAGCACAAAAGAAAAGGGAGACTTAAAACAACAGCCAGCTCCTCCTCCCCCCGGATCAGGTGCGCGCACACATAAGAGAATAGCTAACCCTAATAAAAACCTCTCTCCTGGCCAATGTTTTCTTACAGTTTTAATTCAAAGCCCCCTTTAAGCACACATGCACATACAGCCCCTCTAATCAAGTTGATGCCTGTCACTGGGGGTTAAATGCAGGGGATCCAAAGCCAATCCAAATAGACTATCACCCCGGAGAAGCTGCTAGCAAGTGCTGCATGGGGACTGGAAAATGCCCCCGTCCCCATCAGTGATAGTTGCAAAGAGACTTGTCTGTGTTAGAAAACGAAATTAAAAACAATTGCAGGTTTCTCCCTTGAAATGGAAAGATTCCCTACAGCTATCCTGGATGTGTGTGTGTGTCTCAAAATTAAAGCAGGATTAGACTTTAATGTTACACCTCATGCAGCAATTAGGAAACAAACGGGGCCTGATCCTGTTTTACGCTGATGAGACGACTCCATGGCTGTGTGAGACTGCATTTTTCTAACGAAAGGCAGAGGCATGAGCTATAGAGTTGGGAGCGTGGCAAGAACGGCAAGATACGTTTTCATGAGGCAGCGCTAACCTCTCTGTGATTAGTCTTCCCCCATGTTATCTTTATGCTCCTGTGATTGTGAGCCATTCGTGATGGAAACAAGAATAAGGCCTTTATATTTTTTCGAGATGCTGCCAGTGGCACTATAAATTCACATCTCGGGGGTATGCGGCGTGTCTCTCACGGTGACAAGAGGAATATAAAGTTGCTAATTCACTGGGATTTGCCCCAGTGAAAACTGAAGAAAGAACAATGGGTAATTGTAACAGCATCTTAGGAAAATGCCAGTGTGATAAAAGTGGAATCACCCAGTAAAAATGTGTCATAAAGCTCCTAAATTTCAGCCTCACTTGTCATGCTATCTCCAAGCAAATTTGCTCTCTGTTGGACTGTAAAAATCAAGTGGTAGACACTGGCTTTTGATGCAAAAATAGGAACATAACTCTGCAAGACAGAAATTTTATCGTGACTCTTTGAGAGATTTTTTTTTTTGGGGGGTGGTTTCTTTTGGAAAGGCCATTATTTTTAGAAAGTAAGAGAATTACTACTTTAATCCCTTCCAATCTTCTCTAAATTTAATGTTGGTGTGAATTTTAATAAATGGAATAATAACAACTTGTATGATTGTGCACTGTGCTTGTATAAATGATAAAACAAACTAGAGGAAAGTATTTAAACAGTACCTTAATCTTATTTCTGTTTTTCACTGTAGTTATGGTAAATGTGCTCTGGTTAGTTACAGCAAAAATTATTTAGTTTATATTTAATCAATGAATTATTTTTCTTTTAAGGACCTTATTAAAGTTTCACTGTGTTTATGTTACGGGCTGTAATGAAACAGGGAGGCATGCAGTTCAGCGTGAGTGTGAACAGCAGAGCACCGGGCTGCTCCTGGAGGGCATGGCTCGTCCCAGGCACGTGCAGGTTGTCGTGCAGGCAGGCGATGGGCATCGCTGCAGAGCCCAGCTGAAGCTCCCAGACGTTACCGGGGGCGACACGTACCTCCTTCCTGGGTTCCGTTGCATCAGTTCTGCTGCTCCAGTAGCACAGAAATCCCTATTTATTTTTAAATCTTCATCAGAGTTTGCTTGCTTAGATTTTGTGTAGTTACTTCATCTGTTGACCCAAATGGAGGGTGAGCGGAAGTGTTAGATATGCTGAGATTTTTTGCAGAAAATTATGGTCCTTTTTTTTCAGGTTTCACCTTTAACATGGGGGGAATTATTTGGAAAGAGTATAGCATTATTGAGAAGGAACTACAGGCAGATGGAGCCACTAATGCCGTATTACTGCATAAATATTCAATGCAACAAGTAATGAAACTACTAAACTTAATAAGAATTAAAATCCCTCTTGCCATTTTATGCTCCGCTCCTGGCATTTCACCTTCAGTAACAGATGATGTCTTTTTACAAATAACTTGCTTTAAAATGAAATCCCATGAGCTTTCTTGTGCCCTCGAGTAAAAGGACTTTATTTCAGCTGCACTTCAGAAGCCTGCGGTGAAGGAGGCTGAAGGCCCCCAGAGCTGTTGGGCAGTGGTGGGAAGTGCACGGAGGAGGTTGTACGGGACCTGAACCTCTTGGAGCAGGCTGAAACCAGGTGTAGGTGTGGTGCTATGTTAGCCTGTGGCATAAGAGCAAATTTCGGCTGTAGCACGCTATTTATAAGGGCTGCCGCTTGGGAGGAGCTAGTGAAAGTGATCACCTTTCTTCACTATGGGGATCAGCTGTCTTGAAATGCTACCAACATAAGGCTCTATAAAAGATTGCACTGTTGAGCTGCTGTACCTTCCATTAACAGCACTCCTCATGCATGGATGTGCCTCGCCAGGCACAGCAGCGTGGTGAGTGTGATGGTGTCTCTCCTTCCTCGCCTCCTGCTTCACTGTCCATTCATCCCCAGTCCCGCACTGTTGTCTTTCGTGGGGACGATGTGATGTCAGGCAGCCTCTGCCTGTGCAGGACCTTGGAGGAAAAGCAGTGGCAATAGCAATAAGTCACTGCAGCATTTTGATGTGGAGATGGACACTCCTCCATGCAGTCTGCCTGAAGGGCACAGCTTCTGTTTCTCTTCAAATAAGGAGGAAAAAAAACTTTCTTTCTTTTTATTAAAAAAGATGTGACAAGTAGTAATAAATGCTTGTGTGAACTGCTGAAGGCAACTCTCTATATCTATAGGTGATGGCTTTTCAAGTAGTTGTATTCATAAAATTTTAGCTTGATTTCTCTCATCTCCCAGAGCCATGCTCAATCTGGCATTGGTTGCACTGCTTGCTGGAGGTAGAGTACCCAACGTCACTGGTGGTGCTGTGCTTTTGTACCCATGTAATCGTTAACCCCCACTGAATTGCTGCAGGTACCCTGTGTGTAGGACTCTGATGGCATATAATCATTTATTGTTTGCACTAGAGGAACTTGGAGATGGCGCCCTTCTCTGTGCTGTCACCCGGGCAGAGGTCAGAGCCAGCAAGGCGACTGTGTGGTAGGTGCAGGAGTCGCAGTCTGAATCTGAACAACAAATGGTCAAATTGGAAGAGAAAGGAATATTGGTTTTTTGTTTTAAATGTGAAGCTGAGAGAGGGGGATATGACTTCTTAAGACTGCTCGGAAGACTGCCTCTATCCACTGAATCTTTGTCTTGCGTTTTTCTAGAGGTGGTTTTTCTTCACTTTCTCTGCAGTCTCCTATTTGCTCTGACAGCACGTGCTCTCTCCTATGGGGCAGTGCAAATTCTGTCTGTGAACTTCCTCTGGATGACTTCCATCCTGTGAGCTCACACCCTGCCAGGTTTGAGTTCTGGTGGATCCATGTGCTTAACTGTGCCATTTTCACTTATTCCAGAAGTACTTTGCCTCTGCTCATCCCTTCAGATGAAGCCAAAATTTCCTTCCAAATTTTGATTCTTGTCTCAATATTTATTCCCTCTCTCCCATTCCCGTGAGTATTCAGTAGATTTGGCCAACAGTGGAGACGTTAGAATTTTATTAGAAATAAATGTGAAATTCAAATTAAGGTCAAAATGGAAAATATGTCTATAAATATTTGAAAAGATCTGAGCTGAGGCAGGTTTCTTCCCCTTTGGGTCAAAGGCAGTGTTGATGTACGAAGGTATTTTGGCACTTTTGAACAGACAGTTTTAAACAGCCTTTAAAATATATATATTCAAATCAATTCAAAATGGGCTAAAGCCCACAGAAAGGTTAGACTATCTTTTTTAGTCGTTTCCCGAATTTTTGTTTCCTTATCTTAATGCATTGTACAGCTTTCTGCCCATTTCTGTTCAACTCATGGAAGTTTCCTGATAATTACTTAGCCCCATCTAATTCCCTAAGGTCCCAAAATGCAAAACAATTCTTCACAAGACAGAGATGACTTTTTACAAGCTTTAACAGGAGAAAAAGAAAGGCATTAAAGTGATGTGATCTAAGGTAGAGTTTCACTGCTGAAACAAGACTTCATTTAGCAGATAGCAGATATTACGTGATTGCATGTAGGAGAGGGTTTGGGTCTGTCCTTGCTCATGCCAATACCAAATTATCTTTGACGTCAACAGGGCAAAGTCATGGAGGATGCAAACTGACATTATTTCACTGAATTCAACATAACCGGTGCAATCTGAGGACCCTACTATAAGAGCCATATGCCTATGTAAATGAGAATAAAATCAAGCCCAACGGGGTTCTGAATCCGTAGGCGTTAGGAAGAGGTATTTGTGTTTTATCTGTTGAAACTCTTGCTCACCTGACATACTTTTCCCTTCATATATTTGTCCTTGGGGCCAGAAATTGCACCCATTATCACCAACCAAAAAGCTAGAGTTCAATACTGTTGTACTGATCCTCTTCAGTTCCCTTCATTTCCATTGCCTTATCTAGCAAACTGATAAAATGGTTTTCCAAGTGCAAAACTTCTAAAGTTTCAGTGAAAGGAATTTCTTTTCTGCGAGAAAAGACAGAGAAAGCTTGTGTACCAATCTGTTCTGATGACATGGCACAACTTGTAAAAATCAATGGATTTATCTCATACTGTATAGAGCAGCAATATGGTTAAAGGTAAAATTACATTAACGCCAATTTCCGACGCAGCACTTCATTCACACGGGTAAGTTGCTGTGCAGACATGATGCCAGACTGCGAGGCCGATGTTTCTGCAGGAACTGGAAGGGCTGCGGGGGATTTGCCTGGAGGGTTATTTACATTTTACTTGCGCTGACAAGCTCTGTGCCAGACCAGGGCTGTGCTGTGGGGCACAGGCTGAAACAAGAGACTGCTCGCTACCGTGAGTAGTGTGCAGAGTAAACTGAGAAGGACGGCTGGATGACCCCGCAGACCTCTGCAGAGTATGTGGAAGGTAGCTCCAAGAGCTTCCCTTTCCCTCGAAAATGCAGAGCAAGGGAGTGGAACAGGCCTGGTTTTAGGAGAGCCTAAAGGCAAGTTATGTGGATATGTGGATTAATGTTGTGACCACATTTGTCAGGAGCAAGAGGTGAGAAGGGAGAGGACATATCCTGGGAAGTTTGAACCCATGCTGCACGTTCTCTGAACCTGTCCTGAGGATCAGTGCACCAGAAAGGAGCTTTGGGGCATGATGAGACAGTGCTCTGAAGGTACACCATGTTGTCTTGCTCATGTGATATAAAAAAGGGCTTGTCTCCAGCTCCTTCAGTCCTTCGGGATTGTGGGAACCTTCATTTGTCACTGCAGAAGGGAGTCTCAATATTTTATGAAAAAAGTATTTTACCACAGGACTTTGGTGAATATCAGCATAATTTAACTGTGATTTAACAGAACCTTTCATTGACTTTTTAAATTATGCCTCTCCATCACCTACCCTATGGGTTTCCTTGCTTTTCATCTTGCAAAGCCCATTACTTATTAATTTCCTCATAATACATAATAGAGGCAGAAAAGCATATAGCATCCCATTCAGCAATGATTTACAAGTCTCTTAGTTCTGAAGCAACGTAAGAAAGAGCAGACATTTTATGAGTTTCCTCTGTGCATGTTTTCTTTGGAAAAATGTATAAAGCAATGCATACGAACCTAAGGCTTCTTCGGACGTGATCTCATAACTACAGCTATTGCAGCCTTACAGAAGATGCAATCTGATGAAGATTACAGAAGCAGAGTCAGGGCAGAATTAGCAAGAAGATGGTGAGCAAGATTTACCTCATACTCATTATGATAATGGACGTAATATCCATGGAAATGCTGATGGGCTTTGCTTAGAGAGGAAGAACTGCAGGCAAAGAACAAATACACAAACCAGCATTATTTACCCACACTCCCAATCAGGCTTTTGCTAGCATGTTAATCTTTCTACAGGGGGCCCATGAGAAACTTTGATACCCTCGGCGTTTGGAGAAAATGACTAGCACATACCATGAATCAAGAGGGGCTCATTTAGGAATGAAGAAACTATTACTCATCCTGCTCTGGCATGAATGAGCATCTGGCAGCATATTCTAAAATTCTGTGAAGACAACAGGAGGCAAAAGCAAAAAAAAATCTAGCTCCATTACACCTCTTGTCAGCTCAGCAGGCAGCATATGAGAGTTGGAAGGAGGTAGCACAAAGACAGATCTGCTGAACTGAGCCTTTATACGCTTGCTTTCTGTTTCCATCCATCGACTTTTCCCAGCTTTTTTTTTGGTACAAGCTGGGAATCCTAACAGAATACATGAAGACAAATTCACCTGGTTAACTCTGCACCAGATCAGTCCTGGAAGTTGTACTCCAGAAATTCACAGACTGCAGCGGTTCAAGGAGACAACGCTCCTGGTTGGTGCTCTGGCCCCATTGAACTGTAGCTGGTAGAGTCCTGAGATTGATCAGATTTGCTTATGTGTGCTTAGACCCCTTATGGTATAGATAATGTACAGGAGAGTGAACATGCTGTATTCCCAGGAACAGACATGGAACAGTAAGCATCGGAATAATGAAGTGCTTATTAACATTTTTTTGAGGTGCAAACCACATCTAGGTCAGTAGCCGATTAAAAATCGAGCAAAGTTTCTCATAGCAGAGAAGCAGAGAGGGCTGTAGGAGTAGGAAATAAGTACTAAAGTAGGAAATAAAGGCTCATTTTATCTTTTAATGATTGCATCCCATGATCATTTACAACTGCTGCGTTGTGTCCTCTGCTTCTTTATCTGCGTGCAGGGTTGAAACGTAGACTGAGCAAACCATTGCACATGCACCTTGTTCTTTCTCCTACAAATGAATATCCAAAGTCACTGTGACCAGCGATGGAAGCTGAGGCTACTCGGGGGGCCAGGACACTGTCCCACCTTGCTGCCCCAAAAGGGCTCTGGCTTGCTCCTCCGCAGCTCCTGCCTTTACTGAAAATCAGAAGATGCTGCATCGCTACTCCAGGATTTCTAAGGAGACCCAGCTAACCATAAAGTGCAAGGTTGGGGCCATGTTAGCAGCATATGTGTATTTTATTTCTTTTTGAAAAGCAGCAGAGCTGGAAGCGCCGTGCGCGGGGCGGGAGGGCGGGCGGTGGAATGTTCCCGGGGCTGCAG
>NW_008825543.1:1624104-1645891 GCF_000699105.1 Pygoscelis adeliae
TAATGTGACATTTTTCTCATTATTATTATTTCTCACTGGCCTTCTTTTCTCTCTGCTGTACTTTTTTTTTCTTTTTTCCTGCTACTTTCCTACAGCTGCTTGCCTATATCATAACTGTCAGGCTTCCTGAAACGGGCATTGCTACAGGCAAAAGCATATTGTTGAAACAACCCCATATTTGTATTTTTTCTTGTTTCCTCATCGTGGCAAAACCTTCTTTTACAAAGGAGTCCTTTTCTCCTGTTCTCTTCCCCTAGGTATTCTGTTGAATTGATTTCTCCTCCCATTTTACAGATGAGATATTCCAGGAACAATCGAACTAATATTAGTTCTGTCAAACTTAATCTAGGATACATTAATCTAGGATATAGGGAGGAATCAGATCCAGAAAACTTTGACTTCCTTTTTTCTCGGAGAGCTAATAAAGTAGAAGGATGATGACCGGCTACTGAAATTTAAGCAACCAAGAACAGGAAAGATATTTTATTCAGTAGTTGGGATAAAACTTGATTTTCCAGAGATTTCAAGGAGTACAATCAAACAGGGGAGACAAAAGAAGACTAACTGATTTTCTTTTTATTTTTCAGAAGTAAATTAACACGTTTGGGGTTTTTTTTAGGCTGTCTCTGTACTTACCACAGGCACATATATATTTCCTCGTCTAGAAACAGACATTAAGTCTGGAAAAGTCTGACCCCTCAAAACGTCTGAAGTTAAAACCCTTCACCGAGGTCTCTGTAGCTGCCAGGCAGGGCTGGGTAGCCCAGGCTCTGCTTATACTCAACTGAGAGAGAGAGACGCTTCCAAAGGGCCCTTCGTGGGACCTGTTTTAGATGTCTACCTTAGGATGAGATGAATCACACCTTGCAAGTGCTGATTTCTCTCTCTTATCTCTCAAGGGAGCCTAAGGTGACTAGTTTAGATCCAGACGTTTAGACAGATGAATCACACCCTCAAGGCCATGGAGAAAATAATGAAAATTTGCAAGCCTAGGCCCAAATCTTTCTAGTCATCTTGAATAATTTTACTATTTTACTGAGTAGAATGATCAAATGTCTTTAAATAGCTTCATGCTTTACTGGTAGAAAATGAAGATGCATAAATTCTCTCCCAGAACAAAAACACCTTACTTTTTTTTCCTGAGATAGCACAGGCAATGGTGTTCCTTTGAGTATGTACTTTCTTTAGTTGGCCTCTTTCTTTTCTAAATAAACACATAATTTAGCTCCGTGTGCATCCTCTAGAGCTCCTCATGCGTTCCTCTGAGTAGAAATTTCAAAGAGATTACCAGATCAGACTCACTTTTAAACCATCTGGTTTCAGTACTTCATGTCAGGGTTTCCAAACTGCGTTGATGTTTCCCAAGCCTTCAATGGCTTGTTTCAAGTTCTTCCGTCCTTTGAAATGCATGTGTTCAAGTGTGAAGTTCTTACCCAGAAAACTCTTCTCCCTGTATAAGTAGGTAATATAATGATGGTAGATAGCTTCATTCTTCCAGGAGACCAGCTTAAGTGTGTTGTCCCATGGGAACTAAAATCCACAGTGATAGACTGTCTCCTTCCACATCCCTTCTTAAAAGTAATTCGTGGTGGTGACAGGTCATTTAAAAACAGGGTGAGGAGACTAGAAAATGAGGGTATGGAAAATGATACTTCATGAACTGGTCAGGATTGATTCAGTGCTTATCATTTCCTCCTTGTTTATTTCTTTGCTTGATACCTATTACTGAATCACCCTGTAAATGCCTTGTGATCTCTCTGAGCAGGGACCATCCATTTTATTTTGGTGGAGTATTTTGCACAGAAGGGTCTAGCCCTCTGATTGAGTGCTGCAATGGCTGCCATAACAATAAGTTAATATTACTAGAGGCAAGACGTATTTTCTTGTGCACCCCCTTTGCAGAAAGGTATAAACCAAATATTGACTTCAAAGGATACATCTTTGTTCTAAGTGTAATGCTCAAAAATGTTTTACAGTCAATTATTTTCAATTAGAATTAAAAGAGAAACCCCTTTCCCCAAACAGCCTATAATTACAACTGATCCTTTCATGAAGTATAAATCCAGTAATTAAGTAGTTTCAAAAGTTTTAATTCACTGGGCAATTAAAAAGAAAAATGTTGGGTGTTGAGACAGAGAACTATGCCGCTGTGTGTTTGGGGTCTTAAGTTATCAATGGAACTTTTAGCAGAAAGATTCTTCTATTGATCCTCATGGTTTTAAGAGGTAATCCTTCAGTGTGCAATCATTACCAGTTCTTAACGACTTCTCTCATAAGCCACCACTGAAACTGTAATCAATAGAAACAAACTGACTGTCAGAGTTGTCCTGGCACGTAGCTGAGGACTAGCCCCTGAAACTCTCCCTCCCCTAAACAGCCTTGTGTCACCAGGATCTGAACTGAATCCTGGTTATAGTGTATGGAGGAGTGAAATCCTTGTCTTCATCAAAGGATTAAGCCTAAGGGGAAGTCATGCCAAAGCTTTCACTGATGGAAGGTTTGACTAACAAGGCTGTCTCTTAACTAATTTTGGTCATGCTTACCAATGGTGATGTTTCAGCGCAGCTTACTCAGTAGACAAGACAGCTTTCTAAAACCATGGCCTCTCTCTCATCTTCATGATATTTAAATAGTGTGTGTTCAAAATACAGATTGGGATCGTTCCTTGTAGTCATGTTGGGCATCTTGGTGTTTCCTTCTTATGTTGATCTATAAAATCCCATTTTTGGTTCATTCAGTCTTGTCTTTGATATGTTTATCCTCTGCACAAAGGGTATGGGAAGAAAGTATTGGTGCGAGTTCCAGAAAAATAAATACTTTCATTTTTTTTCAGAGAATTTTCTGTTTCTCAACTGCTTAATGGAATTTGAAAATATGGTCAGAAAAATATATATTATTTTATAGACTTTTAAAGAAAATATATATCTATTCCTCACGATATCTCCTGGCTGTACAGCAGTTTAGAATTCCAGTAAAATGATTAGCTTGCTGCTTAATGCTGAAAAGGCAGAGCTTGTAATAGGATTTATACACCCCGTATCTGCTTCTCTTTACATCCCACTGGGAAAAAAAATGAGCAGAGATTGCGAAAGCATCAGGATGAAGTAAGTTTAAATAGTCTGTAGCAACTTTTTGGTTGTGCTGTTACTGTCAGAGAGCAGCAAGGGTGTTTGAAACATTGGAGGAAGTAACAAAGAAAATGGATTTAAGATCAGGAAAGATAATACCAAATATACAGCTGTAAAATGTCAATAAGATCTTGGACAAGTTTATCTGGCTGTTGATAGCAATAGATGTCAACATATTTGGCAGTTTAAATACGTAAAACATTAATTACTAATAATAACTTGCTGAGGAAAGAAGCTAAGGCACGCTGAGAGCATAGGAATGTCTGTTATGTCTCTGGCTGAGATTGTTTAGCTACTGGAAAAGATGGTTGCTATACAGGACTGTTACAAAGTCTAGCATTTTATATGAAAACAAAAATACAAACAATTATCTTAAAAGTAAATTACTGGATGAATTCTAGGATGAGTGATAAAGAAATTTTTTTTATTTATGGGGATGATCTAATAGGGAATTGAGGGACATCAGTGGACAGCCACATAAAATAAGTATGTTGAAGCACTAAAACCTCAGACTAGCACAGAACGCATATTTTCAACAAGAACTGAACTAGAATATAACTGAATTAGTGCATGTGCAATAGAATAAGAATTGGAAGTAATCCATTGCTATGGAAAAAATAGTGGTTGGATAATATATTTTCATGTTTTCCAATATGAAATTATTACATAGAAATATAATGGAAATAAAAGCAAAATAGGTAATTTGAGTTTGTGAATGATCTTTTTCTGTTATTATTTAATCCCATGATTTACATTTTCCCCCCAGGATGATTATGTTTTAGCTAGGGCTACGTACTAAGCTGAATTACTGAAGTAGGACGTTCCAAGCATAATATCTGCTGTATTTCCATTAGACAATTTCAATCCATTTCCTTGCCCTTTTTCCAGTAAGTGCATAACAAAATCCAAGAGGTACCTGTAATCCAGAGTCCCATGAGGTATTATATTCACGTTTGGACACATCGTTAGGATGGGTCAGAATGGAAACCATAGGTCTTAATTCTCTCTCCCAGCTTGTGAAGTTAGGAGGAGGAACAGAGTTATTGAAACGTTCATATTTTGAAATTGGGACTTAAATTTATGAACTTCATTGCATAAGGGAGGCCTATTTCTTTCTAGATATTTATTGGTCTTTGGTAATACCTTATGTGTGAAATCCCTTGGCAGCTGCATTAAGAGAAAGTGTGAGGTGAATCCATAAGACTCACAGGTTTTTCCCATCTATGCTGTAGGTACTTTTTGTTTGGCTTCATGGTTTGTAATGCTACATCATGTATTCTTGACAATCTGCTGTGCTGTCCGTGCTATACCCTGCATATGTTCATGGTGGTGTGGTGAGGAGCAAACCAGAGAAGGCTCAGCTGCGTTTCAACATTGTGGGTGTAGAAACGTGCCCAGAGAAGTGAAGGTAATGCCCACAGAAATTTTGAAAATCAAATCCCATTGAACATCCAGTAGTAACCTGCGTCCATTGAGAGACAGGACACTGCACCAATAGAAAAAGGAACCCGGCAGCTTCACAGTCCTTTTCAGGGTCTTTATTCATCCGTGCCACTTTCAAAGATGGTGACAGATGCCATGTCAGAAAAAATGCATGAATGAAGAGAGGAATAACAGAGCTGTGTGGTGTTTGCATTTTAACCACCTCATGGAAACACTTAACTTTGTCTTTTTACTTTGTTCAATCACAGATCATGTCTGATAAGCCAAATTTAGGGATACTCAAGTGTGTGGCCATGAAGGAGGAGCTGTAATTTTTATCCTCTGAGATCATGCTCATGTGCTTTTCTGCAGGCACAACAGTAAAAAAATACTGATTTTTTTTTTCTTGCAATTTCAGTGTCAATAATACCTTGAATACCCCTTCAACCAGAGTCATACAGTTACCTCAGCAGTAACTACATATTTTTTCCAGAACAGGGAATGTCTGTGTGCCTCCAACACGTACAGTGCGTTACCCTTCTCCGAGTGTGAGGACAGCATTAGAATCACTTGGAATCTTATTTTCAGGGGTGCTGAACAGTCCAAGTTTCCAGCAGCTTCAAGTGGAGTTGCACATTCTCAGCATATGTGAAAATTAGGACATACTCGCTTTTCTGCCTTGTCTGCAAACTACCGTTTAAAATCAAGATGTCTGGTGCTTCTGACTCTATTCTTGCTAAAACTTTTCTTAAGGTGCTTGACTCTGATTTGGAGGAAGGTCTTCGACACCTTGCGGAGCCTTAGTGAAGCTTTGTGCTAGAAGCAGTTGGAAAGTCAGAGATCTTGTGTAAAATCGCAAAGTCTTTTCACCTTTTCCCTATTTGGTAATGCAGTTTTCTCATATGCTTTTTGACTTTCCACCCTCCCCCACTGCCTCTCCCCTTCCCTAGCATAGGTAACCACACATTTTGATGGAGGTTTAATCTCCTTTCTTCCTTCCTTTGCAAACCCACCTCCTCCCTTGCCCAAGGCAACCTGTCAACTCAAACGCATCACAAATCAACTTGACAGTGGAGATCTCCCCTTGAGCAACAGCACTGGGAGTTACGCTCCTGCTGATTCTCAGATAGAGAGGGTGGGGTGCATTTTCCACATAAAACCCAGTCGAAGCTAAATGGAAGTAAATTTCCATTCCCCATTCCCTTTGTTTAGAACTTCTGCTTTCAACAAAGCAAATCCACAACCTCAGGAGGACAGTACCTAAACGCAGACAGGTTAGGAGAACTGCAGTGGCAGTCCCTGTGCCTGTTGACTACGTTTGACATCTGCTCATGTGTTTGTCGCTGCCTTCTCTAGTGCCATTGAGCTGAAGATCTCAGGCTACTTCAAAAAGTTGAACTAAACTGCACAAATCGACCATTACTGGAGCACTCGTTATGCTGATATGAAAGCTGAAGGTGAAAGAAAGTGAAAAAGATGATCAAGATGGCAACATAAGGATTCATATAATTTTCTTTTTTACTTCTTTCTCAGTGTTAGAAGCACGGAGAAGTCACACACGCTGAGTCCTGTCAGTAACACAAACCAGCCAAACTCTGCGGTTGCCGTTGGACCTAAATCAGCAGCTGTATTGACCTTAGGCAAAGGGCTCATCCTTTGTTCAAGGAAAAAGACCATGTCTTCCTTGTTTTTATATGTCTAATATTATTACTATTGCAAAGGATAAAAGCTAGAAACTAGCCCTAGCTTGTGTTGCTTTTCCAGGACTTTTTCAGGTTGGTGGGAGAGCCTGCTCATGCATTCTCATGAGAACAGACACCATGAAAATGTAAGCATCAACTTCCTGCCCTTAAAAGCCTTACTTTTATCTGTAAGTTGATGAGAGTCTTTGCAGACACATTTGCTAACCTAGCTAAAGTCAGAAAAAAACCTCTTATTTTGCATATGAGTACATATACATGGGTTTTTTTTCAAAAATGTATCACCATCAGTGCTCAGCTTCAGAAGAAGTTGCTCCTGTTTGTACCAACAAAATGCACTCTGAGCAAGACATGAGAGAGAGAGAAAGAAAGGAAAAGAGGCCACTCTTGTTGAGCTTCTCATGATAAACTGTTTTCTGTGAGTCTTTCAACATCAGTCTGACCAGACATTGCAAAATCTACTGCTGATTCAATGATTTTTGGAGGCAGAGTTATTTCAAGTGCATAACCTCTCTGTGATTTGGGGAAGTGAAGCTGCACCTATTATCTAGATTTAGCTAGAAGTTGAGAACTTACCATGTTTGATTTATTAGTTTTATAAAATGCAAGGTCTTTAATGTTTAGTGCTTGGAGCACATTGTAATTTTAGCTACGTTATTACAGTTGACCAATGTATGAATTATCTTCAAAGGCTTTGAGTTCCTCTTAGGAAGCTTTCCCACTCCAACTACCAAGTCAAAGGAAGCCAGGAAGGTCTGGGAAGAAGCAAAGTGTCTTAGGTTGAATGTGCATGAATGTTCTGGAAACAAAAGCAGCAGAAGCCCTGGAGAAAGCACAGGGATATTTGGCTAGCTCAGAAACTATGATCAGTACCAATCACAATACATAATTCTAATGTCTGTTGAATAGCTTCTTAGAAATAAGTTATTAGTCTCAAAATCCTGGAAAAGAAGTTGCTGTAAAAGTATCCACCAGCTAGCCTTTTTGCTAAATTCATTGGGACCATGTAGGCTGAACTTGCATCTGAATGCAAATGTCTCACTCCAAGCCACGTCTGAAATGGCAGCACAGCAGGAGGATGTTTGTGCTACTTGTTCCCTGCTTAGCCTCTCCTCTAGAGCACTTTGCCTTCAGGAACTGTCACAATGAAAGCTATTCCCACCAGAATTAAATGCATTTAAACTCATTTTTGGGAATTGTCTGGGCACAGCCTACTGTAGAAATGAGATGGCACAGAATTGATTAAATAATGTTTATGCAAATACAAATGTTGTCAGGGCGTTGTTTTCTTATTCTTCAAGATCCAGCTTGTCAGAAGACTTTTGGCAAAGTGTCAGGTTTATTGAGCTCAACTGAGCTAGTAGGAGCTTGATTTAGGGTGGGCAATTGCCAGAACCCCGCAGAAACTCTTCTCCAGTGCATCTTCTTCCCATCTCCGACCTCAGCGATCTGTGGGGCCTCCGGACTCTCCACCCATATATCTTGTTGCTGACTTCTCATTAGTGCTCTGCTGACATCCTAGACTTCCACTTTTCACCTCCTCTTGTTCCTTAAAAGTCCCACGTTGTTCAGACACGGTGTCTATTATATAGTAACAGCTGCCCTGCTTTGATTTTACAACATTTTGGTCCATCCAGTGCTCAAGTAGGTAGTTTACTTGCTAGAGGAATATTGGCATTGTTAAAGCCGTGATATTAGGAAATTACTAACAGGTGCTAAGAAGACAGATGTTTGCAACAGCCTTGGGATATACAGATTCCTGCAGAGAGGAATTCAGAGGCTTTTAGATAAATTGGGCGATATGAGGAATAGTTTCCAAAGTTATTAAAGTGACTTTCTAATCAGGTGAAAGATGTTGGATTGAATCTTAGTAGAAATACTAATAAATCCTACAAGAACATCCCTCTCAAACTACAGTGCTTTTTACTGATCTGTGTTATTTTCCACGTGGTACATTCTAGACTCCTAGGCAGATGACTCCCAAGTTCACAAATAGCATGAAAAGTCATTGGTGTCATTAGTCATCAGAGGAAATATTTGCGTAACTGCTCAGATTTGAGCATGTATTTGCCTGTGTTTTTATGATGCTTTGTCTGAATATTCTTTTAAACACCAGTTCATTTGTGCAAGTACTCCAGGAGAGCATACAGGAGACGTTATGACTCGTGGGTGCTATTGAAACTAATTCCAAGCCTTCATTTGAACAAATGTTTGCAAATTCTTTTCTACAGTATTTACACAATTCTGACCTAAGCTTCATTAGCTCTGCAGATTCATTTCTCTGCTCTGATACCTAGCTAGCCAGCTGGAACCATGGAATATTTTCATGTGGCGTTTTCAAGGGGAACTTTGGGGAAAGTCAGCTGCTCACTGATAAGAAATACAGAGTGGTAAAGCACGTGTCTCGTGGTGTTGTCTCTGCTGATGAGCCACATCTGAAAGGATGACTTCTCATGGTACTTCTGCCAAGAGCAGTTTTGCTCCCTTTTAAAATGCAGTTTGAAGTTACAAAACTAAGTCAACTTTTGTAGGTATATATAGATTTTATTGTGCATACAGTCTATTACCGGTAGCGTAACAGTCTTGGAGTGACAGCAGTGTCATCAGATAGACATTGAAAATGTCAAAATGAAAAATGTGTTCTTCTGTGCAACTTGGAAGGATAGAAAGCAGCTATTGCACGTGAACGGGTCATTAGCGTGCGCCCTTCGGACCCATAAAGTTTAGGTGAATTAAATAGCAATGAGTTCTTCACCCTGCATTGTATATGTATCAGATTTAGATATTTCTGATGTTAGCTGGAAAACTCAAATAGGTAATCATCCATGTAGCTGCTTTTGCCATTTTAAAATGGCCTTAGGTGCTTGCCTGAGATAGCCACTCGTAACGCAGAATGGCCTAGGGCTTGAAGCTGATTTCACCACAGTTGCACTGGCAAAAGTCCATTGTCTCCTGTAGTGTTAATATTGGTTTTGGTTTTACCATGCTGTGAATGAGATCAGAATATATGCCTGATGCTAGACTAGATAATGATACGAAATGGAAACCGAATGTACTAAGGTTCTGATGGATGGGCTCACCTGCGTAACTCCCAGCATGCACCTTTGCTAAATTCCAAATTGCCTTTACACAAGTGGCTCTTCTGTAAGTCAATCTAGTACTAGAGTAGTGGGGTTGATCTGTTCAATCTCTACATGTTTTTACTGCTATGAGTAGTACTTCTGTGATGTCAGTAGAATTTTATCACACAATTTTTCTATGAAATGAAAAACTTATATTTCAGGTGAATATTTGAATTGGTCTAGAACTGGCTAAATCAGAAAATTGGAATGTAGTTTGTATAGTCACTTGTATTTGTCTTTTCCCTGAATACTTATGGTTTTGGCCAGTATCAGAAACAGAAATATATCCCAGAATGTTTTTCCTGTGTTATCTTCTCCAGTTTAAACTTCTTGGTAGGAGTCAGACTTCAGAATTTAGCTGGGATAGTGCTGAATCCCAGCGGCATGGATTTGAATCTCATGTCTTCTCTTCCCACTAAATAGTTGGTTCAGTTTTAAGCTTCAGGCTTTGGCCCTTCTCTGCCTTCTAAAAGCACACTTTAATCTCCTGAAAAACATGAGCCCGATAGCTCCTGGGTGCTTTAATTAAGTGAAATGAAAGATGTTAATTTCCATAAATAGAAGAGCTTCCAAGAACAGCACAGGGCTCCAGCCCAGCCACCCACCCCGAGGTGCATGGTGAGAACCACCTCGGCCAGATCAGTGCTCCTGGAGGCGGGGAGCAAGGGGGTCTTGAACCTTATCCCCAGAGCTGCTGCTGATACGGTAATGAGAGACAAAGAAGTCCGGGACTTGAGCACCCTGTCAATATGATAAAGACCAGGGAAGAGCAAAAGCACTTCTTTCATATACCCAACTGCTGGGGACCGGAGAGCTTCCCCAGCCCGGCTTTAGTGGCTGCCTTCGGCCAGATCATGATTTTGAGTCAAGACAGACACTTAGTGGCCAGGGAGCTGGAATTTCCCCCAGCTTTGTTCCTTGGAGAGATTCTCTCCTTGCACTATCTTCCTTTCCTTTTTCTTCATATTTATTTATTTGTTTATTTTAAGGAAGACGAAAGCAAGATCTTAAAGCTGATACTTATCTATGTGCTGCATTTCCTTTGGTCCTGATTTGCCTCCAGCTGTTCTTGAGCTTTATCGTGGGAACACTACACTGAAAATTCAAGGCTATTTTCATAGGAATATAGATTTCCGTCTGGAAACTTGACATATCTCAGCATTGCCACTGAAATAAATTTGTGCAAACTAACAACTTCATCTGTGCTGAGGAACTGAGGTTAAAAATTGCTTAAAACAATACTGCTAAAAGAAGGGGACCCCAAAGAAGAATGGGATATGTTGTGAGACAACACAAACGAAATAATTCTAGAGAGTGCTCATCAAGAATTGTCCCAATAGCACCAGCAAAAAGCGAGGCGGGAAGCTGCTTCTTGAGTTTGGTTGCATCTAGTTTTGTCCTACCCAGCACACCTGGCCCTGCCCCCAGGAATGGACAGCAAGATTTATCTGTTCTCGTAAGTGGAAAAATATGATTTTCACATTGATCGCTGTAAGCTTTGAAGTCCCAATGTGATGATGGGATTTTATTTTGGCAGCCAGCATAGCATCCTTGGCTACATTCAAGTTGCAAAATTCAAGCTGTGCCATCTCTCCCACCTATGCAACTGTACTTACTGTCTTTGGCAGCAGCGGAGGACACTCTTGCTTTGCAGAATCCAGAATCCTTTGTTAACGGCGCTGAAGGCAACAACTGAATTTGGCAAAGGGTGCTCCACCATCAAAATGTAGCAGATCAAAATCCCAAAGATTTTTTCCCCCATGCTGTAGAATGTTCTTCTAAGCTGCCATCCAATTCGAATAGTAAAAACTTCCTGATTTGGCCATGTTCACTGAGGTTGTCTCAAGGAAAGGGAGAAAAGCGTTAGTTAATAGAATGAATCGAGCCCAGTGCTGTGAAATCAGGGCTACAATTAAAGCATTGTGGCAGCATTAAAATTCTAAACTTAACACAATATCAAACCAGTTGGTAGAACAATTCCAGAAAATTTATTTTGTGGCCAGTGGTTATTTCTTTGTGCTAACGAAATGGGCATTTTTCTTCAGTGAATTGAATCACAACTAATTGAGTAGCAATCAGCACAGGCCCCGAGTTCAGATAAATGTTGCCTTCCTAATGCTTTGTAGAAATGCAGAATCCATTAACTATCTTCAAATGAGATTTTTTTTTTTAATTAGTAGGATCTTAGCAAACCATTACAGACAGCATTCATGCCGTCACACAAAACTTTCCTGTTTGCTTAACACTGGAGGGGAAAATTATTTTCAGTTAATTCAAGTGCTGATAGGATTTACAGTTTGTTTTAAAACTCCGAAAAGAAATATAACTTTCTGATAGGTGAGTGGGCCTGTCTTTGTGCAATTCATAATTTTCTTTCTTGTGTCTTCAGAAGGCAACGTTACCCTGCTGATAATCTATCGATTCATCTCAATGAGCCTTAAGTGCTGGGAAACTTTTTTATTGCAAATCTGCCTTTGCTTTCGCTTGCTGCCTTTACCTAAAAGCCAATGCGGAACCAGTCAGCAGTACTAAATTTCCTCCTGAAAAACACCCTCTTTCCTCTAAGCTTGATGATCCACATTAGCATTTCCTTCAGGTAACATCAAATTGCAGGGCTCAGACTATATGCCAGCGCAGGGATGTGAGCCCCTGCCCTCCCCATCTGCACTCGGGCCTTTGCATCCAATCCATACCGTCCCAGGACCACCAGGAGAGATACTTGAATTTATCTCTATGGCAACTTAAGAGAGCTCGCAAGGTAGCCAAAAAACAGGGGAGTGGGGAGAGGCAGAATGAAATCAGTGGATGAGAAATAAACAAAATAATGTGCTGATGCGTTGTAGAAGAATGGATTTATGGGTTATGACATTCCTAAAATATCTTTATTTAATAATGAAAACTTCATTATCCAGCCCTGTGCCGAAGTGTTGCCATGGGCCTGCTGCAACTCCCTGGAAAGATCTTTCATCTTGACAGAAGTTCTAAATTACAGCATTAGTGCTCTAACGGAGAGGAAGTTATGGCCTATTTTGTCTGTCCAGGGAAATGAGACACACATTACTATGGAGCGGGTTATTGAAATCTAATCACTGAGAATATTAAAAATGGGGTAGCAAAAAAATTTTTTTCTGTGTGAGCACTGGGGATAAATTAAGTGATAAACCTTGAGTGTTTACCCGGAGTTTCATTATTTTATTAAAAAGTAATTCATCTTTATTACAGTTGAGGCTATTATGTTTCACATCATTAAGAAAGCAATGCATGGAGACCCTAAAGCTAATTTTCAATCCAACTATCAGAACACATTATGTTTTTATTTTTATCACAGGTATCGCAACATCCTCTGCGGCTGCATGTGCTGACCTCCAGAAATATTTGATCTGTGATGTTTCAGAGACAATGAAGTAAAACCAGCCTGTGCTCACTGACTAATCATCAGCACTGCGTGCGCTTGGGCTCCTGGTTCGGTTTCAGTCCTGATGTCCAGGTAAGAAGTCTGTTATGTGGATTAGAGCCGAGATCCTGGGCCTGGATGTGCAATCTCAGCTGAGCTGTCCTCTCTAACCACTTTAACCCAGTGGCTGAATGAGTGGGAGAAAAATCCTGCCTGTATTCATAAGCAATCCAGCAGCCAGACACGTGCAACGGGGCTGAGAAAGTCCATTTCTGTTTTAGTTACTGTGGGTTTGTGTGACTCCTTCTTCTGGTCTTCTGACACAGGCTGGTTTTTGCTTTGCATTTTGGGCTCAGGCAGAGCCAAACCCATCAGTTCCACACAGGTCCCAGGTGAAGACGTGCTGCTCGGTATTGAGCTGTATGAAAACTTTCCAAGACTTGTATTTTTGGGTGTGCAGAACCACCTGGTTTTCCAGGGAGTTGCAGCAGGCCCATGGCCCTGGTTCTGCAGCCAGACAAGCTTCGCCTGGCTTCCTCTGGCTAGGAGAGCTTCATTTGGTCCCTGTAGCTCACGGGCAGTCATACTTATGAAGGTTACTCCTCATTGCAAAGCAGAAGTAATATCATTGCAGAGTTGGATGAATACTTCTGTGAATGCTCATTTTAGCTTTTAAGCTGTTTGGCTGTGTTAGTGTCCCTGTTCAAGTCCATGTGCCAAGAACATCACAGCGAAGGTGTTTACTGGCAAAAGCCTTTGCTAAAAGGGCAAATACTAGATAAACACTGGAACACGTCCATAGGAAATGAACCTGGAATTTACAATTGTAAGTATTCCCAACAAAATCTCAGCATTTGAGTGAGGCTCGCTGGCTCTGGATATGCATCACCGAGAAACTCTGATTCAGTATACTACATCTGTATATACATACACAGTGTGAGGGACAGCGCATGAACTGGAAGCACTCAGGGCTCATTGCTCAAATTCATTTTCTGACACAGGCGCTGCACAGGCTGATGGAGAGCATCTTTTTTTTCACAGCGCTTGTTTCTGAAACGCATTTCCTTGCCCGTGGGATCACCTCTGCCGCCCAACAGTTCCCACACCCCCCTCAGCCACCTTCTCTGGGACCCGCTTCAGACTCTGGGCTCCCTCGGTTTTACTCTGCCATTTCATGACACAGCTGAGAGCAAGGAAAGGTGTAAATCCAGGGACCCCAGCTGCCGAAAGAGCACAGGAGTTAGGTGAGAGCAGAGCACCCTCTCACGCACGGCACTGGTAGGGCAGTGCCGAGGGCTGTCTAACGGGACGACCCTACCTCCATCGTTCCCTTCTCCCTGCTGCCTCTGCCCACAACATGGATCAAGGAAACTCCTTTAATTTGGTCTGTCAAATCAGCCTGTGCCCCTGCTATGACTCTTATGAGGTGCAGTAAGTTCTGAGCGCTATGTAATTTGTAATTCCAGCAGCTGCTAAAGATCTTTGGGTTCAGATAATTTTCTCCTCTGGAGGGTGGCTGCTAGGCTGCCAACAAACAAATACCATTGTCTTTATGAGAAAACAAAAAAATACTGCTGTAATTCAGCAGGTCATGTAGCCAAAAGTGAGAGGAAAATGGCCATGTATCAATCCTCAGCGTCTGAAAGCAAAGCAGACAAAAGTTTTCTTTGATGGATATGCTAATAAAAATAGTAACTTAAAGTTGCATGTATAGGAAGAGAGGACATACGCTGTTCTTGCACAGAGTGATAATTTAAATGTAAACCCATTGGCCCTATGGCTTGTGTACACTCACCTAAATGAGTTTCAGCCAATTCAGTTAAAGCTTTCCAGGTAAAACTGCTTGTGTAAATGGCTTGTATTAATTTAATATAACTTAAACATATTAATAGAAATATTAATGCATTAAATATTATAATATGTTAACTTTACACCTAAGCAGACTGCTTCTTAACGTAAAATAAATACTTTTTAATCCATTTTGAGAATGTCCAGGCTGAGAACTTACACTCTATTAAACCACAGTAGCAGGACTGAAGCAAATCCCCGTATTGACAAAACCACAGAATAATTCCATTGACTTTCTTCACTTCTATTAAGTTATTCCCATTTATGGCAGCCCTTCTTAGGAGAAAATTTAGGCTGGTGTCATCTGGCCATGCAAATACGGTGGCAGTGGTGGTGTTTTGTAAAACCTGTGGGTAGGGAGGAGGTTTGATGAGGAAAGGTAGTGTTTGGCCAGGGCTCCCCTGCGGCAGTACCCACCCCGGGGCAGCACCCAGGAATGAGAGCTCTGCCCAAACCCGACCCCGCGGCCCGGACTGGGCCTGGCCTGTCGGTTTGCTCATGCTGTGAATGGCCGGGGTGCGATGTGCTGCCTGCCAGGAGCGGGAGGAGCTGTGCATGCAGCGCGGGGAGAAATCGCACGGAGGAGCATCGCCCGCACTGATTCTTTCCTGGGGTTTTAATTGGGCTTATTGACCCTGTGCGAAAAAGAAAAGTCTGGTTTCAAGGTAAATGCAAGAACAAAATGTGTCCTGTAATTGGATTTTCTGAAGGAAAGCATACCTGAGTGTATGTGTGTATATGTGTATCACAAAGAAATCTGGGTTTACTGCTAGGCCAAAGCTGCTCTCTGGTTAGTACACAGGGAGGAACATGAGCATGAGGAACACACCTTTGGGGCAGGAGGAAGAGCAAATCGTTTTGCTCCAAAGACAGACTCTGAGTTACCTGCGTGAGCACAAGTGGCCCAAAGAGCCACAGGGGTCTCATCTTGCAAAATGACCCTGTGTTTGGGAGCATGTCAGTCCAACCCCTCGAGCCAGGGAAATTGTAAGGTGTCCCCTATAGAAATGGTCTGTATATAAGATGCGCAGTAGAGGCTGTCATGTAGATGCTAATGCAAGTGTGTGTGTTGTCCGAGAGCATTTCTGAGGACAGGGATCTGCAGTTTAAGGTTGCTGCTGTTATCTTCAAGTAATACAAGTGGCAATAGGGGATCAGCCTCAGAATTATCTGCACATTTTACGCAGACCAAGAGGAAGTAATTGCTAGGAATGCCTCGCTCAGGATTTTGAAACAGAGAACAATATCACTACAATAAAATACAAATGCAGTAAAGAGAACAGACTGCTCCCAGTGTCTGCTTAATCAATGGACTGTGAAGAGACTGAGGTGATAAACTGACTATGCTCAGGGCTAATTTTATGCAATATAATATGTTCATAGGATTAGTCTATTTAAAAATAATTTTAATCAAACTTTTTTAAATGCAAAGCCTTTCTGCACCACTCATTTTCACTATATGCCTTAAAACAGATGAGGAAGGCAGAAACATATCCTTATTACACATGTATAATTTAAACAATATCATCAACTGAGTATTGATTGCTGACTAATGTGCTTATTAATTAATAGATGTCTTAATGTTAAATACATTGCTCAGAGCTGTTCTGGGACCATTTAAGAAGATAAATGGGGAGTTGTAGTACAGTACTTTGTCATTAAATGTATAAGTCGCATCAGAAAGAAATGTAAAGCCGTGCCTTGCACAGCTGTTTGCTGGAATGAGCCACACAACGACTGCTCACAAAGGCTGCCCGAGCAGGGGGTGGTGCAACAGTGGAACCATATTTCAGAGATCAGCTTCTGCCTCTTGGTTCTGCTTATCAAAAAAAAAAAAGCGCTCTCTATTTTCTAAATTAGACCAAGCAAGCCTCCCGGTAACAAGGGAAGCCGGGAAGGGCCTTGCTCTGCTACACTGATTTATTGACATACTACACTTACTAATGCCACTACAAAACCAGTACAAAGAAAGAGATGAAGTGGAGTCTTAGGAGAAAATGTTTGCCATGGATCAGTAGTTTATTCCTGCGGTAGCGAGGGTGCAAAGGAACCAGCCATGAATTCAGTGATCATCATGAGCCCATTGCTCTTGACCTACAGCCTTTGTAAGCTCTGTAACAGTCTGTGAATCTCCTCACCTCTCGCTGTCTAGTCCCTTAGCAGGCCATATGCTCAGCCAGCAATTACCCTTTATTCTATCTGCAGTCAGCCACTGCTTTGTTATTATTGTCTTCCTAGTTTTATTTGCTCCTTAAAGGCAGGTTGCAGCCCTTTGGCTGGCACCCAAATATCTTCAATTCCTTTCTTGTGTAGGTTATTTCCTGTCTTCCGTTATTCCTACCGAAGTTGTTAAAACTTACTACTGACATTTCCTGTCTTTGGCAGTGAGAGAAACCACCACATCAGTTTTGAGCCAAGCACCTGTTTGTTCAGTACTTCACCATCCCGCTCACATCACGTTCCCCAAACTGCCATGCTTTACAAATGAAGCAGATCGCTGAAGATTATGGATGATAGCTTGCACATTTCAGATGTACGCCGTATCCAATTTTCTTTATTCCTACTCCCTTGTGTGCTGAGCAGACTTTTTAACTGACTGATTGATGGATATTCAAAAGGCACCTTTATGAGCCCTATAAATAATCCCTTAAAGGTTTTTCTTTTCTTCTTCCCCCCAAAGGTGCCACTTAATCAGTTCTCCAAGCAACGGTCCTTGCCACACCTTTCAGCTCGCTTGCTGTTTGAGCACTATCTGCTGTGCTCTGAACATACCTGGCACTCGTCTGTGGCTGCAAGGACTCCTGGCGTACAGCACTTCGGCGTTTGGCAGGATTGGCCTTGCTGGGCATTGCTTTGTGTTTTGTTCTCAAACGCCTAACTTGGCTTTTTTTCATCAGTGGTTATTGGCATATAGTTTAGGTACTTTGTGTTGGGGGTATGGGAGGAGAATGAAGACAAATTTCCTACTCTGAAACTTGTTATAAATTATAATTGAAGTGAAAACTGAATTGTGAACAGCAGGTAGACAGTCTGGTCAATAAGCTTTTTGTGTATGCATAAGAACATACAGAGCCATTTCCAACATGTGAAACCATCCATGCCTCTTGATCAAGGAAGTGCCACGTTTTGCTAAACCAAAAGTGTTCTTGTGTTGCAGTAAGTGATGCATCGCAAGAACTCTCCCCAAACCCGCGGCCTCTCTGGGTTTTAAACAGCAGCAAAGTCAAGAGAAAACTGCAACAGCTATTGTGCCACCTTGCAGGCAGAATGTAAACCCACCTTTTACGGGTATGTGTACTACATCCAGGGGCAATAGTCACTGCTCTGCTGAAGGCCACATGCAGGGAGCTGCGAGGAAGGGACTGGGGACGTGTGAGCACCGGAGCTCTCCCCGCTCCTGCCCTGTGCCGCTCTCTGCGGCTCGGTGCAATCGACAGTCAGAATGACTCCAGTTTCCTTTTCAAACTCCAAGACTGTAATTCTAGCTGATACAGTGTGAAGTTTCATTTTTTTCGATTGTTGCATGATTTGTGGTGGGATCAGCTTAAAAGGAACTTCCCTCCCTATGTTTTTATACCCACCAAGTTCATTGTTTGCAAGAAAAACTGTCGGGACAATAGAAGCAGCAGAACGCTGTCCTCTGAGCGTTGTATCTGGTCATGCGTTTTACAAGTATCTTGCAGTCTCTCTTCCATCATGGCTTTGATTAATATCTGGCTTTTGAAAAATATGGGCTCTTTTCATAAGAGCCACTTTACATGTCTGTTTTTTGCCAGCTGACAATGAGAACTGGATCAAACTGGGCAGGTAGGAAACAGCAAGATGAATAAGAGGCAGAGCAGGTACACATTAAATGTGACATCAGATATAACTACTGTTAGGGTAATTGAACAGAGATATATCCATGATCCTGATATTCATTTACATCAGTGCTTCCTTACTCCACTCAGCCAGTGTAAACAAGCCTTTGAAATGAGCATGAATGATTCCTACGGCTGTGTTAAGGGTGGTGTAAAGGGACTTTGCACCGGTGAGAATCAGTCTGTACATATTTAAAATAAATAGACGTGCACATAAAAAAAATAACCCCTATTATTACACAAGGATGCAGTGGGAGTACCAGGGGAATGGCTAAAGTAACAAAACTTGACACCAGTGATAATAAAAGAGGGAACTAAAGCAAAGAGATCACCCCAGCCTGCTGGGTTTCGAGTGCTTAATCAAAACTGACTTCTACTACTGCAGCTGCAAAAGAAATGTTTCTAGCCTCCCATTAATTTCCATACAATAACCCTCTAATGGGGGGGTTGCCGGGGAGAGGAGGGCGATCAATCTGCTGTAATGACACACTAGAGACTAAGGGAAAATGCAAACTTGGAGCAATTTCATGGCAGGTGCAACCTTGGAAAGTACGGCCATTTTTCTAAGTTAATTTGTTCCCCTGATATGTTTGAAATCCATATTTGTACTTTAAAGGTCTAAAATGCAAGATGATTAAAAAATATAACCAGATTTTTTTAAGCTTTTCAACTGTGTCAGGTGATATATTAATGCCCCTCCTTGGAGCTAGGACAGCTGGATATCTTTTATCATTTGCTGCCAAAAAAAAAGGAATAGGATTGTTTATTCTAGCGTTCACTTTCTGTCTTTAGCCTTCCCATTTACCTCCCTAGCCTGGTGCTCATTTGTCTCCTAGCTGAATTGATCCCTAATACTATAGGAAGTAATAATAGTAATAATAATGGTAACTAATAGCAGTAATAATTATTGTTATTGTTAGCGATAACAGTACTATATAATGATAATGATTATTATGGCTACAAGTTTTAAAACACGTAAATGAGTTAACTCAATTTCTGATACACTTTGGTTGGACGTTTCTGAAAATTCCAGCTACAAATTGTAACAGGAACAAACATCTTCACACAGGAACAGACACTAAGGCACAGAACGCATTTCATTTCGGGTCTTGTCCCCAGTTACTATTTTGGTAAAATCCGTGGTTTTTTGAAGTGCCTTGCACTTTCATAGTGGGGTGGAGCATCTTTGGGGTGAATGAGAGCATTGGCCTTTCTGGGTCACCCTTCCCTGGCACTGTCTGGTAGAAGCTGTTGGGGAGAGTCCCGGGATGAGAGCACAGCCAGCGCCAGCCCAGGTTTTCACTGGACAGGTAACGGGTAGTCGGTGGAGACTCGCTTCTCGCAGCTCACCACCACGGTACGTTATGAGCACCCCCCTGTGGGCTCCGTGCACTTGTAATTCCCTGCTACGCTTTTCCCACCTTTTTTGACAGCTGCTGAGTTTGGGAAGAGGCATCTTTCCTTTTCCTCCTGCATGTCCAGACCAGAGGCAGCACGGCTCTGGCATGGCACAAAGGGAGCTCTCTGCGGGTGACACAGAGCTGGCGGGGTGTCCCCTCGCAGCCAAGCTCTGCCAGGACCCAGAGAGTCCAGTCACTTACAGCATCCGCAGGGTCAGCCTCTTGCATCCCTTGTCAAACCTGCAACTCAGTCCTCTTTTCACCTTGTGATCTGGGCTTCTGAAAGCCAATCTCATTTATGCTGATTACTACTTTTCCTTTCTCAGCACTTAAGAACTGCAGCCAGAATCTTAAAAGTATTGAGTTTTCAAGCTCTGGAAAGTGCAGGGGCTTTGCATGAGAATTGGGTACCTGCTCTGCTCAGATGCGTTTGTACTTTCCACTAAGTACTATCTGCATCTTTAGATTTGTGTCTTTGTGATGTGGCTAAAGTTCAGATGTATGCTTTTTTACATGAAAAATGCTTATTATTCTACTGTGATGCTGCATTTATGTGATGCTTGCGGCATCTGGAGAAGCTTGCTGTGACTATTCTTACGTTCTGTTTTAGATACCATTTTAAATACATACTCTTCCCCACCTGTCCCAGCTTAAAAATTCTGTTTCAGCTACACCTACAAACTTCACACTGGCTTAAGTGCCTTGGTTTTTTCCTGCTACCCTACTTGGCTCCCATTAGCATGCTTAAGTAGATAAACAAAATAATTGATTGTCTAAACGAGATTGCAGGATTCATAAAGGTTCAATTATGTCTTCCTAAGTTTGATCTCAAGTCAATGTAATGAAGTATCTGCCTAATTCTCAGTACATCATCAAAATCAATTTATTGGAATCAAATGCTACAAAGAAGGTAGCCAGAACGACTGGAAGTATGAAACAGCAGCTACAAGAGGACAGACTAAATGTACTAGAGCTGAAATGTGGTGACAGCCTCCTTTTCTGAGTCACTTCTCCGATGATTGCATATATAACTTGAGGGCTATATGTTTTATCCCTAGGGCTTTTAAAAGCTTGGTTCTGCCTTCCTTACTCTCATAGAGGAGTTCAGAAACACGGCTGACTTCAACAGAGCCGTCATTTTTGGCTCAGTTTGGCTGTGCTTTCTGTCGAATGTCGATGTCGAGATCTCTGATGTTGAATAGCCCTTCACTCCTCTATCAGGTCCAAAGGGTAAAGTAAGAGTGAGGCAGGCGGGTTTTAAAGCTCTTTTAGTGCAATGAAAGTAGATGCTGTGAAACCTAATGTCTGAATAGTAAAGTTAGAAAAAATTAGTTTGGAAATAAGGCACTGTTTACATGAGGAGAACAGACCTCTGGAGTAAATTCCTAAGGGAACAGAGCAGATCCACCATCACTTGCAACCTTTATATCCACGTCATTCATCTTTCTAGGTAATTTAGCCACAGTTTGAGAGGGGGCATGGCATGGGATGTGTTGGTCTGTTAGTCATGTAATCAAATTAGAACCTCAGCTCCTTACTGAAATAAGACAGAGTTTGGGTACATAACTTGCTTGCAACTTTTGAAAGACCTATTAGGTGATAAAATTTGGTTGCTGTCTTTCTTACTTTATCCACAGTACCAGTTCCATCAAACTACATTGGTTTTCTCCTGCAAAATCCAGATACTTCCACATAAGACGGGTTCACTGTCAATATCTGACAGGCCAATACAGAGAACAATTTACATTAAGAGAAGAGAGCTCGAGTTTGAACAGCGCTGGAGGGATATGCAGCACTTTCAGATAGGTTCAAAGTTTTTCCTTCCACTGGCCCGTTTTCTCTCTCTCTCTCTAGTGATTTAGGATGTGGATTTTTGCTCCTTGCCATCATGTATTTACAACTCTCTAGTACTG
>NW_008825543.1:1645913-1658398 GCF_000699105.1 Pygoscelis adeliae
CTGAAATTACAATGTGTCTGAAACTTCTTGGACCTCTTCAGTGGAGACCAAATAAGTAAGAGCTAGCTCTGAAATCCAGGCTCCCTGAGCTCATGGGGAATATGCACCTTTAATCAGACAGCACAATATCTTCTCTTTCACTGGTGGGTTTTAATACTTCTCTCCCATAAGATGACAAACCCTCTCACTGTCCATCCGAAGGTAAGGACCTGTAAAAGGCAGTTCAATTTCACAGGCCATAAAGTTATATGTCCGCTTCTTGCATTTCTTCCCTTCTTGTTTATGATTTCAGAAAAATCTCTAAGCCTGCAATCTATATTTTGCCTCTGAACATCCATAATGCAGAGCTGGATTCCAACCACTTGTTCACTGAGGAAAGCATCAGCAAAAAAGCTGGCTGTGTTTGCAGTGTGGCTTTCTGGAGGTGGGTGGTAGATGGGGAATTCGGGCTCTCTTCCCAGCAGAGGCAGCTTGTGATTATAGGCAGAGCGACCAGCCTCGGGACTCCTCTTCCTACCCCTGCCATCAATTCTGTACCGCTGTTCAATAACTTCCTAAGTCATCTAGCAGCAATAATGCTGCTGTTTTTAAAGCAGTAATTTTGTACATAGGAAGTGGTGGTTTTGAGAAAATCCGAATACTTATTACTTCCTTTCTGCAGTCAGGTCTGTAGTTTTTCCTTTGAATAGTTCCCATTTCCTCTTCTGAGAATGGCTCTATGCATAAACAAGCCCTAGATTAAACACAGGAAAATACTGTGACATTTAAAAAAGATGTGAATAGAATAACTCATTTTGCCATCTAGATGAGAGTCTTGAGTCTAACATGTACATATGATTCTGTGGCTTGCTCGTATCATTATTCTTCACCTCTGCTCATAAACCTAGAAAATAATGTAATTTAATTAGGAATGTGGAATTAGCCTATTGCAGTCACAGTCAGTTAAGCTGAATCAGTTTGTAAATTCCATTGTCATTGGGGCTGAAAAAAATACATGTTACATTAACAACCTAACCTTACATGCATATTAGGAGAGGGGTGGCAGGTGAAGCTGTTTGTGGCCCCCGGTGCCTGGAGCGGCCAAGAGCGGCAGTGACCTGCCCTGCCCTCCTGCCTGCGTGCGTGGTGCGGTGGGGCATTGGGGGGAACATGAGGTGGGGGGGAAGCAAAGTCCAAGGAGGAAGACACAGCCCCTGATGCTGTGGGTAGGCATTCCTAATGCTCTGCCTCAGGAGGCAGAAAGGCAACAGAGAGAAAGATAACGAGTCTCTGCACCAGTGACCCCATATCCCACAGGCTGGCTGTGATGGGAGGGTGGAGAGTGGGGCACCACGTACCCAGGGGCTGATAGGATTTTGCATGAGAGAGACATCCATGTTGCAGGACGTTTGCACACCTTCTGCGGGCTCCTTCGGTGTATGCGGAGGTGGGGCAGAGGATCCTGCTCTGACCGGTGTGGTTTCCATGTCAGAAATGTGTGGCCAGTTGTGAGCTCCCACCATGAGGTTCTGCCAGAGGGATGTGGGCATCGCCTGCCTCTCTCTGAAAAGATTAGATGATCATAGTTACAATCCAGGCAGTAACTTCAAGGAAAAACTGAAATGTCTTCATTTTCTAGTCCTGTGGGGAGATGTCCATTAACGCATTTGTAATGCATACTTTCATGACTGTAATTACAGGTGTGCACACACATAGAAGTTTAGTAAAAGGAAAATTGTAGCACTTCTGTACATCGCTGGTGGAAAGGTGATCTTACTGTGATTCTTTACCACTCTCTTGTGATACTTGCAAAGGGAGAAGGCATCTGATGCTGCCTTCCAAACTGGACTGTGGCGCTGCACAGGAAGGAGCTGCTGCCCTGTCCAGCCCCCAGTTCTGCACTGCCTTCCTCTGAGCATGATGGGGAGGGTAACCTTTTTCAAAAGACCTCACTAAAGCACAAGGATTGTAAAGATGACAAGTTCGATGGATCAAAAGTCTTACCTGAAATGGCAACACCTCCTTATTTCTGTAGGTGACTTGTACATGGCTCCAATCATTTTAATCTCTTTTATTTCCTTCTGTACAGGCTCACTCATAATAATTTCATTAATTTGTTTGAAAATACAGAACAAGGCAGCAACATCATGGTCTGGGAAAAGTAAAGGAGGAAGGAGATTCACAGCAATGGCTGGAATATCTCCTCTGTGTCTCTTGACATCTTAGTGGAGGAGGGTACCAGGTCATCAGAAGGAAAAGCACTTCCTCCTCTGTGCTGGTGACAATCACCACTAGCTCGCTGCAGTTCCCAGGTGCTTCAAACCCACCCAGACCATGTATTCCACCAAATACTGAACGCAGATGTTCTTTGTTCATAGAGTTTAGCAGGAGACTCCCTGCATCATCCAATGTATATTCTTGTTTTATTTGCTCCTCTGTTCTCCAGCCGCTTCCACCCTCATCCACCACAACCGTTTTGGTTTTCTTTTGGAACCTCCCACATCTCCCTGCTTGTCCGTCGGACCTCCACTGTGGAGCGTCAGTTATGGCAGCTAGAGCAGCAATGCTAAAGGACTCCAACCGGGTCATCCTTTCCCTTAACATGTTTCTATATTATAAAGAAAAAGAAAAGGGAAAATCATAAGAACACTTGTATCTTTAAAAAACAATATAAACATAAAGCCATCTTGGTTTGAAGTTCACAAATATTTTTGAAGGCAAACAGAATAGGAAGAGTTTAGCCTGCAAACACTTATTTGTCATACAGTCTGACTAGTGCTTTTCAACCTGCTTTGATCCTCTTCTTTTTTTTGGCCCAGGCATTAGATAATGCTTTAGAAGCCATTAGAAAAAATTGTGACAATTGAAATGCTTTGAAAAATGACAGTTTGATAGTCTAATAATAGCCCCTACACTGATCTGGAGAAGGTTTTCTTTTCTTTTTTGTGTTCATTATGTACAGTACATTTCAAAATGTCCTTTTCTCCCCAACAAATAATTTAACCCTTTCACGAGCTGCAGTCCTGGAAACATGTAGATGCTAAAATATGCATATATAACACATATGTATATTTAAAGAGGTATGTACACTGTAAAGAGCTGGTAAAAGGTGCTGTGACATTGAGAGGAGAAGAAATGGAGAAGAGGATAACATCTTTGGTTGTGTTCTTCGAGTAGAAGAGAGCCAAAAAAGGCTGACCATGCAGAGTGCTGCTGTGAATAAGGGACCACATGGTCCCCAGGAAGATTTTCTGTAGGGAGAAAACACATCTCGGAGAGTGAGGTGGATGGGAGCTTACATTTCATTGCAAGATCTTGTTTTTGCAAGATCTTATTTGGCAGCAATAAATGAGCAACTTTCAAGCCTCAGAAGTGATTAATTTCTCACTGGAGCTGTCTCTGAGGCTGTCACAGCCTGACAATCCTGACATAAGTGTCATTTATAATGTCACAAGTCTATTACACATAAATGTCATTACACAATTACTCTGAGGATCAAGAAAGGTTCGCTGGGGGAACAGCGTCTGATATTAAGTCAATTATATATCTTAACATTATTGTTTGGTCGTCCCCCTTCATATAATTACATTATGTCTCATTTGTTCATTTTGTGCAAATTAGCAATTATTTATTGCAGTGATACTTCTAAGCAACCCAGGTAGAGTTGGTGTTATTAACACTCTGGTGCAACCTTGCGCGTGTTGCCATGATTGATATCAACATGAGGATCACGGTGCTTTGATAATTAGCCCTCTTGAAATGAGGGCTCCATACTCGGTCTCCCCCCACTTTTTTTCTGCATCTCTCTGAAAGGCACCAACATATGGGTGAGACGATAAATCCTCCGTGTGGTTTTGATAAAGATGGCTTGTTTTAATGAGGGTGACTTTTTATGCTGCCTAACAAAAGAGGCTCTTTCTTGTTAGAAGGACAGAGGAGTTCATCAAATTCCCCTGTGCTGCACCTCAATTATTCCTTAAAATTGGCATAAATGTAGCCTTCATTTAGTTCTAACAGGCTTTCATCCTCCTTGGCCCAGACACAAACAAGACTTACACTGGGGCTTGGTGTACTGACGAGATTTGAATGCATTATGCATAAGAAGGTGTGGTAATGGAGCTGCCTGGCTGACTAGGAGGAAGAAAGAGATATCTGGGGTAGTGCTACAATGCCCGTCTCTCCCTGGACACTTATGGGAGCAGAGCTGTCAGTTTGATTAGAGGTCACTTGAATCCAGCTCAGTTTTGTGAGCTGGAAATGAAACTGCCTATTAGGATATAGGCAAAGACTTGGTTCTGAGGGCACTGAATGTTTTTGTGCTGGCTTCAGCGAAGTGGAGCACTCTTGTACCGCAATCTGAGCTGACTTACAAACGTGTAAATACGCAAAAAGGCCAGGAATTTCTGTGCTAATTCTCCAGATTTCTACCAAGACAACTGAGATGAGAATCAGGCCTTTTAAATTGCTCCCTTTGCCTGTTTGCTATTTTGGGAAGCTATTGTTCTCAAAGGGACATCTTTAAAGCAAAAGCTGGTAGAATAATTTATTTGCGAATAATTTATTCAGTGATTGATGGGAAAAGCTGCTGAATAAATAATTCACTGAATGCTAATGGAACATCAGAGATGGTCGAATAATGAAAATGTTTATTTGCAAATAATTTATTCAGAGAAAAATGCTGAAATCTATCAGCTCAATTATTCTTGGTGAATAATCCACCCATTCCTACCCAGCCCACTGTGACATGTTGTACAAAGATGCTTTTTTCAACAAAATCATAGAATCATAGAATCATAGAATAGTTTGGGTTGGAAGGGACCTCTAAAGGTCACCTAGTCCAACCCCCCTGCCATGGGCAGGGACATCTTCAACTCGATCAGGTTGCTCAGAGCCCCGTCCAACCTGACCTTGAACGTTTCCAGGGGTGGGGCATCCACCACCTCTCTGGGCAACCTGGGCCAGTGCTTCACCACCCTCAGTGTAAAAAAAATGAAAACTCCAGGTAGCTAACCCATGTTTGCTCCAGGTGAGGAACTCTGATCTTCTGCTCTCTGGCAAGAGCAGTCACGAGAAGTTTGGATAAGAAAGTCCTCATACTTGAGCTCAAACTGAAGGTTGAGCCCTAACTCTAACTGTGATGGCAGTTTCATATCGTTGGCCTCTTTCACCCCTTATTTATTGTTATTATTAGCAGCAGCTTTATCATCTGAAATCCTCTGTATAAGTCTAAGCTTTGCCCTTTTTTTCTGAACAGTGAAGGACATGTCTCTCTGTTCTCTCTCTGGGACGAGCAGTGCCATTGCTCCTGAGGAGTGCAGTCCCCATGCTGGTGTTGCTGTGGCAGAGCAGGGGTTTCCTCCGATAACAGACCTGGAGCACTGGGCAGCTCCAGGTTGTCCCTCTGAGAATTCAGGTGGTCAGAAGCTGTCGTGAAAGAGTTGGAAGGAGGCAATGCATAGTTTATAAAAGCATGGACTGGGGAGAGAGTCCTGATGTTTCACAGCACCGTGTGGGTGATAAGGAAACATGGCATCAGCACCACTCATCGTGCATCTTTCTCTAGTCTGGATCACAGAGCTCTTTGAGACCTACCAGTGATTAACTGGTCATTTAGCACAGGCTTCACCTGCAGGGGACTGGGGAGATTTTTTAAAGATGTGCTCTGAAGACTTCAATTCTAAATCTGCACTGACTACAGCAAAAATAAGTAAATTAACCAAAGCCAAACTCCCCACCAGAACTTTGGTCACTAATCTCTCGTTTGGCAGATGTTTAGAGAGTGCAAGCTTGGGGTCCCCAGGCAGGAAACCCTGTGTGGGGCAGGTACTGCAGGCGTCATGGTCCTCAGCTGTTCCATTTGCCGGAGGAGATCTTTCCTGCTTGTGTGCAGCTGTACAATGGGTCTCAGGTGCTCCTGGAAAATTGAAGTGATTTTGTGTTGATACTGGAGCTAATACCAGAAAAATCTAAATCACATTTTAAAAGGAATCTATCCTTTTATCTTTTAACCTTAGGCCTCTCCCTCTCATGCAGAAAAATCAATCTTGACTAATCTACTGACCAAGTAAAAGTAAAAAGAGGAACCCATATAAACATGTACTTTATCTTCTTTAAAATATTTTTACAGAGAAGCTTAGCAAAACATCCAAAGCTTCCTCATAAAGACCGTCCTTTAGGTCTTAGAAGAAAACCCCATTGTCCTGAAAGGATCCGTCATTACTCTTGAGGGAGAGTTTTGGGAAGAAACAGTGGATAGAGCCTCCCCAGCTGTCTAGGTGTTTAAGAAAACCCCACAGCAGGGACTCCCCGAGAGCTCTGCCTCCTCTCCTCTTCAATGAGAGCCGGATTCCGAAGGCCTGCGGGAGACACAGCTGCAGCAAATTACCCAGTGGGCAGTCACCTGGCTCCAGGGAGCAGATGAACCCGGCAGCTCGGGCCATGCCTCCGCTTGCTGCAGGGTTTGGCATTAGGGGTAGGAAAGGCTGTTGCCATTACTTTATTTTTTTAATGATGTATCTATTTTAACTATAGTGGCTAGCGCTCATAGCAGGAAAAACTCTTTCAGCAGAAACTCTGTAACCAGCAACCTGGGCTTCATCAGGAGCCCTCAGGGATATGGCTGCATTAGAAAAGAAGACACAGTCTGTGCAACAGCAGTGCAAAGGTAAGCTTTACTCAGGCTCCTGTCTTCCAGAAATCCCCTGTTTTCCTGATGCATTTTTCCTATTTGTTCTATCTCTTCTCCTCTGGTTTTGTGAGCATTAGGCAGGTTTTATAACCAGGAAAATGCACGACCTTCTACGAGTGTAACTCTTTGGCACTCTGCTCTCCTGCCCTTTCTGGATTAGGAGGGGAGGTCAGGGACAATTTGGCTTTTTGGCTTTGCTTTTTATTTTTAAAGCTTTTCTTAAGTTCTAATCAGATGTAGAGTCAGGCTTGGGGCCAAGACTAGAGTTGGTATATCTCTTTTCTAAAGTGTTCTGCTTGTGCCTGGTTTTCATAGTTTAAAAACAACCCCTCAATTTACATTAACTGCACAGTACTGCAGTCTCAGGTGCAGATCAGGTCATCTTGCCCATCCCTCACTGCTTTATCATCTTGTTTTCTCCATTTCCTCCTGTGATATATTGAAGTAAGCGACATTTTCAAGAGCAGGAACACTAAATCATGTATGCTCTGTGTATGCATAATCTGGAGTATCTGGTCCAGAATGCTAACGAGGGCATGCTGGCAAAAAGAAATTGCAAGAGAGACCTTGGAGTCTGCTGGGACATACTGAGCAAGAGGCAGGAGAAATTGCACCATTTTCTCTTCGTAATGGTAGTCCATTTGCTCCTCTGAATAACTTAATTCCCTCTCCATGCAGCCAGATTAACCAGCCAGAGATCAGGGTCTCACATAGTTGAGGGGCTGCAAAACTCTCAGTGGAGATGAGATAAGCTCTAGGTGACTTATGGGCAAAGTATGGTAGGGCAGGGAGTAATAAAAAAAAACCAAACCCAAAATCCAAAATGATGTGTAGATGTGAAGAGTCTTATGCAAAATAATAATAAAAAATACCAGTGGCTGAACTGTAGAGACTTTAGATCTCACGGCACTCATCTCAGCCTAAATTGCAAGTCCTTGCTACCTTTCACAAGTCTTTCTGATCACCCAGGGCTGCTGGGTGCTTCAGGTATGGAAATAGCATTCATCCAGTGTGCTGGAGGCAAGTGAAAAAGGCCTGTGTCTGTGCATTGGCTCTACAGCTCCCCTGAGAATCTGTAGCAAACTTAATTTTGAGCCAGATTTCCATCATCTTAGCACTACCCTGCCTAGATCTAAAAATAACGTAGCTGTGCTAAGAACCTGCTATTATATTTTCTTTGTGATTACACCCATCCATATCAGAACCAGTTCAGAGTTGTTTTATTCTCCAAATTTCTGGCTGTATTAGCACTGTCAGAATCCCTGATGTATCACCTTGCAGGGAGTCTAAATGCTTGTCAGAGCTTACTTTGCATTTTTGTTCTGGGTTCAAAGCTGAAAGCACAGCTGAACCGAAATCTTTTCTCTGGATGCTGATAGAAATGTAAGAGAAATCTCATTTTTAAAAAGTATGAAAGGACCATAAAAATAAGTCTTTCGCTAAGCTGATCAACTCAGCCTCTTTATACCAAAAAGGATTCAGAATGAGAAGCTGATAATACGGGCTTTAGTTTGTGAGAAATGAATTAGAAAGACGGTATTTGAAAGAACTATTTCATTTAGGTGTTTCACTGGCATATAATGAGCTACTACAGTTATATTGCAGCAAGCTAAAATATTATTTAAAAGTTAATTCATATTTTTAGCATATAATTTCTAATTAACTTGCTGTAGTTATCTTGTTAAATGTCAATTAAATCTCGGAGCATTTCTCAAAGGTTTCCTGTATTCATAAAATGTAATTATACAGCTATTGCTTGTGTAGCCCTTATTACTAGTATAATCTACAGCTAAATATATCTTTTACATACTAATTATACATCACTAAGTGCTATATTGATAATCAGTAATTGATTTAGCACAATGAATTGTCATGTTACCTCTTCAAATGTCAACCCTAAGTATTTTGAATTAAAAGTTCTGGTCACAACTTTTGGTTGTAGTTGAGGTTTGCTGCCACACTTCTACATGGGTAGAAGGGTTGATCTGCTAAAGCTGCGGTACCAGAGGGCAGCCCCTGCCTGCCTGTGCTCCTGACTGCCGCGATCAGACTCCCCTCTGGTGCGAGGTCTTTGCAGCTGAGGATGCCGATGCTGGGGGGTGCACGGCGGGGTGTGCTGGCGTCTGATGCACGCTGCATCCTGCAAAATGCAGGACGTCTCAGAAAAGCTAGGATGGCTCTGCTGGCAAGAAATGAGGACAAAATGGGCTGAAAAGTCATTTGGGACACAAAAAAAAAAAAAAAAAAAAAGATGGGAAAAAGGCAGGAGAAGACTTCAAAAGTTTATCCCTAAGCTTCCTAAAGGGGAAGACGGTCAAACTTCTTCTGAAAGAAAAGCCTCCCAGATAATCTACTGTAGGATTACCATCCTCTTTTTGCACTGATACCAGAATACAAGGCAAAGGTTGGAGTACTCATTGCTGCATATAATTTCTCTGTCTCCCCAGTTTTGTTTTCATACTAGCTTGTGTCAATGGGACTGTGTGGAGCAGGGTTATGTTGTGCTTGTAAGGCATGGTGGGTCACCTTGTCACGTCTTCCAAAGCAGCAGCTCAGCTCCATGGCTGAGCAGCATTGACCTCCCTCTTCTGAGACAGGGTTAATTACACCAAAACAATTAGCAGAAAATACCTGAAACCCCAGTTAACTGTGATATATAACTGTGATGATCCAGGTGGGAACAGGCTGTGGAAGAAAAGAAGAGGGGGAAAAAAAAAAAGACAGAAGCCGGGAAGGCTGTAATTAGATTTGCACATTTACTGCCCAGCAGTAACTTGGAGCAAATATTATTTCCAGTCTCTCCCAGCCTGTCTCCAGTCTCAGCTAGCCTCTGCTCCTCCTCCCTTCCCCCTCATTGTCTGAATAATATTTACTGGTACATCAATGTTTTTCAGAGTTTGGATCTTCCATGTCCCTTGCCAGATTCATATGTGTCTGTGTTGATATTGACGTTATTCAAACAACGATCATCTCCTTCCCTTGTCAGTTTATATTGTGTGTTTCACGTAGCACAATCTTAGCAAACAAGCATCACTCTCTGCTTTTTTTTTTCCCATTTGTGGTTTTTTCCTTTTGCTAGAAGTGGTATTTAAATTAAACCATGCATTGGTTTGGTTTTTTTTTTTCTTCACTCTTGTGTTTCCTAAGGCAACAAAGTTTATGGATCTGGGAAATAGAGTCAATATGAAGTTGGATTGTTCTTATGAGATCCTCTTAATATCCCAGGAGGCCAGGCTTTGTACATCAGGATTAAGAAAAGGGAAAATTACTGAGGGCAGGATTCTTCAGAGGGCTGTTTGTGCGCACATCATGGACAAATATTGAAATGTAGAAAACATAATCCAGGGAATCCAGGGGTTTGTGTAGCTTTAATTGAAACCGTTTGTAACCTTCATTCTCTCCAATCTTAAATGACTCTCTTTATCTTCCTTGAGTTCATATGGTGGGTTCTACTGCACATTGAATTCACAAAATATACAAAAATTCAGTGTTCTTGGGAGAAAATTCATATCCAGTGATGGGGGAGAGATGGCAATTCAAATAATAACACTAGGTGATATAAAAGTGGACCTATTATTCAGAATGCTAAAGCTTTCCAAAAAGCTGTGTGGCCACTACTAGGTCACTTACATTTTGCATGAAGATACTCCAAAAGCAGACGAAAGACTTTCTTAATTCTGAGTAACTTTTTTATTGCTATATTGAAGACAAAATTTTTTGGCTCACTCACAGCAGTCCCGGTCTGGGGGAATGCCTTTGCTTCAGACGGGCTCACAATTATTCCATGATACTGTTGGTTTCATAACTGAGCTGTCTTTACCAGAGTTCATTAGAAATAAAAATTTAATTGAATTAGGGCAGTTACCCATGCGGGAGCAATTAGAAGTGGCAGAAATATTGTTTCTGAGAAGCCAGTTTTGCTTATTCTCCGGGAACGAGGGAGCTTTCCCTGCCCGGTTGCTCACCACGGGCACTCCTGCTGCCCTGCCAGTTTGTTGCTCCAATTTTTCTGTTGATTCTTCTCTGTTCCCTTCTCCCTTTGTGCTCAGTTGGCCTCCTATTTTTGAACTTGATGGTTGTTTTTCTTTTTCCTCTGGCAAACTGCTTCATCAACTGAATTGGTATTGCTTTTATGCTGTAATTTTCATTATGTCAGTGGCTGGCTTCACCTCCCCTGTCAGTTTGTGTCACTTCTGCTGGGTGGACAGGCTCGCTGCAGCAGTGCCGCTCGCCGTTCCTCATCAGTTTCTATCACTTCCTTATAAATATTGATCCATTGTGAGCAGCAGTCTCCCAATTTTCTGTCCAACTGTTCCATAGCCTAATCCTTAATACTAAGTATCTGCAGCATTTTCAGTGAAATTAATTCTAATTTACGCCAGCCGTGGCAAGTGCTGTTTGTGTGAAGCAGGAACGTCCTGAGTCAAGATGAGTCCTCATCTTTAGGATTAGTAGTCGGTAGAAGACTCTTCTCATCTCCTTTTAAAATACTCCGATATTCCCGTGAAAGTCTTTTCACCAGGGCAATGTATCTCCTTGTTAGCTCCTTAGGTGCAGCAGAAATCTGCAGTACAGACGGGTGGAAGAAGAGACAAGGATGTTTGGGGGCACCTATGTAGATTGAGATGAAGTGATGGGGAATCTGGAGACAAGGAGTTGGAATAGGAAGAGCAGAAAGGAGGGGCAGGACTGAAGACGATGAAGATCAAGTATCTAAGATTAGAGCTCTAGGAGTTCTCTCTCTGTAGCGTGTGGTTGAATTTTACCCAATTTGCAGTCTTGGCATTTTCCTTTCTTTTTTTTTTTTTTTTTTTTTTTTTTGTAGCCTTATATATTTACCAAGCTCTAGAAAAAAAGAAAATGGAAGTTATATAAATTCAGTGTGCATAATGAAAATGTGATATGACATATTCCCTCTGAGTATTTTCAGAATAAAAAGGCAGAGAGAAATCAGATAAATGCATCAATAGGAGTCAGCTGTCTGCCAAAGCATGTTTTAAATATCAAATTAGAATATAATAGTATGCATAGTTTCCATAGCAAATTCTGATATTATTGGCAGAGACTAGAAGGTGACACAACTCAGTCCTCTCACATCCCTCAA
Source organism: Pygoscelis adeliae (assembly GCF_000699105.1). Lineage (NCBI taxonomy): Eukaryota > Metazoa > Chordata > Aves > Sphenisciformes > Spheniscidae > Pygoscelis > Pygoscelis adeliae. The sequence continues at coordinate 1,657,685 of NW_008825543.1, forward strand.
TAACAGATGAAACAGTCTTAAATGGAATACAAAGCAATTCTGTAATCAAATGCAGACTTACATGGACATTCATGTGGTTCAGACAAGGGAAATACAAATGGGGGGAAATTAATGCTTTTAATACACTTTTTTTATGCTAGGGTGAATGGCCAGACTGAGCGATACAGGGATAGAAATCTACATACCCAAATAATGTAGGTGGCTATAGGCAAGCACTCCACTCCCCTTGGTTCTTTTTTTTTTCCTCTTTTCTGTGGGAAGTGCTACAGTTGGGTGGGAGAGACAAAGTGGGGAGTCTGAGAGTATTTTCACCAGGGCAGGGACTTCTGCTCTTCAGAGTTGCATCTCTCTGTTGGGGAAAAATGCGAGGTTGTCTTCCTCCCAGATGTATAAGGAGAACGTGAGCCATTATTCAGCTGGCTGAACTGTACGGTGCTTTCTTGTTCAGGAAGTATTTGAGGGGCACAGGAGTTCTGGGGTTCTAGAACAAAGTTAACTGCTAATGAGGCATCATTAATGTCCTCTAGAGGCCTCTGGTGTTCACCAGCGGCAGAGATCCCCTTGGACAAGCAGGTGGGAGCACCTCTGAGCACTGAATGAGTTGAGCTCTGCTTTAGGATATCTTTTCTGTTGATAGTTGCTTTCTCTGACTTGAAACCTGAGCGATATTTATAGCAGTAAATAAAAAGTGTCGGCATCAACAGAGTGATTCCT
>NW_008825543.1:1658458-1665034 GCF_000699105.1 Pygoscelis adeliae
CACTCAGAGCAATGGGCTGGCCCTACCACTGCCTCTCATGTACCTTGTATTTGAGCAGAGGGATTCAGTTCAGCCTGAGGATGTTTACTTGTTGTATTCTGGCAGCTCTTAAACCCAAATTTCATTTCAATAATTGTGCGAAAAATAATGTACTTGTCTCTCATAGGATACTCCCACCAGACAACAACACGTAGATGAGTGTCAGAGTAGATGATATATTTAAAATATCACTGTTGACTTTAAGTAATAAGGCAATAATGAAAGCAAGAACATCTGGAAGCATGCTGTGAAACAGTTATTCTTTAAATATTGATGATCTGGTTTTGTAACCATCACAGTTAAAACACACAGATGGAAGCTGGAGCTTTAGCCGGGCCACTTGGCTTAGGCAACTTGGCAAAATTATAAGCAACAAGAGGAAAGAAAAAGACTGCAGTAATCCCAGTCAGATGTGCCTTTTCTCAGAAGTGTGGTAACATCCTCCCATTTCTCTTGGTAATGCTCTCTCATGGAAGATATGGATAAGAGGAAATGGCCTCAAGTTGCACCAGGGGAGGTTTAGATTGGACATGAGGAAAAATTTCTTTACTGAGAGAGTGGTTAAACATTGGAACAGGCTGCCCAGGGAAGTCGTTGAGTCCCCATCCCTGGAGGTATTTAAAAGACGTGTGGATGAGGCACTTAGGGACATGGTTTAGTGGGCATGGGGGTGTTGGGTTGACGGTTGGACTCGATGATCTTAGAGGTCTTTTCCAACCTTAATGATTCTGTGATTCTATATGTAGTGACTGGCACAGCAGTTCAATGAAGACCACTGAGAAATATCTCACTGTATTGTGTGCTCCAGAAGATAAAGGTGGGTAGGTTGGATGGTGACTGCCGACTGTGATGAGACAATTCTTGTGGAGGAGACGATTTCCACAGTGTTCCCTGCACACAACAGTGGTTTAGGTGCAGTTCAAGGTTGCGGCTCTTCCAGACGTAGAGGGAAAGACAAAGAAAGAGGAAATATTTCTTCCAAGCCTAAGATATATTGCTCTAATATTTCTTTTTGCTTTTGCTTCTATTCCCTCTTGGCAGTTCCATCTCTCCATATAGCTATAGGCTGTCTGTCAGTGGCTCTCATACACACACACACGGAATATTTGTTAACTACAACTATTTGAGGCGAAACAGTGAGGTTCTGTGCTGAAGAAGAGTTTTTCAGATAACTGCCTGAGGCACCAGACATTTTAGAATCAAAATCTGGAAAGTAGAGTCATTATTTCTGTTGTTTTAGTGCCTACTTTTATTCTCTTTCTTATTGACAAATGTTCCGTAACCCATATTGCTGTGGGTGGTTTTTTCACATTTGCACTACACAGAACTGTTTAAAAAAAAAAAAAAAGGACTTTTTTAACCATCTTTGCAATATCTCCTACTTTGTATTCCATCACCCATTCCTGTCTCCTTTTTTGACTTTGATCTATGGACATAGACTCTGAAGTCTGTAACTTTCCACATGAGATGTGAATGGCAAGTGTCTGGAACAAATGGGAGCAGAAGGGAAGTGTCCTCCTCAGCTGCCTGTGGTGAAGTGTCAAACAAATCCCAGCATTACAAACTACCTTGTTCAAGAAGGTACACAGCCATCTTCCCTTCTGGCTTGTATAGCTGATGCAAGTTGTACAAATAACTGATGTGACCTCTGTAACAGCTGAAACCAATGGATCTTCCAGAAGATGAATGCTTCCAAGTACAGAAAGCCAATCTGGGTCTTTATTAGTCACATAAAGCCCCACTGGGGAAAAAAAAAAAAATCACACCAGGGACCTGAGAGTCTGGCTGAGGGACAACTCTAAATTGCAGGTTTGGCATCTGTGTCCTGATGGTTAGCCTCAGACAACTGCTCACGCTTCTCCAACCCCTGGGAGGGGATCTCTGGCACTGTGATATTTAGGGCCTCCTTCGATAAGCCGCTTACACGACTGGTTCCAGTGCAGCTTATCTTTAGACCTGATGATATGCTGTGACATGAAGATACCAACATTAATATTGTTCAGTGTAATGGAGATGCCCTGCAGGTTAGATCAGTCTGCCAAATGACAGCTACTAAGTGTGTGCACTTGTAGGGACCATCAGAAGAGATGACTGGCTCCGTCTGGACTTTGGGAGGTCAGCAACCGAGAACGTGTTCTGTCTGCGTCTTTGCTCCCAAGCTCTGTTTTGTTCCCCGCAAGCTCAATGTGAAGGGGTATGGATGTGGTGGAAGACACAGCACTCAAAACCCATTTCAGATGCCAAAATATCTGCTTCATCCCTGGTGATGGTGTGAGTTTAGTGCAGTGATGTCTCAGGGCTCAGGTCAGGGCCTTGTTGTATGCTGTTAAAGCAAAGCACTAAGATTCTGCTGCTGAGAGGTTACGTTTTAGTATGTGGACAACAGGTAGCAAGTAAATAAAGTGCCATAAAAATAAGGAGAAAAGATAGAGAGGACAAGATGACAGAGCTGTGGTTGCACAAGTCATTTGTCCCAATGACCTCTATGGGTCTCAGGTGTCTGTTTAAGAAATTAAGTTATTCATGGGCGTAATGGTAAAAAAAAAAAAAAATTTGATGTGAGACTCGGAGCAGTATAAAATATTTTCTTCCAGCAGCAGAATAAGAGGAGGAATCATAACCTGATTCTCCCCTTCTCAGCAGCTTGAAGCCTTGATCCTTTTGTGAGCCTCACAAATCAAAAGGACAGTTTGTCTGAGTTCATGGTGAGGTTTTTGTGTGTGCTGTGATGAAGGCAGTGATGGAGAACACTCTTGGGACCAGCTCTTCTCAGCCGAAGAGTCTCTGAGAAAGTCCTGAGGAAGGAAGGGTTTTCAGGGAGAGATAACATTTTTTTATTAGCTCTACTAGAAATGCACAGACGAGTTTTTTGGTTAGACAGCCCTCTTAAGGCATCTTTCACTAGTTGCAGGAGTGCCAGCTGTTATGTCCCTTGCTACTGTGGGCCACAAAAAAGGGTCCTAAATGTGAAGAGCAGAAGTCTAGGGTGATTTCTTGTCACTACTCCATGAATTCAAGGGCTGACAGTACTGAGCCATTGCCCTATGTCCTTGCACATAGTGCCTCTGCCTCCTTTTGGGAATGTCTTGATTGGCATTAAGATCTGGGGGTTCAGCAACTGCCGTGAAGGGCATGGAGTGCACAAGGACTGCAGCCCCCACCCCTGTGATGAGGAGTAGAGGTCTGTACTGCTGACTGTATTGTCAGAGAAATTAGGGAGGCAGCAGAGTCTGAATTACTCTGGGGTGCCGCAAGTGAGGTGCTTCTTCAACCCACCCGGATGGATACGGGAAAGACCTCATGGAAGAGGCCTTGCAGAGAGACCTCTTGGGAAGATCAGTGCTATTCCCCTGGAAGACACAATTCCCCTGGTTATCTTTATTGTAATTGTATTTTATTTTTGCATTTCATTCTTCATTGGTAGAATTGATAGATACTTTTAAGTTTGAATCACACCCAGTTGTTTCCTCAGTAAGTCCTTAAACCTGGGTTATAGTCTGTTGCAGATATGCTGTGGCTCAAATAGCTTTTATGAGCTGAATATAATTTACTGAGTGAGGCTCAAAAAACCCCCTCACAGTTTTATAAAAGTACGCAAGTGTGATCTGATAACAGAAATACTTCTAGGTCCTAAAGTCATTCCTTTCATTTGATAACATTCAGATCAGTCTATCTATAAATATTATTCATTGCAGCATGTTATTACATTTTTAAACGTGTTTGATTAACCTGCCTTTGCACTGCAGAGCTACATGTCTGCTCTGACAGATGAACTGCATTGGAAAATTAAGGATATAAACCTGTTTACCAAGATAGGGTGGAATCTTTACAGTTCTCTCTGCAGTCTTTCCAAATGAGATTTAGCCTATATAATGACGCTAAAGATCTTCATCTAACTTCTTGGCATGTCAGATAGCAAGAGGTCTCGAAGCAGGGCTCTGTCGCGCACAACCCTACACGCTGTGCAAACTAGCTGACTCTGAACTCCCCTTAAATTTTTCCCCTCTCCTGACAATAGCCATAAATAATAACACGGTTGCACAGAAATCACTCTAACAGCACAGAAACAAATAAATACATTAAGCCTGACAGCTTCACTGCGCGGAGCATTTGTCCGGCCGGGGAGCGTGGGGAGCCGCGCTAGAGGGGGCTCTCAGACAGCGCAGCACCCGCTCGGCTCATCCTGCAGTTCTTGGCAACACTCGTTTAATCATGTTTTAACACTGCCATCAAGTATTTAAGTTCAAAATTTAAGTCTAAAATCTCAATTTCTTCTTGTCTTTACATAGCCACTGCCAGAAAAGGCAAATAAAACTGTCTGTAAATGGGTCCCTGTGTTTTCTTACGATGGTTTTCCCCCACGCTTACTGTGTGGTTCAGTGCACGCTCTATCTGCGTGTTTCTGGGGTGAACCAAGTCATTCATGTGGTTTTTAAGAGGTTAGTTTTGCTGTGGGAAGTTAGGTGATTACAGTAGTTTAGTTGCAATAATCATTAAAACTAATGAAGATGCTTACTGGCAGCCTTTCATCATATGGTGTCCCAAAACACTTCCCAGATCTGAAAACTTAAGTAAATGCAAATTATCTGATGCATCCTCGGATTTGAAATTGGAAACAAGTTCTGCTTGCAACGGTGCGTAGGCCAGAACTACGTTAAAGTCAAACACGAGCAGAAAAACTGTGGCTAATAGAGAGCACGTGCAGGGTTTTAGCTGGGCTTTCTCCAGGATGCTGTGGGCAGACTGAAACACTTCATCGCTATCGTTGTGCCATCACGCTTTCCTCTGCCCCAGAGTCCTGTCAACTCACCTGGCTGCACCAGTGTGACTTAGGAAATTAGTTCACTTTGTACTTAGTCCTGCTCTTTGATCCGGAGGGATAGAGCCAGTTTGTGGTGGGTGTACGAGCCCGAGAGCCGGTTACGAGGTTTTTCCATAGTGTGGGTGTGTCTGTAATAATTTACTCTTCTGTATAGAAAAGAAATATAGGTGTTTGCTACTTCCACGAGTCTCAATTCCTCAGGCAGTGGGGTGCACCTCTCCCCAGACTGCCGCACTGCTCGCAGCCTCGCTGGGTTTCTTGCTGTTTTGCCAAAACTGCTGTGAGATCCTCAAAAGGAGGATTTGCTTTAAGTGCGGACAAAGCTTCCCTAAAGCTTGCTGCATCAGTATTACCATGTGTTTACATGTTTCGAGGAGCATTCACTCTTTGACAACACATCACAAGGCAGCAGATCAAAAAGGTCCATCTACTTCTCAGATTGTTTTTCAACCCACTTTGTGCTGTGTGAGTCATAACGCTCAGGAGGAGCAGGGAGGGGTGGTGGCATTTCATTGCGAGCGAGCTCTGCAAACCCCCAACGCAGTCAGCTCAACAGAAAGGTTTTTTTCAGGCATGCAAAAGGGGCAGGTAAATCAGGAATGAAGATTTCTGGTAAAGCCTACAGGGAGACTATGGGCCAAATGGCAAATCAGAGCTGAGGGGAGAGGCACGGGCAATTTGGCAGCCAGAGGCTGCACCTCTGTCGCTTGGCCGGGCAGTTCTCACAGCCCTCCACGCCACGGGAACCAAAACTGACTTTATTTGATGTAGGAAAAGAAAGAGTTTTAGTTGTTAGCTTATAATAAACTGTGTACGGCATGTAAATATTGCAAGTGTCAAAAGTTTCCAAAAATCATAGCAGCAAACTTACCTGCTTATTTTTATCATATGTGAGGATGAGCTCTTTTTTTTCCAATTGGCTAGCTGCTGTAATAGAAATATTATACTGACAGCCAAGCTCACTCCCAAACCTAATGGATTTTCAACTTTTTTATGTTGATTTCAGGAAGTACGGCTCCTGTAATTTGCATCCAGATATCAGGAAGCGATGCGTTATGAGAACATCTCATCTACCGCCAGGAATGAACCCGCAGAAATCACTTATACCAACAGATTTACAGGTAAAAGTGTTTTTATTTTAAAACATTGCTATAGAAATAGCAATTTTCTGCTTTATCCTATGAATTAAGAACACTGGGAGTTTCAAACGCTTGTCTTGGACCTGCCGGTAAACAGGGGGATGGTCCAACTGCAGACACAGGATCACAGAGCAGTGATGAGTTTTCCAGCCTTATCTTCTTCATCTCCAGGAATATAATAAAGGTCTCGTTGCTACTAGTGAATGAAATCAGAGCGCTGTAAAATCAACCCAAATGGGAATTTTACATTGCCATTGGAATGCAACAAATACCTGTGCATTGTGGATTTACATTAAATGAGCTTTTACAGCTAGAGCAGTGGCTTTTTGGAGGACTTGGTCTTCCAAGAGACATAAGTGTTTATTATATCTGTTTTCATTTGTATGCAGCCTCATGGACTTTGAGCAGATTGGTTGTGAAATTTTCATCAATTCTTCATTACTGGACTGTCAATTTATAGTTCTGGCTGTACCTTTCACAAACACTTCTGCAAGTAGTGAGTTTGAAGAAAATCAAGGGTAGGACTGAACTATGGGTTCACAATCCTCCTAGGTGATGCTCCCGGGTCAAGAGTTT
>NW_008825543.1:1665095-1674115 GCF_000699105.1 Pygoscelis adeliae
TGTGCTGTTGCTGAGTTGTTGATTATTCTTGCATAAATGGAAAATACACAGTTTTCAGAGCTGTCAGTCTGGGATCTACAATAAGCAGTAAAAATAAACTTCAAAAGTAAAGCTCAAGCAATTGGAAAAGATGGTGCTTTGATACAGTTTTCTCAAGCCAACTTGCAGCCTAAGCAAAATTATACACAGCTTTTGCCAAGCCTAAGATTTCTAAAATGCTTTGATTTCCCCTCCTTCTCCCCGCATTGTTTGGCACTTTGCTTTCAGTGTGCAACCACAGCAGGCGTCACAAATGTAACATGCATGTAAGAACAGGGGATTTTAAATGGTAACATGACAGAGACATCACTAGGTTTTCAAGGAAAAGGAAAGTGGGATGGGGAAAATAATCCAGTACTGCAGTAGGCTAAAGGCTTGATAAAGTCAGAGGTGCTTTGCAAGCAGTATTATTCATCAGTGGTATTGCTGAGTCAGAGAAGAAAGATCTATGTAAAAAGAGCTGCTTTTGGATCATGTCTTAACACAGAAATCTCCTACTAGATTTTTTTTTTTTACTGGTGCTCAAGCAACATCACTAGTGAAGCTACAGCAGTTCACACAGGAAACAGAATGATGAAATTATTTCAGTTACGAAGTCTTCACAGTAGTAACTTGTTTTGCATAGAGGGTTCTCAGTGCCCAACTGGGATTTCCCCTACAATAAAAATAAAAAATAATTTGGGCCCTGATCTTTCAGGATGGGTTTAGGATGCAGAACTAGTAACATGTGAGCTCCAGGTAGTTGGCTGATATAACTTTTAATGACTTTCTTCCTCGGTTTTTCCTTTGACTGTTTGGAGGCCTTTACAAGTTAGAAGAGTGCACAGAGAGCCTCCCCCAAAGCTAGCACCTGTCCTGAGTAATGGTCTTTAGATGCTGTAGTGTCATCTCGGAGCATCCTGTGACAAAACACACAGCTTGCTTTGTACAGCTGCACGGTCTTCCCATTTACACGGGGCGCACCTCTCCTGGCGATACCACTTCTAAATAGCATAGATAAATATGTACATAGGTAACCAGCCTACATGTGGGGAAGTTCTTATCCACACACATGCTTTGTACCATGCTACGCTCCCGTAGCGTGGCCTATACCTGAGAGCAGAGGTCCTCAGGCAGGGCTCTGTGCATAGCTGCTCACGCAGCCCCAGTGCAAGGCCAGCTTTTCCCTTGCTTCTTCTCATTTACCCACACTTATATTGCTGGGTTCTGGGGCACCTTTTGGAAATGTTTGTTATCCCACTTCTTTACCAGAGGAAATGATAGAAAAATGCCAAATTACCAGATGAATCCTTCTTGGCAGGTAGCAAAAGCTATCTTCTTTTTTTCTGAATCACTCAGTAGAGATGAGTTCCTGTTTTTAAGGGGGGCATGAAGAAATCATTCCAGTGCAGGATCCATCACTCAGGTCCTTTTATTTGATAAAATTCTTCACTTGGTAACATACTAAGTCTTGACTTTCTGCTATACAGGGGATGACAAATGAAGCATCAGAGGTGGGAATCAAATGATTGGGACGTGTGAAACCCTCATTTTGTTTTGCTGTCTTGTTGCGTTACAAGAAAACAATCACCCTTCCTGTATTTGCTTTTTTTTTTTTTTTTTTTTGGCTCACAGGTTAGTCTGGTACTTGCACTGGAAAGAAAACAGGAAAAAAATTGTACCTTTCGTCATCCTATTTCTGTTACAATTAATCTGATTTGTGTTCAGGCAATAGCCATTCCCACTTGCAGTATGTACAATTCACCAACCTTGCAAATACAGTTCCTTCTACATAAATCAATCTCTGTTTAATTTTATCCTGTACTGAATTTGACCAAACCCTCAGGAATTGGTTATAAAAACCGTACAAGTTCAGCTTTCTATTTTGATCAATTCTGAGGGCTGTAGGCAGGTATTCTGTAATGTAATCATTGCTCATGGAAAGCTGAAGTGTAGTACAATAATTTCCATGTTGAAAATCAGACAACAAATTTTTAGTCATCTGTGCTGTCTGCATTGTTCCCAATTCTTGAAATACCAAGTAACTTGAAAACTTTCATACTCAGTGCTTTTAACTTACAAGACTGCAAACAAGACTCTTATTTTAAAATAATATTAATTTTTAAATTATTTATCATTTAACTTCCATATGGCCGTGGTGCAATATGGCTATGTTATATATGGACATCCAGTAGCAACTTTAATTGGTCTTTAACAAGGAAAATGTTTTTTCTGCGTGTATAGACATATGATCCTGCATTGGTCCTCCAGCCACATTAGAATAAAAATAAAGGAGTTCATCAACCCAACCAGCTTAGAGAAAAGCACCAGAGATCTTCCAGAACTGGTTGTAGGCTTTGATTGTCTGCAGGAGATCCTTCAGTGCTGCGCGGGTAGGACAAATGTCTGAGGGTGTGAATGTCTTTCACCCCAAGTCTTGCAAAATGCTGTAATTGTAAAGTCACAAAACCTGCCTGGAGGGGTGACACTGGGCGAGGTGTGAGAGGCTGTGGCGCGGGCGGACCAGTTGTGACCAATTTGTTCCCCACAGCTCTGCTTTGCCCCTGGGCTTCCTTTTTAACTGTCCTGAGCACGGGCTTAGAAAAATGGTAGAGGAAGAGCAAGCATCCACAGAGCGTGTGAGAACAGGGGACCTTTCTTCAGTAAGCCAGAGGTGTAGTTTGGGTCTGTACCTCTATCTGCCGCTTCCCCGGCGACGCACAGCTCTTGGGGCAGTGTCAAGACCTTTTCCTGTGAAACATGCTCTGAACTGTTCCAACACCTTTGCTAAAATTGCCTCCTTTCACTCACGTCTGTCAGTAAGCGCTTTCACGTCCTCAGGGAACATGTCCAAGTGCCAGCTTTGCTAAGGCTTGGTGGTGGAGCCTCTTCGGTGTGTATGGCAGGGAGATGAGAAGCTGCGGGGAGGTAAGAGAGTTGGAGGACCAACTAGCCTCAACTTCATCAAGAAATGCAGAACTACTTGCTTACAGTTTTTTGAAGAGTTTTGCATTTCTTGAAGTTGAGGCTGGGATTTTGTTTTTTCTAAGTCTTCTCCTACCTGATAGTGAGTCCAAAAAAGACTTCTGTCATGTTACAATGGAAAACGAGACAGATTGCACCGTTGCTTTAGCTTTCATTTTAATACCTGCCAATACCATTTTGCAAATCCTGGAGTGTAATATAAAAAAAAAAAAAAGTGTAGCTAACATGAGGTTAAAAAATGTCTTCAGTGTGTAAAGTATGAAGCTGGATGACACATAGGCAGCTGCAGATGCACTAATTTGATTTCATGCCTTAGAATCAACTGTTCTCCTGCACTGAAAGGCACATTTACATCCATCTGTCAAAGTCGGTTCCTTGTGTTTTCAGAGTTCCTCCTCTCTTGTTTCATCCCATACTCTGTTCATGGTGGCGCGTTTGGAGCAGACTTTTCCAGCCCACCCTGTTTTTCAGGAACTTACAGCAAAAATCTATTTTTTCTTTTCACCCCTTGATTTTCTTTCCTCCTCTGAGTCTTAGGGAGGTATTATTACAGGATTATTAGACACACAACGTAGGATCTGAGTGTTTAAGCTTTAATCCTCATAAACCAAAGCCCCGACTACAAGGCTGGGTTCATGACATTCAAAATCATTTGATATCTAGCAGCAGAGAGTTCGGCATCAGTGAGGAGCAGCACCTGGGCCAGTGCTGCGGTGGCTCGGGAGGCAAGTGGTGTAGAAGGTGGTGTCACCTGCGACGGCCGTGCTGGGCGAGCGCGGGGTGTTTGGCGTGTGACGGTGATGGCTGCGTGCCCCGTGGGAGAGGAGGGGATGGCCGAGGGGAAGGTGGGCTTAGCAGAAAGGCAGTGGATCAGCTGAAGGACTGGTGCCTGACCATGGCGCAGTCCTGTGTGACCTTGCGCTAATCCTAGAGCTGTGTTTTCAGGTGGTCACCGCATCCCCTGGAAAGCAGGCCACCAGCGTCGGGCCAGCAGAGGAGTCCTCGATAACCAGCCTTAACGGCAGCAGACTGGAGCTCGGGTTATAGTCTGTAAAACAAACCACCTGTCCTGGTTTTGGCTGGGATAGAGTTAATTTCCTTCCTAGTAGCTGGTACAGTGCTGTGTTTTGGATTTAGGGTGAGAACAATGTTGATAACACACGGATGTTTTAGTTGTTGCTAGGTAGTGCTTACACTAGTCAAGGACTTTCCAGCTTCCCACGCTCTACCGACTGAGAAGGCTGGAGGGGCACAAGAAGCTGGGAGGGGGCACAGCCAGCACAGCTGACCCAAACTGGCCAAAGGGATATTCCATACCATGGGACGTCATGCTCAGTATATAAAGCTGGGGGAAGAAGAAGGAAGGGGGGGACGTTTGGAGCGATGGCGTTTGTCTTCCCAAGTCACCGTTACGCATGATGGAGCCCTGCTTTCCTGGGGATGGCTGAACACCTGCCTGCCGATGGGAAGGAGTGAATGAATTCCTTGTTTTGCTTTGCTTGTGTGCGCAGCTTTTGCTTTACCTATTAAACTGTCTTTATCTCAACCCACGAGTTTTCTCACTTTTACCCTTCCGATTCTCTCCCCCATCCCACTGGGGGGGAGTGAGCGAGCGGCTGGGTGGGGCTTAGTTGCCGGCTGGGGTTAAACCACGACACCACCCCAGAAAAGGGGAGTAAACCCACTTCTGCAATGTGTGTTTGTCTTGCTTGTGGAAACTTTTGGAGTGAGCACTAAGCCTATTTCTATAGGCACTATGCACATACGTGCCCAGCAGGCGCTGGGTACTTACAGCACCAGGTCAGCTGGTGCCTTCAGGTGTTACTGCAACGTCTGTGATAAAGATAACTGTCCATAGGGGCAGGCTTTTCTGTTGGTTTTAATTTGCCTTACTGCATAGAACATAGGGTAACTGAAATCAAATTTAGATCTTGTCCTGCATCAATAAGTATGAGCAAAATCAATATCTTTCATATTCTCACCACAGCATGAAATTCTGAAGATGGAAATTAAATGTGTCTGATAAGCTGCTAAGTCAGCCAAGCCCTCTTCTCTCTTTTTTTACTTAGTTTGTAGTGAGCGACTCATCAAGTTTATCAAAAGCTGAATTTTTTTATGATTTAATTTGCCTGTTTAGATATAGCTGTCATCAAGAATCCATTACCCCTCAGGTATTCACTTACAGTATTTTGCTAATGGTGGCTGGACCGTTGTTCACATTAGACTAAAATACGCTTTAAAACAAAACCCGAATGGAAAGATTGTGTGAGGAGAAAGTATTAGTGAGCTGTTAAAACCATAGTGCTGATGGGTGAAAGATTTTTGCTGCTGCAAGAGGCGACGAGTTTGCTGATGCTTTTCCCTGGTTGTCAGGGAAGAATCAGCTCTTCGTAGTAGAACCTGTAACAAATTCTTGGCAAAGAGAAAGAAAAAACAGAGGTCAGTGCTGAAGCTGCATGAAGCTTATTAATTTTTGCTTCATGAATTTTCATAGTGCTAAATTGACTTTAAAGTGAAAAGGCAATTGTCATGTCTTTACCCAACGTATAATTACGCAAACTTACTGCTGAAAGATACAACAAAGATAAAATGCTCGGAGCTGGATTGTGCAACTCTTACTTCTGTTGGCAAGTACTTGGTTATGCTCCTAGGAGGTTTCAAACCAACAGTTGCTGTATAAAATGGGACACACACAATTAGTTGGGTTCCAGCATGGCTCTGTATTATCATCCTTAGCAATTTTAATTATTTTTTAAGCAGCAGCCAGGGCAAGAACTGTGAGTGTTATTTCCTTGAAGTATCAGGACTGATGAGATATTGATTGGGGTCAGGCAGTAGCTTTATTTCTGTGGAAAAGAAACGAGGTATTTAGTGGCATTGTGATACATAAGTAATGTATCAATCAAAATACCTTGATTTTTCTAATACAGCTAAAACAGTTGAAGCTTTCGATATGCTTGAAAAAACTCGGATTTCTGCTATTCAGGGGGTTGCCCAAGAAAGATGCACAAAAGTGTACGTTACGTTTTAGATGATCTGTTCTGATGTGTGAGTATAACTCCTACGCTGTTATGAAGAGAGATGGTATAAAGTACTTCTTGTCAGAGCAGAGCAAGAATTATGGCTCTGGGAATACTTGGCTCTCTGAGGGCTTTTGCTGGGGCAGAGCTGCAGAATAAGGCATTTCGGTCAGGGGGAAAAAACACTAGCCTGGCTCGTCGTGATTGACAGTGTGGCTGGGCTCTGAGCCCTCGACGATTGAGGGAGCATTTTGCTAGTAAGAGCTGCATGCTCAGATACTCCCTGCAATAGGATTTTTCTGTTTGTTTTCTTAGTACTGCCAGATGAAATATGAGAGAGAGAATCTCCTCATTCTCTTTTAATTTCATATCTTCCAGTCTGAAAATTAAAACTGCTTTCTCAGTGGGACCTTTACCTTTTACATCACATAGCTTCAACCCCCCCCTCCTACTTCCCAACACTTAATGGGCTGTAGGCAGCCAAACCACGAGACTGCGAGAAGAGCGAAATGATAATTCATTCGGGATGGAAGCAGGAGGCAAAATGTAATCCATCATATCTGCTCTATCTCATTATGGAGGTGAGATACAAGAGAGGGCAAGCTGTTAATAAACTGGTGGATGAAGTTATTTTACCAATCTGTTACAGCAAGCGGGAATAGACAGGGGTAGAAGTGCATTATTCACACCTTTTCCTAATCCTTTTGTTCCTTATTCTGTGGAAGTGTCTTTGCAAAGCCGGTAAAGCAGTCTGGCTTAGGGAGCTGACATCCAACCCCTCACACCTCATACTCTCCTGTTCGACTGCATCTCGGTAAATAACCCTTTCAGGAGCTGCAGGAGGACATCGCAGCGGGGCAGAATTACTTATTTCGCCCTTTCTTTCTCTATCCACAGAACTACTACTTTCTCTTCTGCTGTTTTTCATCTTGTAATGTCTCTGACACAGATGAGACCTTATTCTGGAGCCTTACTCTGGGCAGATTTGTAGCATGGCTGTGCTAACAAGGTTTCCGTTTCAAGGCTGTCATTTTAGCAGTGAGCTGGACTGCTGCACATTACTATAATTGTGGTTTGTGTGCATTACAGTCTGCAGAAGTAAAATTTCAGAAGAAAAATGTTTCCATGCATCCAAAACTTATGTAAGATAGTTAATGAAAAGGAAGGATAGATAACCACATAAACAAGCTAAGAATGTTTTTCTTGTTTTTTCTAAAAAAAAAAACAAAACAAAACCCACAACCCACCAAACCAAAAAACAACCCCAGAACAAAACCCAGGACCCTGTATGTGCAGGCATCCATCCTTTCTTCACTTTTTTTGTTACTTGGTTGGGGTTTTCCACAAAGCTGTCAACGTTTTCTTCCTCACAATGCAGGCCGAAAAACTTTGTTGAGGGTTCCTGACTCGAGCTGGGAGGCGTGGGAATGCCGGTGGGTCTGGGCAGCCTCAGGCAAGCTGCATTTCTTGTTCTGCTCAGGCTATCTGCAGCACGTCCTGACTGTCAGAGGCGTGCTGAGCTGCATAATTTACATCAGTAGATGCTCTGAGTTATAAGGTGAAAGGTGTAAATTGTTATTATACGCATAAATATGGTTCAAAGGAAGGAGGTGTAACAAATGACCGAGCAGCTATCCATTTGTATTATGTTCTACTATTAGAAAGTGCTTAGTTTTCCTCATATCTCCCCTATTACAGCTAGGTCCTTAAATCTTGATCCCTTAAATCTGTGATTACTTGTGTTAATTTCTCACATCTTCCTCTGATTTGGACTAAATGTAGGGTTCACCCCCTCCACTGACAAAGTCTTCTAATTCATTGGTGCCCTGACTGTTATTTTCCACCTTTACTATAATTAATGTCTTTACTGTTACCGTAGGCTCAGTATGTGGGTAAACTTTAAAGAAACTCTACCAATAACTCCCTTGCCATGAAAGCACTATTCTGGTCTCCTCGCCATCTTCCTTCTCAGCTGTCGCTGCTCTGGCAAATGGTAGTAGTAATAGCAACAACAGAATAACTCACAGAAGACAAATGAGGTTCCTGAGTTGAAAAGACTCACTCTGTTTGCACCAGGGAGGACTAGATTGAGACATAACCTCATTAGCATTTCTGTATGATCGCAATAGGGCTGCAGGGGTTGAGACTAAATTTTTTCCAATTCAAAGGAGAGGAGAGCAAATTTACAGATGATGACTTTATTAAATTTAAATTACTATAAAAATATCTAGGCAAGGCTTCAGTGATGACGTGAAAATCTCTTTCAGATTTTCCTTCCCATTACACAGGATTTCAAGCAAGTTCCGTGAGAAGCGCTTGCATAGTTTCCCTCCCTTCATACTTGGACTCAATTTTACGCAATGTTTAATTTAATTTGTAAACATTATAATTCTTCATTTTTGTATGGGCAGCAATGAAAAAGAAAAACAGCTTTGAAAATAGCCAGCAAGGGACTTCCTAGGGAGCTTTGCTAATGTTAGTTCCCTGCACTCAAAATGCCCTAACCCATAAGTTCAAGTCAACAACAATCTACAACTGAAACAAATGTTAGCAAATAAACAAAATAATTAGTTTTGTTCTGTCTTTCATATCATCCTGAGTGAGCCATAAATTGCCTAGAGCTGTTCTTGAGAAGAGAGTAGATTGTTGGTACTTCAGTATCTGTCACTCACAGTAAATGGCTCAAAGTATTATCAGAAATTCTAGTCTCACTTTCATTCTTTGAATAGAGATAATGGCCATATCCTAAAAGATGCTTTTACAGAAAGCACTAATTATTCCTACTTTGTCTCAAGCCTCACCAGGGTTTGCTGACTGATAACCTCTCCTCTCCTCGGAAATTTTCTTTTCCAAAATAGGACTCAAATACTTGAGAGCCAATTTGAGGAAGATGTCAGTGCCATGCTGAGCTAAATTCTGAATAAAGGATTTAATTTCCTAGAACTGCCGTCTGGCATCTTTCAGAAGCTCAGAGCTCGTTCTAAAAAGGAAGGGAAG
>NW_008825543.1:1674129-1687688 GCF_000699105.1 Pygoscelis adeliae
GTGATGTGCATATTCGCCAGAAACAACTAGACCTGAACTGAACTCCAGCGCGTGGCAGGGAGAAGAGCACTTGTGATGGACCCAGGCCATTGTTAGCAACACTGGCAATATCATTAATGGAAGAAGCAGGACTGCGCACATTTGACAGGCAGTGTTTCATATCTCCTTGGAGCCCATACATCTCCTGAGTAATGCAAACAATCTTACTCAAATTTCAAGTTCTTGATGACATGAAGAAGGCATATGCTACTGAAAAATTATGATAAATGTGTATTATCATCATTTAAGCTATCCGTCGGTAAGCACTTTCCTGAATAAGCTGGAGGAAGCACTTAAAGAATCTTCTAAATCTGCTGGGTCTGTGGTCCTGAAGGGCTAGATTGCACATCTTGCCATGGACAGACGTTAATGAAGATAATTGAAGATGTTATTAGGAGAATGTGTTTGTTATCAGAGGTTGCTTATGGCATTATTACTCAGAGTTACACTTCATTAATATCCATTTTTCATGGCTTGGCTTTGCCATTCATTAATTTCATGACCTTGTGTCATTGGAAGAAATAGTGATACAGTAAAGAATATGTAGTTAGTACTGTGCCATCCTCACTTACTTGTCAGTCCTCAGCCGAAACGCCCGTTTTCAAGGCTTTTATAGCTCAGCCATAAAAGCAAAGACAAACATCCCTAGGTCAGGAGCTGGGCATGCAAATGCTAAATCGGTGTTTGTGCAGTTGTAATGAATAACTTATTGCCCCACTTGTAAAACCATCTCATGAATAAAAAAGTAAATATCAATTGATAGAGAAGCACATGATAATCCTCCAATTTTCCTTTATTAAGTAAAAGTTGCTTCAAATTTGCTAGTACCCATTTTACTGGAAAATGTTTTACTGTATTGTTATTGGAAATGCTTAATTATCATCTTTGTTAGAATCACTGTCTCATTTTTCCACACAATCACATTTTCTTACTGGAAGTTTTGTTTTGATAACTGTAGCTCAGTCAAATTTTGAAATTATAACTTTCAGAGTAATATCAAAATTAATTTGAAAATGCTGATTATATTGAACCTTGACACCCACAAATTTGTGGAAAAGCCCTTTTCAGAAAAAAGAAGTCTGCATATATGTGATGATTGCAATGAAGTATATACATGGAGCATATAACGCTTGGGAAATTGGAAAAAGCTTCACTGGGCATGATTAAGAATCTGGACTTGGAAAACTGAAATTCAGGATTTCTCTGTTGTACTAATTGTCAACTCGGTATAATTAAGGAACAGAGTTTACATAAGAAAGCGAAGCAATTAAATACCAAAGTAATCATCACACAGAGAATAACAAGATAGTCTTTGCCACGGTGAACCGGTCTATTCATTCACGACATCTGGAAGTGGGCAAGGGGCGGCGGAGCAAGCTGCAGTGCTAATTGACAAAAGGCATGGCCTTAAGTCGTTAGTAAGAAGATTATTTGGCAGGACCACGCTAATTTTTATAATATCGACAGTTTGATTAATATGTTAATGATCTTAATTTCCATATTGAGTTTTGTCACTTTAATTTGTCTAACGTGCCAGCAGGAAGAATATTGGCATTGTGAAATCTATATAAGAAGTAAAAGGCAGAAATTCCAAACTCATGATGACATATTGGTCTGAATTTTCATTTTGGCTCAGGCCAGTCCATGCAGCCAGCGTACTGTAAAGCAGCCATTCATGGAATTCACTCTTGTTAGTTCTCTTACACTGTGAAAGAACCAGGTCCAGTATCTTTAATAACCGTGTGTGGTGCTCAGTTATCCTAAATTATTTTTACATCTTTGTTTCCCAATGTATACGTTGCTACCACATTCTATTTATTCAGTACTAGGCGCTGGCTAGAAATTATGCTCTATTGAGCTCAACAGAGGGGTAGCTATATAAAATTTAATGGTGTGTCTTATAGAAGTTGATCTTGTGATACGTTCTGGGCTTTAGAAGTATATCAGTGTTTTCAGACAAGGTGAATATCTGCGGTCGGTAAAAAATGATCAATACTACTTAAAACACTTTAAGCAAGTATCTGAAAGCCTTACAGAATGCCTTCTGTTCTCTCCCATTTAAAAAATATTTATGGCTAGTATCCTCAGATGAGATGTGAAAAATACAAGTGCCTTCTCCATCATTCCTATGTAGTCAACTGACAAAAGCCCTTCTCCGGAGCAGCAGCAGTTCTTTCAGGGTGTCTTGTGTTTGCTCGATC
Source organism: Pygoscelis adeliae (assembly GCF_000699105.1). NCBI lineage: Eukaryota > Metazoa > Chordata > Aves > Sphenisciformes > Spheniscidae > Pygoscelis > Pygoscelis adeliae. Next base: position 1,676,370 of record NW_008825543.1, read on the forward strand.
CCACAAACTCCCATGCAGGGTTTGCAGCTTTGGGGCTCCGCACCTGAAAATCTGCCTGACTCTCATTAAATAGTCCCATGTCTGGACTCCCCAGTTCCATTTCCAACGTGTTCACCCCTCCAGTGTCTTTGCTGCCTCACCCTCGTGTCTAGCAAATTTTCCTGGAACAGTTCCCGGTACAACTTCTGCAGTAACTGGTGTACTCCAAATGGGGAACCATTTTCCTGAAAAACTCCCAACCGCCCTTCTTCTAGTGCTTATGTTTTCCTGCCAAAGAAACATTCCTTCATGCTTTCCTTACTGCCATCATTACAAAGAGGAACACAACTTATTCTTCTCTGCCATGTGTTCCTGCTCGCTACTGTTTGTTTTTGAGCTGAATTCCAAGAGCATCGCTAGTAAAGGGAGACTGTCTCTTTATTAATGCACTGCAATATCAAGTACATTAGCATCAAGTTCTCACTCAACTGTAAGTGTTACTTAAGGATATTAATCAACTGCTGCTTTATTTTAATGTGCTAATTCGGGATTAATGAACATAAAGGCTTGATTTACAGAGAGGTCTTTGATTTGTAGTTTCCATTGTACCTTCCCTTCCATTTTCTTTTGCCACAGAACTCCAGCTAGATTACACTTCCAGACCGAGTAGTATTAGTTACTTCTAAACATTAGTTACTTCTAAACATTAGTTACTTCTCTCTGGAAACATCCCTGTTCCTTTCATCCAGCCCATTAGAGGCATTACGGAGGACGTGTCCCCAGATCTTGGTGATGGACTTCGGCCGCTTCTCGGTTTCTGCATAGAGCAGAGTGCTGTGGCTGCTCCTGGGAGGGAGTTTGGTGCTCGGAATAGAAAAGCCTTTTTAGGGCGAGCTCTCAGACCTGAGCAAAGCTACGACAGCATGCTGTGAGACATACCTGCTGAGGCAGATGGCTGGGAAAAAGAAAGTTTTCAGGCAGCAGTGTAGACGCTTGTGCAGACCCTGCCAGCCCACAGCAGCGTGGGCAGCGCCTGCAACAGCTCTGTCCTCACTGAAGGGCCGAGATCGATTCTTCAGAGGCTCCCCATCGCTGGGATCTTAGCTGTTCACTAAATTTGGTTGCTTATGTAAATAAACTCCAAAGGGTGCTATTGTAAGCAAGGCAAGCAGTTAGCGGGAGAAAGCGAGCAGTATTGGCAGTATGAACTTTTAATGAGAATGTCATTAAGAAGGTCTGTCTCTAAACCAGAGTGGTTCAGAAAAGCACCAGAAAAGCACTTTCCAGGATGGTAGCTGGGTTTAAATAATGTAGAAATGCGGCGGAAACAGACCTGCAGATGTTAAGGCACTCGGCCATTGCAGGGGTGCATTGCACAGGGAAGAGAAGTGCAACACGTGTTCAAGTGGGATTAGAGGCTTTTTTTCTGACTAGAAGGAGGTTAGAGATAGTACCTGAGATGTAACCTGTGCTCACCCTGCAGAAAGACTTGTGAGGTGTTGGGGAAGTAGGCTAGTATCGTGTTTGGAGCTGTCTGTGTAAACTTCATGGTACAGATGATATTCCTGGTATTCCAAAGCGCCAGGTCCTTGGGACAGACGGTCCCTTCTGGCTCTCGGTCAGCACAATCTGCTGCTGATGGAAGTTCAGTTTACGTCTGGGTCAGGCCTGGTGAAAGCTTAATTAGGATTGCTTCTCAGTGGGAATTTTTTTGTCCTTTGTATGGAAAGCTTTCTTTTCAGTAGTTCTGATTGTTTCTTTTTTTAATGTGGTTTTTGATCTAAGCAGAAATTCTCATTACTGATTACCTAAAAATATAATTTAAAAAAAATAGCCTGTTTTAAAGTTTTTTGACCAAAGAAAGAACCTTAACTCTTTCATTGAATTGTTGAGGTCTTCAATGGAAAGTGAAGAAAAACATTTTCTAGTAAATGGTGATAAGGATGGCAATCTCCCCTTTCCGACCCGTTAGCGTACCGATCCTGGAATAACAGCCTCACTGCCAGCTTCCACTCCAAGCTGCTGGCAGGGAGAAAATGTTTACTCTTGATGTCCTTCACCGCAGGCAACCTATGGTGTTTGAGCAATTCAGGGTCTTCTGGAGAGAGGAATATTAAGTAACTCTGAGTCTGCATCCTTTTTCTGATAAACTAGTGCAGAATGTGTCTGCAAGCACTAATTCAGCACCTCTGAACAAAGTGATGGGGTAGATAGTTGTTCTGAATTCATAAAAACATGTACTGAGGTTAAGTTCCTTGCAGCAAGCAGCACACCCAGACCTGTCTCTTCCCATGCTCCGTCCTGATCATCAGCTCGACGACTCCTGTATCAGTCTCGAGCTCAGGCATTGTTCGAGGGGGGACTGTGATCATCTCAGATGGAGGCAAAGGAGTTTCTGAATTTTTTTTCCCTTCTTTTAATTATAACATATTTCATTTATTCATCATTCAGCGCGATCTGATGAATAACTCTACCTGCCCTTTCTTAGTGTCTTTTATTATCATTAGTGTTTATGCTTTGTATAACTAAGAAAATAATTGTGTGCTGTTTTTTATTTGCAACAGTTTGCCAAGATGGTAGTGAGATGTGTACAGTATATCATAATTTTATGGTGTCTCCGTAGCCATACAAAAGCAGTAGAAGAAAAATGCCATATAAACAACTACTCAGAGTTTGAATGATCCAGTAATTTTGATTTATACTTTGCATTTCATGGAACTGTATTAGCAATTAAAGTCTATGGTTAAACGATTCCCAGCACAAAATGAGTCGGAAATAAAAAAGAAAGCTTACAATGTAAGATTTAGTGCTGGGGGCTTTGTTTAAATCCAGAGTCTGCATGTAAATTATAGTCCTGGTTGTCACTTTTAACTAACAATCCCAGCCAATATGGCATAGCTGGTGTTTCTTTATGAGATGGTAAACTGCAGTTTAGTTCTCATCTCTTTTTCAAAGACAGAGAAAACTCATCTCAGACATAAAGTAATAGTGTGACCTAACGCTTACTTCAAAATAAACCTGGCTGCCACCTAATCATTATGCATCACACCAAGTCAAGATGCAACACTATGGGATTTCTATATATAGCAAGAACATACAGCAGTAGATAGTGGGAAAATGACACAACTGCCAATGGGATTCAATAGTTAAAATGGCTTGAAGAGGACAAATGGGGTTTATCCTTTCCTGGAGCAGCTGCTTTTTCTACTTAAAACTTTGAAATTTTTGCTTCATGTTTTCGACACTGTTGGCCAGCTTCCTTAGCCTACAGTTTTCACAGAGGAAAATAATAACCCCGTATGAAGGACAATGGCCCAGTCTAGAGCAGATAGAAATTAGTCTCTCTCTGTGGCGATTAATGGAACAATGCAGACTGGCCATGGAAGTAAACATTATTATTACTATTTTTTTGGTAGTTGTTAAAAGGGTAATTTTCCCAGAAGGAGTATGTGGTACAAGGTACAATTGCTTCAAGATCAGCTCTCTTAGAGGAGAATGATTGTTCAGATGTTTTGGTTATGTGTCTGTGTAGGACTCCTGTTCAGGACAGCATTAGTTGCATGTCCTATATTAGTTTGCTTATACATAGGACTTCAAATGCTTTAAAACTCTAAATTTAAGCTCCCAAGATACAACAGTAAATTAGTTTCTTGAAATCATTGAAAGAAATATAATCACTTTTGCCTCAGTAGATCCTAAAGCACTTTGCAACCTGTACATCATCACTGTCTATGAAAAAGAAAACCAACCATCTTTGAAACAGAATATACCATCTGTTTAACAGAACGCAACAGCACTATTAAACAGCTTTGAGCAAGAAAAGGTTATGGAGTAGGTATTAATTTGAAAATACAGAGGACGTGTGGGTAGATATAATGTGATTGCCCATGTTGGAATTCAGCCAGGACACAAGGACATAAACCCCACTGCAATGGAGATCAGACGTGCTGCTGTGACTCTCAGTGTAGGGCTTTACCCAACGATGCTCTGAGCACCAACTTTGCTCGAGTGCTGCCTCTCCGGTCCAGCAGTCCCCAGCCAAGCACTAATTGTCACAGATGTCCGTAATGGCTTTGAAGAAAAGTGAGGTGGCAATCGTCAGCAGATCCGGGTCCCTAATGGTGTATCGATACAGTCAACCATAAGGTCTCAAACGGAGATAGTTAGGTCTGTTGTGTCCATGATCTCTGAATAATGCTGTTTCTATCACCTTTATTTCCATGGAGATCGTAAGGGCTCTTCGGGGACAGTTGCGATTGCATTGGAAGGACTGTATTGATTCCAAACAGTTGTCCAATTAAACAAAACAAATCATGCCAATCCCTCCAAGGGGATCGATCGGCAGGGATTTGTTTTGCTGTCTTTTAGGTACAAGCATCCAGTTTTTCAGAGCAACCAATGTAGAGGGGAAGAGCAGTTCAGCAGCTCTAGAATCGAAACAGAGCCGTAATTTAATTCAAGTTAAAACTCCCCCTGTCAGTAGGTCTCTTGGATAGGAACAATTCCCTTGTACATGAACTCAGTCCTATGACTCTGCTCCTGGGAGAGGAGAAGGCATGCATCGGGAAATTGTGTTCTAGCCAAAATTCCGGTAGATGAGGAAAATGCTTAAGGTTAAGGGATCTAAGCTACAGCACTTACAAGGTACCAGAGCATCTCAGAGAAGTGTCATTTATTGATGTCTTGCAAGGAAAATGTTGATTCCTTTTTGTAAATTGCATTTTCCATCAAAACGCACTGAGACTGAAAAATTACTTGTGACTGGCAGGCTTTATGTGTTCCAGTTTGATGTGAATGTCTTGGCTGGTAGAGCTAGAGAATAGCCTAAGAATAATTACGTAGACTAACACGTTCTGTGGGTGACAGACAACATCTTCATTTTACAGGCAAAGTTGCTTTAAGAATACTTTTTCTCCCAACTCTTGTCTCTTTCTTTCCATAATGGGGTGTTTACCACCTCTCGTTTCTCTGGGCTCCTTGGGGCTTGCTTTAGGACTGGACACAGCAACTTTGCCAGCGTAAGGATGGTAGGAAGTGGCCTCAGAAACTCCAACTCCGCCTCCAGCCTTGCGTGTGCGTGACTTTGGAGCTCTGTTTAATGCAACGCCCAGTCTCCTTAAATTTCACAGCGCGACTCCTACTGTAAACAACTGACAGAACCCACATCACTTTGCAGCTCAGAGTGACCTGCCGGGGGAAGGAGGGAGCTGCCCGGGCCTCAGCCCTCTGGAGCTCGACAGCTGCGTCAGATACTCCAATTTTCTCTGCGTGACTGTCGCTGCCGCTAACAGCGGTGTGTTTACAGTGATGGTGATGCTCTTGGATGCTCCCAGCCTCCGCTGGCTTCCTTTTCATTGCAGCTTCTGAAAGGCTAAAAACCACCCTGCTCTTCCTCAGCCCCGGAAAAAATCTCGCCTCTCATAGGAGCAGAGCCCTTAGGGATGGGGGATATCCCTGGCTCTGCACAGCCCTTACGGACCGGGGTTATTCCTGATTCTGCTCCAGCAGGCACAGGGCAAATCTGGAGCAACTCTTTGGCCTGGCTCTAGGGGAAATAACAGCAAAACCAGTTTTATACCACCCAGGGTCTGGCCCTGCAAGCCTCCTGCCTTGCACTCTGTGAATGTGTACTAGTGATTACCAAAACTTTTGAAATGCGTCCCAGAGCATTTGCAATCCCAAGCATTTGCAACTTGTTGCAAAAGAAGGATGGCAAGTGGGGAACTGAAGGGAATAAAGACCAAAATATCTAACTTTAATATGCAGATGGCAGAGTTAATCCACTAGATTAGTGTGGCAGAAGAGAATAATGTCTAACATTAAGGGAGTTATTTCTTAGCCTGATTAATATCACCATGAAAGCATATGGGTTGGAAGAGACGTGCTCTAATGACTTGCTGATCCTTGTTTTGCACAGTTCCATAGAAATTGCAGACATGCCCAAATTATAGAGTCAACATATTACTGGGTAACAAAAAAGAGCCAGAAATGGCAATTTCCTTAGGTGGAAGGTAGGTTTATGCACGTCACGTCACAGCTGGCATCCTTGCAAATATAGTGGCTTTGATGGTAGTTGTCTGCTAATATTAGCAGGTGGGTAGTGAGAGAACAGAATTCAAAACTAAGTAGTCTGTGTGAGGGCACCACTGCAAGATCAAATATAAATCCCAGGAATACACGACAGGACATGCCTGCAGAAGGGTGTGTTTCCTAACAGAGAGTATGGAGCAAACCCTGCTTCAGGTGCTGCGTCTGGCAGGTATGAGCCATTAATACTTCCAGAAAACATGGCCATTTTTCTGGTTCACATTTCTTAAGTGATTACCATGTATTCTGTGTTTGGGGCTGGCACAGCACTTACTCACCCCAGTGGTCCACCAGCTTCAGTGGCACTGTTTCGGATAGTATTTGCCAGACCTAGAAGTGAGTCCTCACAGAGTATTGCCAGTCTGTGATAAAAAGATTGGCTTCAGTGCATTCTGGGAAACTCTGGAAGACTTTCAGCAGAAAATAAGGTAGGCTGAGAAATGGCAATAGATTTGTCTGCTAGAAATAATTAAGGTGAATCCTGAAGCATTTCGGTTCCCCTTCACTCTGTTTTTGAACAGAATATTCTGCATGATGAATTGTGAAAATGCAGCACATGCTGTGAGGTTTTAACTGTCTCCTCAGATCATAAAGGGAAAGTAAAGGAATCCTGGTATTGTTGATGGTTTAGGAGAAAGCTAAATACAGCACAGGAAGAAAAAGGCTATACCTTAAAAATTAATTGTTCCAGTACCAGGTCATTGTAGAGTAATGCACCATGAAATTATGTTATTCTCCAGGAGAATTTCCATAAAGTTTAACACTCCATGACCCATTCTTTTTCTATTGAAGTTAGTTAAAAATAGTACATAAAAGCCCTCAGTGTGCGGAGAGAGCGTAAGTCTCACTTGGAACAAAGCAGCAGCAGCAGGACTGTGCCGGGAGGGGAGGCGAGCAGGCTGCACCGTGCCACCACACCGGCCCCGGCACCATGGCAGAAGCCATAAAAACCCTGCCCGAGCGATCTCACCGAGTGAGAGTGCTGAAGGAGCCATTAGTCTTGGTGTATTTTTACTGTTATTCACATTGGGATAATGAGGTTATTGGAATTTTTTTTTTTTCTAATGAGAATGAGACAGAATACCTTGGTCGCTAAATGATTTAGTCACAGAGGAAAGCCATTAGTCTCTACTTGATTGCTGTCAAATGGTGGAAAATTGGAACATTATACTGCTATTTCTTGTGATGGGCCATATTTTTCCTGCTTGTTCGGTGTCAAATGAGATGGTAGAAATATTTGTTGAAAATGTGTGGTTCTTTGAAAGCTTTGCAGTAAGAAAAACAGATACAGGTCCAGGGCTGGTGGGTGGAAGCTATCTTGGGAGGCAAGTGGAGAGCTGCCAGCCTCCTGGAGTGAGCGTGGAGTGAGGGGATCTGCTTGTCTGGAATGTCTGCTTGATGGGAGCACTGTGATGGTTTCCATGGGCTGGACTTGATCTGAATATTGACTCCTGAAGAGCATTTCTAAAAAGGCGTTTGTTTATTTTGCAAAGCAGCACACCAGGCGAGCATCTGTTTATTTACATGTTTTATTTGTGTGACAAGTGCAGCCTCCTGGAGATTTGGAGGCCATTTGAATTGTATCTGAAGTGATGATTTTTCTTAAAAAATTCTTCTGGACTGACTCTATAGGCGCCAAGCCTTGTGATGCTCCCATGAATAAATATTAACTCCCAAGCTTTTATTGGCACACGTGCCACAGCCCACAAGGTTTTCAAGCAGTAAAATGGAAAGATGACTAGGCAAGAGGTTCTGATGGCCACAAGTAAGAAGGACCTTGGTTGAATGGTTGGCCTTCTCTTTGTAGAGGAATAAAATCTAAACAGGGGAAGAAATAGCCTTGCTTTGTATAGTTAACATCTGGAATTTTTGTCTTTTTAAAAAAGTCTTAAATTACTGTGAAATAAAATGTTAAAAGTGCCTAAAGTGATTGACGGGCTTTTTTTAGGAGTTAGGCTTTCAAAATGATTGTGTTGCTCTTGGAAATGTTGCCTTTGCAGCTACGAATGGGAGCAGAGTGCTTCTGAGTACTACATTCCTCCTTTTTATTTCTTTTTTACTCCTTTAAGCTCTGCAGATGCAGCAGTTTTCTGGCAGGAGATGATGGGCCAGAACCACTAACCAGCTTCTAAATGCAAGATTAATTAATTATAGGTTGGTTTTATACATGGCACTGCTCAAGAAACTGTGGAAGAGACTTGCTGGGCATCAGGGTTTGATCCAAACTTTGGCTGTGGTTGCAGAGCCCCGGCTGGTCCGTGGACATGACGGGGATTGTTCATCTCCCAGCCCATGGGCAGGGCTGTGGTGGAGCAGGATGGGCTGCAGCTGCTGGGGCCAGGCGGGTCGGATCACGTCTCTGCAAAACACGCTGATAGGAAAAGGCAGCCTGAGCTATTCTGTTTATGGAGACTCAAATGCCCGTGCAAGTCAGCTGGCTGGCTTTCTGTGGGAAGTAATAGGCCGTCAGAAATGAAGAAATGTTCTCACCCAGATGAGAGCAGAGCTTATGAGACCCGTGGGTGGGAGAGAGTCCCTTTTGGACCACAGCTGATGGTTGCTGTTGGCTGGTTTGTTGGCTTTTACTAAGCAGACTGTTAGGAAATCGCTGTGACCAGCGTAGCTGTGAAACCCACAGCACCGTTGACAGCAGGCTCACAGTGCGCAGTGAAACTTCACTGTGGAAAGAAGTAAAACTCGTCAGGCTCACCCTGCTCAGCAGCAGGAGAATCTGCTCATCATCACCATGCATGGCCCCGGAGCACTGTCCTCCCTCGTCCTGGCCCTTGATAGCTTTGCGATAAAACTGCATGGTAGCGACAAGAGGGAGATAGAGAGAGGGGATGACAAGATTGGTTTTGGAAGTAGCAAAACAACTTGAGCGTTGCAGATTGGGCAACAGGACTGTACAGCGCAGAGCCCGCTGGGTGGGGGAACGGGTCAGGTCGGGGCGAGGAGGAGTGTTGTGCAGCTGGTGTCGGTGGTGCAGACAGGTGGGCGTCTCACCTCATTCTCCATTTCACTCTCCAGACAGACTAGCTCCAGATTGTTTAGCAGAATTGAAACCCCTGACTATTTCAGACTTCCTTATTTACCTTTGTTGCCTCTCTCCCTCCTTTCCCCTGCAATAAATGTCAGTTTTATTTATTCAAGGCTGCACCCCACTGCCCCTAAATCACCAAACTCTCCTGTCGCACAACAACAAAGCAGAGCCGCTTGCAAAGACAATTTCCAGCTCAAGAGGACCATATGCTACAACAGCTGAATTTTAAATGAAGGGATTTTTTTTTCCTTTTCCCCCCAACCTCTGTTGTCATTCTGCACTAATCTTTCACCCTGGCAGGGAGTCATCACAAAGAGTTAGCGGTGAGGCTAAAAGGGAAGGCAGAGGGCTGCTTTTTACAGCACCTTGGGCTGGTTCCCCGTAGCACTCACCTTTTCTAAGTGTGTATCCTTTAGCGATGGTTTACTATCAACTAATGGGAAAGAATTTGGGTTTAATTCACTATTCTTTTTCCTCTCTTATAGCACCGTTATTGGATCTTCTATGAGCTGTGAAGTGTCTTATCGCTAGGACTGGGGATGCTGGGAGGAGAAGCAGTAATAGAGGGGGGAACAGTGTGACAAAACACTTCTGGTCCATTTTGGAATTAATGATTTTCAGAAGCTATCAATTACATCCCTTAACTGGGGAGCACAGATTATAGAGAGGAATATAATTAGTGGCAAATGCTGTGAGATATATAAAGACAAATAGGGGAGTGGGATGAATGGGAGCTCATAAATTTTATTGAGAACCACATTTGGATGTAATCATTTATTACTGGGGGTCCCTTGAAGTGATTCCAGAATGCAGGTTGTGCACACTGGAGCAGGAGAGAGGTCACTCCCATTACTAAATCAAGTGTAAGAGATTATTGATTCACAAAGAAAAATTGGTGTGTTTTAAAAGTGGAAATAAATGGACTCAGTGCAGCATTCTCTCTTTGCTATCAAGTGGCTCTTTATGTTAGCTCTTGGTCACCTGTGGTGCCCCATTGGTATGATTAAATAGCTTTCTCCCCTGGAGGCTGTACTTTCTACCTTTCCCTGGGCGAAGTTCAGGGCCTGGGTAGAGATTTGCTAGCAGGCAAGTGGGGACCCACCGTAGCTTGTAAAATATGAAAATATGTGAACTTCTGGATTTCCTTTCAGCTGTGGATCTCAAAACGTTGTGAAAATAAGGTGTACAAGTTTTCCTTGCTTGTTTACAGATGGCAGAGTAAAGGTGCAGAAGGATGTTAGGAGATAGCATTATGTTCATGTAGATCTGGAGATCTCCAGCAAGGTCCTGTCTGCTCTTGCTAGCGCCAGCCCACCTCTCTGCATTACTGGGACCTTTGCCGGGTGACTGACAGGGACACAATATCACTCCCAAACTGGCTTTTTTCCCAAGCAATATACCTAATCATTATTAATGACAAAAAGGTGACCTATAGGCTTCCAAATAGAATCCATTTTTAAATCTCTTATTTCCCCCCCAATCCTTCAATCTAATTAAGCTCACATCAGTATATTATTACAGAATGTAATCATTCCTTTCTTCTAATAACATTCATGGATAATTTTATTTCTCATTTTCAGCCTCCTACTCCTGTGGTGTAATTAGTGTCTCTGGCACCTCGTGATGCTCAGAATGAGTTGCAGCTGCTAATTGCTAATTGAAAAATTAGAAACTCAGTTAGAAAAAGGATCTAATTAAAATGAAATTAGATAAAATCCCTTCAAACTAGTTTCTTCCTCTTTGCTTTTTCCCCCAGTTTTGCGATCGCAGAGCCATTAGCGCTTGCCAATTACATTTAATTGTTAAACACAAATACATTTTGATTTGACTTCTTACAATAACCTTTTATTAGTGAGAGAAACGCACAGTTATCAGGGAGGCTGTGAGTCTCTCCTACCCTAAATTTCAGCAAATCACCTGCTGATCTTTGCTGCCCTGTGTGTATGTCGTGGCCTGGCGTTATCCTCCCCGTCACCAGGCAGAATAGGACTGCCCCGGTCCTGCGGGGAAATCATGCAAGAAATCCCTGTACATACAAAAGATCTTTTAGCAAATGCCCAGCCTGTGCTTTGGGAGGTGCCCCGTGGCACCTGATATCTTCCTGATATTAAACTAGGAGGAAATAGGTTTCTGGTGCTGCTCCCGTGGTCCTGCTTTGTGTTTCTGCTCTTGTGCACCCACCCGTACTCAGTGGTAAGCGTGGCTCACAA
>NW_008825543.1:1687719-1709270 GCF_000699105.1 Pygoscelis adeliae
AATGAGAGGAGGGATGCTCCAGCTCAGAGCCAGCCCAAACGAGGGAGGTCCAGTGTTGGAAAGAAGCACTGTAACGTGGAGCAGTTATTGCTGTGGCAGGTGCAAAACCCAAAGATTTAACAGTAAATCTGCAGATGGTCAAATGTGGCCAGACCTACTTGCAGCAGAGAGAAATATTTTGTGGGCTGGAACGCAGCTCAGATAGGCGACTGGTAGCAGCCCGTAGCTGGGCTCCCATCCTGACCTCTGTGTAACCGTCGGGTCGTGACACAGAACCAAATGGGGTTTTTCATACTCCAGTGGCTGCACGTCATCATCCCCCTCTTCAACAGGGACGTGAAACTCTTCCCAATAGATGTAGACCTACTGCTGTCTCTGCTATTTACTGTGCACTTTTATAACCATAGTCGTCTTGTTTGCCTGACTGGGACGTCTGTCTAATGTTTGATAGTGGCAGCGGAGGGATGGAAACCTATGAACTGCCTTATTCTACCGACGGGGGAAGTGCCTCTCTGATTTGCCTCTGACAGTCACTCAGAGAGGACTCTACAGCGATCATAATTATTAATGCTAGTGGGACTATTCACAAGCTTAGAGTTAAGCACACACGTAAATCTTTTAATGGTCTGAGCGATATGATGTATACAGGATAAGACCAGGTTTGTAGGTAGAGGTAATATCTTTTATTAGCCTAATGAGTGGCTAGGAAAAACCGGCAAGTGTTTGTGCACATGAGCCCTTTGCAGCATGCACAGTGCTCAGCACTGGTTATAGGTGTGTTCCAGTGGGAATTGCTGGGAGTGAAACCTCAGTGAGTATTTTAATTCAGTCCCTACAGACGTCGGTATTGGGACTCCAGTGAAAAACAGATTCAGTGTGCAGTGAGTGCAGCGCAAGTACTTAAAGTGAAGTCTAAGTGCTGCTTGGGCTTCACGTGGGATTTAAGTTGTATTCAAAACCTCTGTGATTTTAGGTGGGAACCAAACCCAGCTGCCCAGCAGTGCCCTAGAACGGATCCTCCCAGCATGTGGAGCCCGCGTCTGGCACAGTCTGCTTCAGTGCAACCCAGCCAAAGTAATGAAGAATTGTAGCCTTCTGGCGGCTGCTGTTCTGATGAAAATGAAAGTGTTTTCCTGTTGGTTTTGCACACAAAATGAAACCATGTTTTCAGTGGGCTGTGCAGGATTCCTCCCTTGCCCCTCTCTCTACGCCCCGTAGGGCTGTGTCAATCCTTCGCCGCAGCGTGAGCCCCGGGGACTGTCGGGTGCTGCCTGGGGATCAGCCAGCTGAGGGTTTGGCTGCTGCTTGGCTGACTCCACCTTTGATTTTGGACTTTGTGCTAGCCTTACCTGGCTTCACCTACTGGCCTGTTTCTTTCTCCTTACTTTTAAGACTGCAGACTCCCCTTGTGTTTTGGAGCTTTCCAGCTATGCCCAAGTATAAGGTGCCTGCTGTGGTGCTGAGTGCTTGTCCACACTCAGATGTTTCCCTGAGAAGTTTAACAAATGGCTTAGAAAATGTAATGGAGATGCAGAAATCAATAATTTAAGGGCAGGAAACAGAAATCGTGAACCAAAGGACAATATAAAGATGCTGTGCTAATTGTCACTGTGTCAAAAACTTCCTAGGATGTGGTTATAGAGCTCACAGTGAAAAGGAAGAAGAGGAAGAGTTAATCTAGTCCAGAACAGGGTTACTGATGGCAAATCTTTCTAGCCGTGGGCTAGTAAACTTCATCTAGATAGATGCTGTAACGCTCTCATCTGGGAATCCTGCCCTTGACATAATTAATGCACAGACATGGTTGTCTTCTGTGCCAGTGTTCTCCATCTGTCAGTGTGGAAGAGCACTTGCTCACAGAGAGGAGCGGGCCAGGAGGATAACAAGGTGTTCTCGCTGCAATAGGAAGCGGAGGGGATTTTGGAGCACCGAGCCTAACTGGGAAACCTGACAGGAGATAATCTGCATTTTTGCTTTCTCCCCTCCCACACTGGTCATTTCTCTGAGAGTTAATACTAAATAAGTGTGTGGTCGTTAGGGATTTTCAGGCACCGTCTGAATCAGGCTGTTTGGTGATAGCGAGTGCTTGGGGACTGTGTTTTACACTATGTACACCCTCTTCAGTGAAGGTAAAACATGGCAGATGGACAGGTCCAGGCACCAGAGAGCAAGTTATTGGTGTAAACCGGACTGGAACAACATCTTTTTGTACCAGAAGGGAATTTTGCTCTGCCTGGTACTGTGAGTCCATCTGCCTTGCCTGGACACACTCCTCCTGATGTGCAAGGCATCCGGGAGATTGCAGGAAATTCGTTCTTTGGGTCTTCTGAGTCCTTGGGTGCCACAAACAAGGAGATCAAAATGTCAGATTTTATTAGTGTGTTTCTAAGGCACCGATTTCCATCCACCAGCTCTGACTGGGGCTTCCCCCAGCTGAGCTCAGACAGATCTTCCCTTGCCCCCCACGTGGTAGGGAGTTTCTAGTGTGCCTTTCCTCTTCCCTCTGCTGAGGGATAACTGGTACCTGAACAGGTATTTTGCAAAGTCAACAAGCAAACACCAGCTATCTAATCACTAACATAAACATAAGATATAAACCGATATGCATTACATAGGGAGGTCACTGGTGGGAGAGTAGAATTGTGCCATCAGTCTCTGTTGTACCCCTAACAGTGATATAACATAAATGTATAGCATGCTAGTTTGATGGACAGTTTCTTTCTCAGTTCAAATGCCCTGTAAGAAGTTTTGAATTCCCAATATTTTTGCAACTAAGACAAAGAGCAAAAATAGCCACTGTATACACAGGCAAACAGGCATCATTCTGTGTAATACTTTCAGCGCTTCACCAAATGTACTCATTTTGTGTTATCTGATGTGAGAGGCACTGTCTGCAGGCAACGTATCAAGGAAAAGGAGGGCATGAAGGGCACAGATCTCGAAGGAGCGTGGCCCTAAGCTACTTCATACTGACGATCCTTCGTCTCAGTGCAGTGGGTCATTCTGCTAATTACAGACCTTGTCTCCTGTGTCAGTATAGCTTAGCAGGGAAAGGAACAGCACTGTGGTAGTGTGCTTCCCAAGGCTTTTTCAATTTCTTTTCTAAACATGGCGAACAAAATCTTAGAGAGCTGTTTCAAGGTTACAAAGGACTTCGGGATGAAATGACAGAGATACATAACTGGAACAACATCTGGATTTTTATTGCCCTCACATGCAGTTCTCATTTTACAGCTGATGTTTTATATACCTTGTAGTATTTTACTACTTATATAATAAGCATATAATAGTTATATAATAATCGCTCATATATACTATTATATTTAATTATTCTATTATCAATCTCCTCCATTTCCAGAGGTGTAAGCATAAATAACATCCCAGTCATGGTTTTTGGAATATAAGGACAGTACTTAAGAAACAACAGTTATGTGGGCTGAGATATATATGATCACATAGAGGGTACCGCCTTTCTGTCAAAATTGGAATTCAAACCTATGGTGTACCTGATGCATGTTTTCTTTTCATCAAAAGGGGTTCACTTGGTTTTGGCCTAAATTTAGTGTAAAAATGGCTCCTTTGCCCTCAGTGGGAAAGTTTTCATTGACTTTAGCGGAGCCAGAGCTTGTAGACAAAAGAAAGCAAAGTGGGTAAAGTGTGTCCTGAACTCAAGGGGAAAAAAAAAAAAAAGAAGGGGTAGAAGAAAGAAAAAGAAAGACTTCTTACAGCCAGTAGATTTTGCTATGTGAAGCTTTACCTGCTCAAACTGAACAATCACAAAACAGACTTAAGCATCAAACAATTTGCAGACAGAAAGCTTTGCAGGTTAGCTGATTCCTGGCTTTTGCAGAAAATAATCTGCCACACCAAATATTTGTAGCCTTCTGTGATCTGTGTTAGTCATCTGTTCTGGTCATCCAGAACAAAATAAGCAAAGTAATCAGTTACAGGAAGAAGTGTGCAAACAATGGAATTCTTCATTACCATTTTAAAAAATACAGATATATAGATACATATATTCTACCGATTTTATTTTTTTATGTATCTATATAAACACATATAGAAGATTGTTGTCACATTCGATTTGCAGTGCACTGGAGCTCTGTAATGGTGAATGGCAGGAAAAAGGAAAGGGGCAAGAAACGTTGAAGAGACGTATATAATCATGCTGAAAAAGACTTTTCCAAAGCCCTGAGGCTTCTGCGATGGGATCAACAAATGAAACGTGGTTGTGTATGTAGAGAGGATGGAATGAGGAGGGAAGAGCATGATTAAAAAGGACAGATCTTTTGTTAGAGGTTACTGATCCATTGGAAAAGAAAGCTTAGTTGGGAGAAAAAGTGCCTGGAAGGGTTGAGTATATGAGCACTGCCCTCAACCTCACTCACATCCACTGTTCTTTTTAGTTAACTTTTAAAATTTAATATTCAGGTGTTTCCAACTGACTCTCATGGATCCGAACCATGCATTTTTGAGTAAATAACCATGCACCATCACTCCTGGAAACTGCTGTGCGTTAATTCCCATGCTCACTCTCTGAGCTTGTGCACGTGCGTGCTGACTCTCACCAAGCTGTGGATGCTAAGGGTATATATAGATAATATTTCCTGTACATACACATGTTGTGTTAACACTTCTAGGTACACTAATATAGACACAAAGCTAATTATTTCTTCTTAATAGGTGAGACAAGATTGATTCAAGCTATATTCTTCCCCTACTAAGAAAGGCTGTGTCCATTCTGTCCCTATATAGACATATAGCTACTACATAAAATGGCTCTGTCCTTAATAATTCTGAAATCTGATAAACACTTCTCGGCACGTCTTTCAGTACAGGGGAATCTGTGTATGTCTATACGAATAATCAAAGTCTGCTTGAAGACATGTCATCTTTCCCAGTTACTGTGGCCAAATAGTCCTTACTTGGCACTGGTGGCAAAGGAGACATATCTGATAATTGATGATATTCAGAATCGTGAGCCAGGGGCTGTATACCAGCCTCAATAGGGAAAGCATGCAGTAATGATTTCAATTAAGAAGGGAACCAGGTAGAACTGGCAAAATGAGATTGCAGGCGGAAAGTCAGAGTGATGAAGTCAACTGCTGACAAAATATGTACAAATTGCAAAACTAATAATGAAAATTCATGCTCAAGCTGTCAGGAGGACACCAGCCATCCTACATTACCCCAGGAGTGCAAAATGAGCTGCTAAGGAGGTCACGCTGCTCTGTAGCAGTTGTCTGTTATCGTGTGTCTTGGCTCAATTCTCCAGATGCAGAAATACTTCCCAAGTTCAAATGAGTTCTCAACTTTTGAATTTGCCCTTAGGCCTGTACTGAGTGAAAGCTGAAATTGTGGTGATGGCACAACAGGGCTGCATATGCCTTGGATTTGCAATCCTGACATACTCTTGTTCTGTTAAGAAATACAGCCCTGAACAGATCAGCGTCTCCGGATGCAGTCGGGCTTTTCGCTGTGCAAACAGTTCAAACCAAATCTATTATCTGTAAGCTTCAGAGGCACTGTGTGCACGGGGAGACTGTAAGATGTAGGACAGCAAAAACAAACAAAGAAAAGGTATTTTAGGCATTCGAATCTCAGTTTCAACAGATGTAACTAATAAGTGTCTGAAAATTGTGTGGGGAATTTGGATGCTCCCCTGGTGTGGAAAGCATCCCCCTCAAAGGGCAGCAGTAAAGCCAGGGTAACCCTAAATGATCCTAATCTTTTGTAGCTCTTCCTATAAAATGGCTTTCTCTTTTCCTTCCCTCTGTCCCACCAAATCCACCTTCATTAATCCAAACTCAGCAGAGGCTGGTGGCACCTTCCTGCAGTTCTCAGCAGTGCAGCACTGAGGTACATGGTGCACTAGCAATACTTAACGTCAGAAGAAACTCTACTACCGATCTATGTGCAGCTGTCAGTGGCAAAACAGACACACAGCTTTCCCTGAGAAACATAGCAGTAGGCAAACAGTTAAAAATGGCTATTTTTGGCAATAGAACTAAGAGCAATCATGCAGGGTTTTTTTTTTTTTTCCTATTTAAGCTGTAAAGCAGATTGTATTGGGAATTGTGGTTCTTCTGACTATTAAGCTCAGGTACAATGACAATAGAAGAGTAAATGTACCAGCAAATTGTTATCTCAACAAGAGTGCCACAAGGTGACATTTTCACAGGGCCAATATTTTGATAAAATATGACCTTTTAATGTTACGACAACCAACGACTAGTTATTAAGGTGCACATATAAACAAGACTGAAGTGTTTCACTCAGAGACAGTGTTAAAAGTTGCCAAAGAAATCTTACTTGTAGATTTGATGGTGACTTCCCATAAAGTAAAGCCAGGATCAGAGAATATTGGCTCCCAGGGTCCTTAAGGAAAAAGGATTAACATTGATTTTGAGTGCTTTGGCTTTTTCTACTAGTGCTAGGTCTTCTCAGCAGCATCTCTGTCTCAGAGATATTATTTATCTAAGCTGGTCAGGGTCAGCATGACTTTCAAAGTAATTGATATGAATAATAAAATAATGGAGCACACCACAGGAATGCAACCAAATTCCAGCACCTGGTTTTCTTTTTATTTATTTTTAAATTAATACACCGGAAAAACAATGTAGAAAGTAATGACTCTACTGGCAGCAGAAGATCTGAATAGGGGGTAGTTCATCTGTTCTTTCAATTTTAATATGTAAAAGTATAGCTATTCCTGTTCCTGACAATCAAAGAACTAGCCAGATATGATTTGGCTACTATGATGTGTGACAGCTCTTACTGGGAATAGGAGGGAGTAACTAGAGCCACTGGTGTGGAGGCAGGGACGCTCTGCAGGGAGCAAAGTTTTCCCGGTTAAAGCAGCAGCCTTGCACTCCAGCTTCAGTTTTCTGTCCCTATCGGTTCCCTGTTTGGCCTATTACGAGTTAAATGGTTGTTGTGCAGAGGGCCTGTTTCTTAGTG
Organism: Pygoscelis adeliae; assembly: GCF_000699105.1. Lineage (NCBI taxonomy): Eukaryota > Metazoa > Chordata > Aves > Sphenisciformes > Spheniscidae > Pygoscelis > Pygoscelis adeliae. The sequence continues at coordinate 1,694,680 of NW_008825543.1, forward strand.
CAGTGTTTCTGGGCACAGGGGATTTCGATCTTTGCACAGGGGTTGGGGAGGTGAGAACGCAGCATTCAAAGCACGGGTATATGCTAGGCTAATTTAATTATAGAATGTTCTTTAATGTTAATTTAATGTAATAACTCTTTTCACGTGAGAATCCATAAATGTTTTACAAATATTTGGTAACTTAATTTCACGCTGTATCACAGTGGGAGCTCATGAGGATCTTTTCAACCATCATCAAAGTACAGCCTGTCCTAGGAAGACATTTATTAAGGACATAGAACAACTCTGTGCTGCTGAAAAGCAGAAAGGAGAGACACGGCCTTGTTCAACTGTGTTGCAGAGTGAAGTCAAGCAAATTGTTGTAATTACCCCCACAGAAATCATAGATTTGTATTGAATGTGGACATTGGTAGCTTTGATGAACAGTTCACAGTCTGCATTCAAATCAAGCCTGTCTTTTTACGCCTTTCTTTTTTCATTTTGGGGCTGGTCTTCCTCTAACAGTTGAATCTCACGTTACTTGTCACTTGAGCAGTAATTCATATAGATGTATTTGTTGCCTATTAGTACAGCTACAGAAAGGCTATCCTGCTCTTTGGGCAGAGCTACATATTTTTTTTCCTTATGATTTTTCCTTGTCATTTACTCCACTGAAACTATCGAGTAGGTGCTATTCCTTGAGCACGCTGTGCAGAATCAAGCCTTAGGTGAAGTCTGTGCCGGTGTGATACAGCAAGGCTGTGCAGTGGGAAGGTTAGGAGTGTTGTTCAAAGCACACCAGAGGAATTATAAGATCCTAGGCTGGCTTCCAGCTTTAACATAAAGATATCAATTTCTCTTCATTTTCCCTAGGCTAGCTCAAAACTTGTAGCTTTAATAAACACAGGAGCAGTACTGTTGTGTCTTTAGGCACTTAACATTAGATTCGGGTAGCTCTGTTCAATCAGGAGTGCCTTGAACACTGTACCAGCCAAGACATAAATTGCAAACCAGCATTTTGTTTATGGTGACCAGTATCCACCGCATCCTTCAGTGTGTTAACTCTCTGGTTAGACTGAAAACAATGTTGTGTTGTTATATCTTGTCAAGCATGTTGGATAATAACACAAGATTACAGTGACAAAAGAGGTATTGGGCAGAAGATGGGCAGACGTGCGAGGAGTCTGCGCGGGAGAGGCAGCTGCAGAAAACAGCCATAAGAACAGAATAGAGAAAGTGATTTCAGTGGCCAAAGTTCTCTGTTTTGATCATTTTGGCAGCTGTTCCTCTTCACTGGAAGCTGGCTGCTTCTATTTCACTAAGTTTTAATAAACTGTAATTGGACAAACCTGATTTAACTTGAAGTTAGCCCCTCTTCGAGCAGGTGGTTGGACTAGATAATCCCCAGAGGTCCCTTCCAATCTAATTTTTTTATGATTCCATGAAACACATGATGTTGTTTGTGACTGACTTCTCAACTGTGTGTGAACACGCTCATGGCTATGTATTTCTTTTTCCTGAATATTTCTACCTGAGACTTAAAGTGGCTTTCTGGAAATGTTTGCACAAGTAAATCCAATCCCAATAACCACTTGCGGGGAATGAGGAACAAAAGGGGAAAGGGCAGGGGCAATGAAAAGTTAATTTAAACATGCTGACTAATATTTACAGAGCAGCTGTTGCAGTATTTACCCAGCTTTACTAATTATGGGCCAGAACCTGCCCCTGTCGCTGACAGTGAATCGCTTTGTGCATCCACGTTGGTCCGACGGACTGTGCAGGCGGGTGCTGCCAGGGTCAGGAGGCGCAGCGCCGGCTGCCCGCGGGGTCCCGCTCCAGAGCCCCACGGAGGGAGCTGATGGGCCACCGTGGATTTCAGTGGGCTGTGAATGATGTTTCTCTGAGCTGTTGTCACTGACCAGCACAACAGAACTCCTGCTCACCTCTCTCTGGAGGATGCAATCCTTCAGGTGTTTGTGGTAATTTCCTTAAACAGCGACTCGGAGAGAAAAGTACAAAATTCTGAAAACTTCAGCACTCGGGAGATTTTGGAAATCTGTCCCTAATTATCAAATATGAACAGTTGGACACGGTGATCTGATCTTGTCTGGGAGTCTGAGTGGGTATGGGAGAGCTGGGTTTGCTCCCCCCCTACATCCTCACCAACTGTATGCAAGGAGGGGTTGGAAGTCTGGCCCTTAGGTGGAAAGTCCCATCCTCAAAGGTGAAAGCCACAGACCCTTGAGACTGAACGTGTGTTGCACACCTGGGAGCCCGGAGGGTGACCGTTTGACCTGTTAGGCTCTGAATGGATGTATATGTGGATTTCTGCACCTAGAGCATTGCACAGGACTTTTACACTCATGAATAAATAAATAATAAATAGCAGAGGCATATGGGAGAACTCACAGCACATCTCCCGCTTGATGTTCAAGAAAAAAAATTAAAATATTAGAAGATAAAGACAGCAAGGGACCCCTGCAGGGAAAGCCTCTTTGTCTAATGACCTTTCTAGGTCTATGATAGCAAATACAATAGCCAAACCTCATAAATCATAGTTCAGGAAAACATCCGGAGGGCACGCTTTGACACTGTTTGCATATTCAAATGTCACCCCACTCATGAAAGAAAGACAAAATGTTTTTTCTCTCAAAAATGTCAGCACAGGCTGGATTAGAAAAGATAATTCAGAAGTACTTCCAGAGAATAATTACCACTGTCACCTACCTGCAATGTAGTTAATGAATGGGAAGAGGGTTTTTTATTAGAAAAAAAATTATGATTATTAGAGTAATTAATCAGCTGCGTGATGACAGCTTCCCTGAAAAAATAATCTCCAAAGGCCAAGTAGCTACAGTAGGGCATTTTGTTGATAAAGCACCAGAAGCGCAAAACATTCTTCTACCATTAGATGTGAAAGTGCTTATATGGGTGGAATTACATTATATCCTAAGTACCTATGGATCTACTGCACTTTGTGAGCTAAAAGATTCATTATCTCATTGGTTAAATGCAAGAAAATTTCATAACCTTCTGGTCTCCCCAAAATAAATAACACTTTCTTTTCACAGTCCTCTTTGTCTTATCTATTTAAGCCTCAGCCCAGGAAAGCAGTTAAGGATCTGTTTACGTCTGCAGATCTGTGCGCATTGCTCAGCTTCCCCCATTAGCACAAAGGGATTTCTCCGTACTGGAAAGCGAAGGCGTAAAGGGACAAACTTACGGCCCCTCTGATCTGGCGAGCAAAGCTAGATGGAAACCAGCCATGGGCACAGCCAGGGTAGGAGCTTTCTGAGGACATGGAGATTTCCAAACCTTAGGAAGGCCAGAGCCCACCCTTCTTGGCTTCTCACTTTGAGACATGAAGACAGCAAGCAGAAAAGAAAAAAATAGAAAAATGGAGAAAAAATTGGCAAAACTGCTGCCGTTCAGCACAGGCAAATTTGAGCTGCCCGCAGTTTGCACTCGGGCTTCAGTTACAGACGCTGAGCTCAAATGCAGTAGCTCCCTCAAGGTCCTGTCTCTCGCAAGGACATGCACAGCAGTGACAGTCCCCAGAGCCTTCCCCTCTCTCCTGTCCCCCCTTGCAGAGGTCTTGTCCCAGTGCCAGGAGCCAGAGGAGACTTTTTTCCTCCTCGGAGCTGGATGGAAATAGAAAGGGGCCTCCAAGGCAGGAGCTGACTAGGAGTCCCCTCTGGGCAGGACGCTCCGTGCTTAGAGACTTTGCTTTTTACATCAGCATCTGAAGTAAATGCCTGGAGCGAAGGTGCCATGAGGAGTTTGGTTGAGCACTTGCACTTCTGCATTACGAGTGATGCTCTCCCTCCTTTTCTATGGGTACAATTTCTGCATGGCATGGTTTTAACCTCTGGGCATCTCATTTACCCCCAGGTCACACCATGCCCTGAAGGATCAGCTTCTTCCCCCCAAACCCTGCTGCTGATTTTCCTAATCCCTGCTCTGTCACATCCCCTGTCCCTCTCTCAGCTCGGCTCTGTTCCCCCCCCGCCCCCCCCCGGTGCTGAGCCCCAGCCTGCTCCCCGTTGCCTGCACCCACCCACCAGCGCTCCCGGTCCCTGCAGGCAGCAAAGCTCGGGAGCCCCTAGCGGGATATGCACTTAGGTGGCTGAAGGTATTGCAAGGGGCACAGTATGCAGTCACCAGATAAAATTCAGTGCAGGGCTTGCTTAAATTCCCCATCACCCCATGGCAACATCACTTCATTTCAAGATCATCAGGTTTCCCTGCTTGTTGGAGTAACAAGGATTTCTGAAGGACGTGAATGATGCGAGGCCCTGTGCTGACCCTCTCTGCACAGGTAAATTGCACGTGCTGCCAGCGGAGTGTCTGCTTAGGTTCGACCTCTGCTATTCTCCAGTTTCTCTTTTCTCTCCTAATATATTTTAAGTGGTACCTTCTGCATGCAATTGACAGCAAAGTGAGGAAAAGCACCGCGACTCCGCGTACGGCAATGCCGTTCTGGGGCTCTGTTTAGATCGTGGATATTTCTTCCAACTAAAACAAGTGTGTGTTCACACCAGACTAACTACTGCAGAGGATAATGTATGAACAAATGCCAAAGGCAACAGCTCGGAGATATATTATTTACATATTTATTAGAAATTCAGTACTGCTTGTGAGAGCAAACCACTTCTGACTTCAATTCCAATAAGTAAACAACCCGATGGGCAAATAAAAGAAAAGGGAAACATGCACTGCCACAGTTTACACAAGCTAATACAGTAAAACAAAATACTCTGAACATGAAACTATTTTGCAAGATATGAAAAAAAAATCCTACCTTTATTCTTCGTCTCGGTTAAGCACTCAGAAAGTAATAATTGCAAAATAATTATATGTGATATCAGTTGCCTCACAGACTAACAGAAAGATAATTAATCCTTGTTTATCTAAACTACATTGTGGTTCAGTTTAAACTGCCCTGCAGCAATGAGCATCACTTCTGCTTTATCTGAACTTTCGCTGGCCTTTCTTTCACCATTTTTTTTCTTCTCTGGGTAGTTTAAGGGTGAAAAAATAACAATAGCTGCTAGCTGTTATCCGAGAAGGAGCCCTCTGACTGCGGGAGGAGTGACAAACCCATCCGTAAGCCCTGCATTAAGGCTGAGTAGATAGGATTTTATGCCCAGGTCTGTCGTGGACTCTGGATGCACACCCCCGCCCCCCCCAAGAAACATTTCGGAAGCACCGTAGAGATATAGGGAATGGTAGAGTTAAAAAAAAAAAAAAATCCAAATAGCTGTTCGATGTCTGGCTGCATGAACTCATCCTTTAATTCATCCAAGGAGTACAGTCGTGACCTGGCTCGGCTCTGCCTGCCAGGCGTGGATAAAAGTGGTACCTGTGGAGGCAACCCTGCCTGTGCGAGCCTGGGCCAGCTCTGGGTTGCTGAACTGCCTGGACCTTGCCTTGGTCCTGGGGTAAGGCCTAGGGCCACGCAGGAGAGGAGGGAGAGGTCTCCAGCTGGGAGCCTGCCCCGCTACTAGGAAGATGAAGGGCTCGGCTGGCATCAGTCTTGGGGTTTGGTGATGCTGAGGCTGCAGGATGTCTCTGCCTCTTTGAAAACGGAATCAAGCTGCTTATCTCTGGTAATGGTGAGTGAAGCTGCCTCTGAAGGCCTTTCCTCCACAGCCCCTATCAGCAGTTTTGACCTGTGGGTAGAGATTTTTTTAATGTAGACATGCATTTATCGGGGAAAAAAGAAGTTCTTTTTCGGCACAATGGGAAATTTCATGGAAAATAGCCGCACTTGCCTAAAATTTCAGAATTTTAAAAGCTTAAAAACGATCTTTTTTCCAATTTAAGTTGTTAAACTCTCCCTCCATAAAATAAAAGCTGAGAAGTTGAAGTTATTCTGATTTCAACGGTTCTTGTAGGTGAGAAAAAGCAAATCTGTTGCCTGACCCATAACCTGTTCAGGAAACAGTTCATATCTCTTGTTGAGAAAGAACATTTGATACTAACAGCGATTCAGGATGCAGTAAAAAGATACATAGGCTTTCAGCGTCTTTTCCAAATGCTTGCTTGAAATATTTCCAGGTAGATAGGGGTTATAAAATGATCAGGAAGAGGAACAAAGGGTTTGTAAAGTTTATAATAAATGTAAAAATGTTTGGAAGCGTTAGCAGTGCTAAAACCCATTATTTAAATTCACCAGATGTCACTTTGAAGGAAGCTTTCAGAAACAGCCTTTATATGTATTCTTTTCTAAGGGAAACTCGTAAGTAATTGTCAAATAAAGAGCACCCCAGGCCGTAGCCCCTACTAAATGTCAGCCCTTCCAGACTAATAACGCCCTGCGGTGTTTCAAAATAGAAAGCGTAATGCAATAATAATATGGGACTCCCACCAGTATGGAAACCCACAGCACTGCTCCTGAAGCACGGCCGTGCAGCCTGCACGCTCGACAGCCAAGGACATCAGAGTTTCCAGAGAAAAAGCTCCCAAGCTTTTCTTCTGGCAGCCGGATCCGGGCAGAGAAGTCATTGAAGCTAATTTAAAAGAGGCACTCGGTGTCGGTACAGGGCTCTACTGGGACTCCAGCTAACCACCTTTCGGGTATTGGGAAAAATGATTAACAGATGTGTCTTCCCATTTCCCAATATATCTCTTTTGAATTGCAAAGTGGCCTCCTGCTTATTTTGAAGTACAATATGTCTAACCTTCCAGGCACAGCTTATTGCTAATTTCCTATGCCACTATGAATCTATGATTTATTTAACAAATTTCCACCCAGCAAATAAAACAACATTTGTTCTACCTGGAGGGTAGTTTCCAAATATCACAGCACAGCCAGGCATGGCTGCAACAGTTGGCACAAGAATAATGGTCAAAATGATGAACGGAATGTCTCACTTCAGATGGGAAAAAGTAAAATCATATGAGTAACCCCACAAAATAAAGCACTGCATCTTCAGCTATGATTCTCCTGGGCAGACAACAATCATCATGAAGCCATCACATTTTCAACTGTATTTGTATCATTTACATATATTGACTTAGAGTATAATACCAGATGTTTTCCGTACCAAAATGCTCACAAAGAGCAAACTCTAATGAGTCAGTGCTGAGTAAAGGCTGAACAGGTTTGAATACAGCAAAATGACCTTGAACTTTCATCTAAGCTTCAAATTAGAAAAAGACCTAATATAACTATATTTTCCTACCTAAGTTTGAAAAGTTCTATTTGTTTGGAAGGGTTATTTATTTACTCCCTGTCTCCAATGCAGAATATAAATGCCCAAATCCTTAGTTGTTATGGACTTTCAGGTTTTCCTCTTAAAATACTGAATGCAAAGTTCTCCTGAGTTGCAGGCCAGTTTGCGCGCTGGCTGCAGCACTCGTGCCAGCACTGGAACTGGGGCTGGACCCTCTAAGAGGTGATGCTCTTTTTTTGCAATGGCAGGAGGTGTGTGTAGGGGTGGGAGTGGTGTGCTTCCTTTGGATCATTATTATTGCTACTGCTACGAACAGCTTAGTAAAAAAATTCCGTGTCATGATTCAGTAATTAAAAATGTGAATTTATTGATTTGAGTTATATGATTGACTAACCAGTCTAAATTAGGAACTAATTTAGACCCAGTGTAGAGCTTGGCTTATATGAGACGGTGTCAGAGAGCAGGCTGCCATCCAGGTGGTGGCTATCTCCAACACTTTATAGCTTTTTCAAAGTGTGTTTAGAGTACAGCGTGTGTGTGGCTGCACACGGGGTACACGGCAGCCTGCACAGCTGCAGACCCTTCTGTCTTTTCTCTTTGAGAAGAAACAGGAATCTCCGGGGATGAAAGTGATGTGGAAGGGCTGAACATGACTTTCTTTTTCAGTTAAGTTCAATTGCTGCATTTTGAGATGTCACAGTGTGTAATAAAATATATTCCCTATATCCAGAGCTGAAGAAAGGAGCTTCCCCCAAATGAACACAACTGAAAGGAATTTTCTGTGGTTTTATTTACTTTGGGTTATTAAAGTGACAAGTCTGTGCTATCCATGCAGTGCAGGGGATTATAAGCCTCCAAGGACGGAGCTCAGACCCCAGTGGGTGCTTGACTTCCACAAGACAACAAATACGTTTCTCTCCTTCCACATCTCTCGTGTTTGCTTTGCGGCAGGCAGGCCCGCCGGGCAGGCTGAAAGCGTGGAGTCACGGTAGTGATTTCTGAATGGCATCTGAAGAACGGAAATATTTCTCTCTGCCCAGGGATTAAAAAGGAGCTGGGCAAGAAAACAGTCGGTCATTGCTGTTTACAGGATTGTTGGGGTTTTTTTTCTTTACATCATATTTTAAATTTATAAAATATTTAGCTTAGGCAAATGTAGTGAAATCATAATAGACTTCTCAAACTTGCAGGGAAAAGAGGTTGATTGTTTACTCTCTCCTGTGTAAATAACTGACACAAAAAGTAAGAAAACATATATCGTCCTCTGCTCTTCCTTACATCCTCTTCACAGTCAGCATAAAGGGCTTTGTAATAGAACAGATTGGAGGAAGCTTGTGATGGGAGAACACGATGAGACCGTAGTCGAAATCCATCCCTGTAGTGGAGCTGCATCAGCATCTTAATGCGGTGGGACATCGCCGTGGCTGGACGCCCGCTGCTGACTTTGTGAACATGCTCTCTCCATCTTCCTTGTGCAGCTGAAATTACTTCTCAGAGCTTCATCTCTCTGCCCTTGCTTCATCATAAACTTTGTCCCTGATTATGTGAAGAATGTAACAGATGATGCAAGTCAAGTCTTTCATGTCCGTGGTATCAGGCATTCGTTATTGTTTGATTGTGCACACAGAAGGATTATGCGCCATATTTGTAAGAGAATGGCAGCGTGGTTAGTCAATCTCAAGAGAATTAAATGCACGTTTTGTGGGCTAAACCTTGTATCAGTCTTACATAAACTTTTCCTTCCTGAACTGGGTCGAGGTGCAGGGCAGAAGGGAGGTGCTGGAATGACAGCTGGAGGACGTGGGCTTTGTTAGTGGCACTTTGCTTTCTCCACGGAGATGTCCTGCAAGAGGACGGTTCATCGCCTGCCATGCTTTGGGATGGGGACCCGTCTTTCCAAAATCAGAAGTGAAACACCCCATGCAGAGCTAAACAGCTGCTAAAAAGCTTCTTGATGTTGACATCTTTCTCTTGCTATTGCTTTCTGACTGCCTTAAACTTAAAGCGAGCATCAGTGAGCTCTGCTTCTGGAGCTCTGCAGCCCCATCTGATTCCTTGAGAAGTAACTGGATCTTAAACCAAGTCATCCTGAACCATCAGCTGGGTGGCTGTTTTCAGAAAACTTGCCTGGTTTGTAACACACTCACACAATGACACACATCACAGCGCAAGCAAAGCTTTCTGTTTATAAAATAGTCAATAACATTTGTGAAGAATTATTTTTTTCCCAAGGACACCTTTCACTTCAGTCTCCGAGGGAGCTGGGAATAAATTGTTCCTTACCATCAGCAGTTGACCTCTCTGCTTGTTTAAAATGCGGGCATCTTCTGAACAAAAAACCACCATTTGCTAAATGAAGCAAAACACCATAATAGGTTTAATGATGTAGATTTATCTCCTAACAGTTGTTTTGAGATCACAACAAATCATTAAAATCATTAACTCTCCAAGCTAAATTAGATTACAGATCTTGGAGAATGTCTGGCCACTGCATTTGCAAAACAGTGCCTCTTCCTGCCTGCGCGAATCATTAATTCTGCTCAGATTCCTCTGCAAACAATGAACCGATTCAACATATTCCAAGTCAGATTAAACAAAAAAAGCCAACATCTTTGTGTGTGTGCATGTTTTGTTTCTTCTTCCAGACTATTTCCATTATCGGAAAATATTTTCCTGGTGTTGCCAGAACAGGCTGTGTCTGTCTGTGGGGAGCGTTGTCTCCGGTGCAGTGTCTTGTGTCACTCAGCTGCACGTATCTATCTGAAAGCGAGGGAATTTGGTCCCAGAACTACACAGTGTAATTAAGACACACTTAAAGCGACAACAAGCCTTGCATAGAAGCCCGTTAAATTGCACCTATCAATGGCAGTGTTACTGCCATAAAGTGTGGCTTTCAGCATAAGATAAGTGAACAAATGTGGAGGGTTTGGGAAGCCTGTGGCTGAGACTGATGTGAGAGCTGCTGGCTCAGCACCATCTCTTCCTGCAGGAGCCAAACTGGGGTGAAAGAAATCCTGTGTTAGACACTATCCTGTCTTACAAGAATATGCAGCTCCTCATAGTTTCCCTCTCCAGGACCCGTGCCCTGGCACTGCAGTTTATAAAAGCTGTGCTCTCCCTGCTGCTGTGACAGGGAAGGAACAGTGTTGTTCTGGAAGGTGTACTGCATACAGCCGACACAGGAGAAGCATTACTGGGATTTTCTTCTCATGATTCATCTTTCTGTTTATTTAAGTCTTCTCTCTCCTCCCACTTCTACAATGGATTCAGCTGTAAAAGGCAATGTTTGCATTTCAAAAGAAGGAATGGCTGGAAACTAGACATATTTATGCTAGTGTTTTACTGCTTTTGTACGAGTACTGAGAAGGTTACTCAGAACATTAGGGCCACGTCAGGCTGTGTTCGTAGAGAATATAATGAAAAGAAGTTTTTGGCCCAAATACTTTAGAATCTACTTCAGGGATTCTGTTTGTAGCTGCAGTTGTACAAAGCTGCCTGTCTCCTTGCACAGCTGACTGGTGTGCCTCTCCAGCCAGGAATGCGTATTCAGTCTTTGTCCAAAAACTCCAGGGGAAACGATGGTGTTTAGGGATGGGGGAAGCAGCACAGAGCGGCCTGTCCTGTTTCTTACAGGAGGTTTCTTCATCCAGAGACCATCTTTTCTCATTTGTCTGTGAGCTTCCTTCAGCATCCTAAAGATGGTGTGGGAAGCTGAGCGTTCATTTCTGCCTTTCTGGAGCCATTTTTAGTATCTATTTTTTTCCTCGCATTTTAGAACTGAGTGTTTATCCTCCATACACCTTGATGCTTATTTTCTCCTTTCCCCCCTCCTCTGCAGTTCCCCTTCCCCATGTTGCCTTCTGAGACGGTTTAATCTTTGATTCTGTATAACCCTTGGCAGATTTCACCCTCATTGCCACCGTGTTTCACTGCAAAGAGTTTCATGCTTATTAGAAAGGGTATAATTTGGGAAATGTAAAAAAGAAAAAAAAAGAAGAAGAAAACAAACCAAAGAGAAGTGTGTATTCTTTTTAGTGGAGTAGAAGGGGAATTTATTTAAAAGGGAATGAACTTTCCTAAGTGCTGAGCAAGCTCGGGTATCCAAGAAAGTCTAGATCAGAAACTGATCTGGTGGATGGGGAGGTAAATCAGGGAGATGGGTAGTTGGAGGATTTGAAAAGGCCTTTGCTTTGCCCAGGGGCCCTGGGTGGAGCAGGACAAAGGATTTAAGATGATGGTGGGAGCAGTGATGCAGAAGCGGCAGCTGCAGGGAGACCTGACTGGGGACCACACCAGCTTGCCTGGTTCAGGAGAACATCACCTAGCAGCCAAGCCCGTGTTCAGAGCAAAACTTGAGGGCTCCAAAAGGTCATAATAAAAAGCCTTTGAAATAGCTGAGGGGTTTGGAAAGGGATTAAATGGGAATATAATTTTCCTCCACCTATCTGCCCCATGAGGTACTTAATGGCTGCCATTCCCGTAAGAATTGAGCACTTCCCAGATCTCCTTTTGGCACCAGTTTTATGCCAACACTTTAACCACAGACCGTGCATCTGTCACACCACCACAGCAATTGTTTCTCCTTTCTTTACTGTCACAGAGTAAGGTAATAAGTGCAATCTGAATTTCAGAAGAGCCAAAAGCTCTGGTGGCGCTTGTGCCACTCTGATCTGTCTGATGGTCTCTGACCACCATCCCTCAGACAGCGGCTTAGTTTGCTCAAATAGGCCATTGACTGCTTGCTTTTGTGGAGTGTCAAAGGGCTTTCAGCGCGACTGAGTCTCCAATTCACTGATCTGAAGGGACAAGGAGCTTTCCTCATAGCATGATTGCGCTGGAGATGATATGGGGATGTTACCCTGGTGGATGAGATCACTGGAGGGCAGAGGATGAGAAGCCTCCCAAAACCACCTCTCTGAGGTGGACACCCTGAGGGCAGGTTCAGTCGCTGGTCCAGGAGGGAGCAGAGCTGATGTTTCATCTGAGCAATCGCGTTATTTGTAACTCCATAAACTGACCGAGTTGTGCAGCTCCACTGGAGGAGGGTTGCTGTGTCTCTTTGTTTTGCATTTGAGCCAAATGCCAAAATACCAGGAGAAAGTTGCCTCCAGCATTTTTTCGGAGTTTGAGGGGGAGCATTCTAGCTCTTGACATCTTGGCAGGGGTTCTCAAAGCCCATATGTCAGATTCAGAGAAACAGTTCACATTAATTTTAAATGGAAATCTTAGACCTTTGCTAGGCAACTACATCTCTCATTGCAATTCTACCCACAATTTACGCCAAACAGGATTGACAATACCACACTAAAATCTGAGTGCTTCAGCAAAACAGAATCACACCCTTTTGAGTGAACATCCATCCTCATTCTATTTGTCTTGTGGCAATTAAAATAAGCGTGAAACGTGCTTGGGCATGCTCTTGGTCTCATGCCCATTTTAAATATTAACTCTAAGTCTTCATCGCTATTATTTAGTAATAATGTTTATTATTGATAGGGCTGTAGTACCTGGGGGCCAATCATTCATTTTTCAGTATAAGCATACATCAGAAACAGTTCTTCCCTCAAAGCATTACTGATCTAATTGAAGACTAACATAGGTTAATAGATAGCTTAAAAATGTTTATTTCCTATATAAAATAGCCTAGCACTGTACTTCAATCCCTCCTGTTTTACATCACTGTAAGAAAGCAGTAGCTCTCAGTCTCTTGCTGAATGTGTCAGGCTCTTGCTTTTATTTCCCCTCTTGTCATGGTTTCCATTTTGCTTGCTAGGAAACCATGTTAGAAAAACCGAAGGGGTAGGAGGGTTTGGAAAGCTGTGCTAACTGCGGTACATCTGGCTGCTGGCTGCTGTGCCAGCTCCCATTACTCTCCTCCAGCATGTCTGAGGCAACTGCCAGTTGATCACCTTAAGATGTAATAACTCCTTTAAAATCAGGTGCTGGCTGCTCTGCCGCTTGCTTTCTGCCCAGACTCTTCCTCCCCAAATCCATAAGGCTGTTATTGCGCACAGGCAGTAGCTGACTAATTACAAGGCAAGTACATGTGGTTTTTTAAGTTGCCAAAGCACATGAAATTGTCCCCCGTAAGATTCAGCAGAATCTAAGGTTATTGTCTTTCCTTCTGTTGCAGATGTTGGCTTCTGTCATAAGATGGTAGCGGGGCAGCTCAGCGCATGTGTGCAAGTAAGTTAAAAACATTTTACTAGCAGTTTGCAATAGGTACATTCCAGACACATTCTTTTAACAACGAAATGTTTGCTTTCTGGGCGTAGACCCTTTTCCACCATCTCTCTACATTAAATACATTGCACTGAGCTGATGATGTTCCTGTGTCGCCTGCATTCGCATGCCAGCAGAGCTCCCTTCCTGTAAATCCTTACCCTCCTGTACACGCAGCAAGAACCGTTCCTCATGAGAAGAACCAGGAAATTGGCCCTTTCATAGGAAGCAATCATTCTTTTTAATTGTTGTGTTTGGCACCTGGGTGCTGCAGTGATGGGTGGATTATAAATGCTTAGAAGATAATTAAATTTCATGTTGAAAAGAATAGTTGGATGTAAAACTGTGATAGCAGGAGTAGTGTAAATGTGGAAATCAAAGTTTCCATATGTTCCTTTCTTCCACTATTGCCTCCACAAAACATAATGGCAGATCAGCATGTCACAACACAAAATCCGGCGTGTCTGTACTGCCGTGTAGAGACCAGCAGTTTCCATTCACACAAACCAATGAGAAATACATTTTTTTCTCCCTGCTTCCTCCTGCCTTTGTGTGAGTTTGCACGTTTGCATCTTTCATCTGGCACACGAAGAGCAAACTCCTTCCTCCGTGCTCCGGGTTTCAGCCTGTTTGGGTGGATGGATTTGGGGAGCAGAGAAGGGGATTTTTGGCCCCACACCAGTGGTAGAAAATGGCTCATGTTTAAGTTGTGCTTTAAAAGCCATATTTGCTCTCGTAGTAATATGTAAAGTGCCAACGGCGCTGTTGTCATATGCCCTCTGTCTTTGCTCCGAGTTGGCTTATACTTAGTGAGATAAAAATGAATATGAAAATGGGGACGAAGGGGACACATGGAGGGAAATATGCGGAAGCCCAGCAGAAAGGAGGACAGGAGAGAGCGGTGCTGAGAGCTCCTCAGAGGCACATGTGTAAAAGCAATCAACGAAAATGCTTTCTTTTTTCAACCCAAGGCATTAACGCTTTTAAAAAGTGGAAAGTAGTCATTATTTTAATACATGTGCACTTGCTGTGGACTCGGATAGCCCTGCTAAATTTGGAGATACAGCATGGCTATTCAGAGCAATTTAACTTTTACAGACTCTGTTTGAAATTCTGGGCTTTTTAAAGCATGTGGTAAAATTTCCTTTTGCTTCACTGAGGCCAGATATCACTGTCTGCTTTTATCCTTTTTACAGAATTTTAGCATAAAGG
>NW_008825543.1:1709368-1709705 GCF_000699105.1 Pygoscelis adeliae
GCGGTGGGGAACTTCTGTTTAAGCAATGGAGACATTTTGCCACCCCTTGAGATGCATTTTTGCAATTCCATATTTACTACCAGTAATTTTGATCCATATTCGTCCTGGTTCCCTAGTGACTTGCACTGGTCTTGCAAAAATGTGGCACACTTAACTGTTTTGAAGTGACTTGAAAAGAAAGTAAGTCACTTAACTTCTATTTCCATTTTCTTACTTTACCAGCAAAAGTTTCTCTCTAGCCTTTGACCGTGCTAAGTAATGCGGACGGATGCTGCAGTCTTTTAGGGGCTGTGATTAGTACTCTCTACAACTGGGCAATCTGATGTAGGGCAAGTTG
>NW_008825543.1:1709721-1710453 GCF_000699105.1 Pygoscelis adeliae
GGATTCGGCAGTATGAGCACTAGAAACCCGTCAGTGCCTCTGTCAGACTGACAAATGAAGTCTGCTCGTGGTGCAGGCTGGTTATTGTAATAGATCGGAGCGTCAGGTTATCTCTCTCAGCTACCTTGAATCGTGAACTGGCATGAAACAAAGCTTACTGGAAAATGCAGATTTTCTGCCATTTGTGAAAATTAACTCCCCTAATTAACTTACACATATAAATGCACTTAGAATGAAGACATTAAGTTGATTATCTAGAAAATTGCTACCTTGGTAGACTCCCTAATGCCACCCCTAAATATGCCAAGAATTAAATTGCTCTTGTGGCATTGTTATGTCACTGAAATTGAATGCTCACTGATGGAAGACACTGCTTCCCTTTTTTGGCTAAATTTAACCTTTAATTTCAGAGAGTGGCAGCAACGGAGCCCAACTGAGCTTGCTCTAACCTTTCAGAGAAAGACTATCTCTTTGAAAATCTCTTCCCATGCCGCACTTTTTTTAAAATTAAAAAACCCCAATGACTTAATACTGCCTAGTATTTTAGCTGTTTTGGAGATCAGATTTCGATTCCTGTCAAACACAGGCATGTTTGAGGTTATAACTTGGAGCAGCTCAAATGAGACATTTAAAATCTGGACGACCAAGAGGATGAAAATATGCTGAAGACATTTCAAGAGTGAAGAAGGTCTGGCTGTCATTGCAACCTGAGGACCAGCTGCATCCCTCCCA
>NW_008825543.1:1710477-1732742 GCF_000699105.1 Pygoscelis adeliae
CTTTATATTAAAATGGAAACATTTTCAAAAAATGAATGGACCACCTGAGCCAACAAGGCCCAAGCAAGAGCAGTTCGGAATACCGCCTTCCAGAACCAGTAATGTACCATTTCTTGGCCTTGACAGAGCTCACAGACGGCAGCGTAGGGCTGAGGTTACAGAGGCCGCTTTTTAGCACGAGTACAGTGCAAGGGCCAAACTTCTACTCCCAACTATTAACAAAATACAAGCATACTTCGGCTTCATTATGAAAATACTCATTTTTAGAGCAGTGACAGTAGAGAAATGATAGTAGTGACAGTTCCAAACTCATTCATAGACTTTCCTTGGTTTCACATGGTTTTGACGGTTCACTCTGCATCTTGGGGGGAAGGCATATGTGTGTGTGCTGCAGACAGTGAAACAGAACCCAGTCCTGATGGCACGGCACTGCTCTTCATAATTCAAGGGCTGATGCTTCCCTTCAATGCTTTGTCCAGCAGGATTTCTGTAGCTGCATTCTTTTCTTTGAAGAAAGGAAGTTTTATGCTCTATCTTTAGAATGAAAAAAGAACCTTGTTCAAATGTTTTTAAGCGGTGTGCCATGCGAGATCATGTCAGCTGTAACACATCGTGGTGTCGAGGACCCTGAGACTGAGAAATTTCAGAAATATGTAACTTATATTAGCCTGCTTTTTGATTTTGCTTCACAGTGAAGAAGCTACGTCACACTGCCCGAAACAATGGCCTTGAAAACCAAACACCCCCCACCCCCTGAGATATTAATGATTTTCAGTTTGGAATAAAATTATTTCAGAGTGTGGAGTGTGCTCATACGCTGTCAGCTTCAGATGGTACCAGCAAATATGTATATTTTATGCAAATAGAACTTTGTGAGAAGAAAAGCTTTATACCCTGCATCACAGACCAAAGGAAAACCAGCAAAAAATTTACTCTCAAATCTCCTGGTCACACTTTGCAAATGACACTGTGGCTAAAAGGCCAGAGCTGAACAGAACTAAATTAAACAGAAAGCCAAATTTAGACTTTAATTTACACAAGCTTGATCTGTGATTATTGGAAAAGTGGGGAGAGAGGGGGGCTATAGGACAGGCCCAGTTCTGATCCTTTTAAAATGAAGACTTGATTAACAGCACAATTTCTTTTGACTTTAATGAATACAGGGATTGCAAACTGTTTACAAAAGGGCTTTAACTTCATTTAGCTTCCACTAAAGAATGTCTGTCTGTCCCCATAAAAATAAAAGAATTCCAGACATATCTGATTTCTAAGCCAGAGCTGTCATCATATAGTATGTCATCATGTGGGTCCAGTACAGCATAGATGAGGTGTCTTAATTTATTGGATATTCAAGCCTGTATTAATTGCTCTCTGTTAACAATTACAGTATTTCAACCCATCCATTAGCAAACTTCAAGATGTTTTATTATTATTATTACTATTATTTGGCAATTAGCTGCTGCAATTATCTTGCTAAACACTGTTTAAATGGGTTCACTGTACTCCTAGATTTTCTGCTTTTTGCACGTTCCGGAAGTAAAAATGAAGGATCCTTCACAAAACCTCTTCTTGTTTCTTGTGTGTTGGCAGCTGTCCTGTGGTCAGAGGAGGGAAATTTCCTGTAGGTTGCTTTGGTCGCTGGTACTCATCATCGAGTTCTAACTGCGTGTAGCTACCAATTACAAACTCTTGGCACTTGCTCTTTTCTTTTTTTTTTTCCCCCATTAAATAGGAACCGAAACAGTTCCTCTGTGGCTTAGCATTACTGTTGGTGCAAGATGCCTTTGTGTTAAACTCATTAAGAGGAGATCCGCTCTCAAAAGAGTTCATAATCTGTATAGACAAGACTGACAAAGAAGACATTATCCTCTTACTCCCCTCTTCTTACCGGGAAACAGAAAAATTAAGTGGCATGGCCAATTCCACTGGTAAGTTATACCATGTGTGTGAAATCTCTGCAGTGAATGCCGGACAAGCAACTATGCTTGGCCAGTGCCTGTCTCTGGGTTCGTTTTCAGATGACCCTAAGCACAGCCAACAGAAACAAGTTCCTCTCCCAGCAGCAAACATCAGTGACCCGCAGCCCCACAGGCTCTAGGCTCTGTTGCTGATTCTTTATATTCCTCAGCAGCTCACGCTTCCTTCCCATCGCTTCCCCCTTCTTATGCCAACAGAGCATCTCTTCTTACATATCCATACCATCCAAAGCAGGAGACACAGAGTGCTGTCCTGTAAACGAGCCAGAACTTAACGTTTTAACCCTGCCTTTTATAGTGCCAATATGCCAAAAATGGATTTTCATTGCTTGAGAAGCTCAGTCATAACAATACTTCAATGCTTTAATTTTAAGCCCTTGACTTTTTTTTTTGGTGTCCTTCTGTTGAGTCTGAGACATAATAAGTTGTTACTTGTCTGGATATCAGAAGACTGGTTAAATACTATCAGTTGCCTTAGGGCTGTGGAGTATTTCATCACAGACAGATAAGACCCAATGTCACAGTTCTCCAAATGTCAGAAAATTAATTATGGACTATTGCCAGCCCCTTTACTCTCCTCCCCATTCTGCTTAATGTCATGTTTAGAGACTTAATTTAGAAAACTGTCTCATTAGCTCCAACAGACCAGTAAGAAAAAATATTTCTCACTAGACATAGAGGGCTCTACCCAGTTCATTGTTTGCTGAGTGTGAAATGGGCTGATACACAGAGAGAAAAATCTCTTACTGCTTCCAGACCTAAACTTGTGTGTAGTATCTTTCAGTGAGATCAGACTCTATGTGCTAGACCCACAATCCTTTTAAAGTGTATTATGGAATATTCAATTCATAATTTGCTAACCTTTCAAGATTGGGCAAAGTTCATCAATACGCCTGGCTCTGAAGGCTGTATCTGAGAAAGCCATCCCTGATCTTCACCCTAGCCTTGAAAAATGAAGGGGCTTTTGCTGCTTTCCAAAACCCGAGAAAAAATGAAGTCTGTGACCACTGTTATATTAACATGTAGTTTTCCAAGAGATTTTGCCTGTTTGGTTAGTCCATACCCAGACTGAGCAGGAATTCCTTGCGAGAGGGGGTGGGAAATCTTTTCATCCCTTTATCTCCTCAGCATGGTAAAGATCCGCCCTCACCTAAACACATGAATCTCCAACTATTTTTCTATTTTTTTGTGTTCTCTATTGGGTGAATTTCCCACTCAGTCTTGTCAATACAGTTCCAAGTGCTGCAGCACATCTGCCTGCTCTCCATATTTTCAATCCTCCCTGATACTCATTCTTTATCACTAAATATTCTGCTATCAAGACTACACGCACTTGATCTCACTCCAGGATTTAAGAGTGCTGGTACACAGAGTTCCTTTGTATGAGATGAGACACTTAACCTTTCCAAAGAGAAGAGCTGTTTTTAATCATTACTTCTGATTTGCACATACAGAGCATGAAGCCTAAAATCTATAAACATTTCAGGCTTTTTGTGGAGTGTCTTCTCCTCTCAAGCACTGCATTTACAGGCCATTTGTTTCCATGCAAAGTTTGAAACTGTGATTTTGCTGGAACCCTTCGACAGCTGAACTGCACCAGCAGAAGTGCTCAATCCATCATCAGAGCTGTGAAACATGCTTCAAAATAAATAAATAATGGCAAAACTGTTCAGTTTGGACAGGATGCATGGAGAAAGGGGGAGAGCAATTTCTTTAATGGATTTTATTGATTTAAAGATTAAAATACTCAGAGGGTTAGATACAGCGAGACCCTATTTTTCCACTGAAAAATCACAGTCACTTACAGTGTCTTTGTGTAAATTCAGAAATTAAATGGAGCTAAATCTATGGCACTGTCAGCTGAAAATTGGTAGGTCCTTGACGGATAGATGCAGCATAGAGGGATTGTATCTTGCTGAGTAGTTTATGGGCTCTGTTGGGTCTTACTGTCTTCATGTTCCCTGTCATCTGTGCTCTGGGTGGATTTTTAAAAAACACATCGTCGGATTTCCCTGTGCAGGATTAGTGTTTTGGTCACTGTATCTTCTCTAAAGCCTGATTTTCATCCCTGCTCAGGCCTTTCTGCATAGCTTCTGGCTCAGTCTCTCCCGGTTGCAAAGGGGAGACGACAGCACGGGCAGGTCCAGCGGCGGGAGCCCGGCGCGCCGGGGCTGCTGCTGCCCCCAGCCCGGCCTTGGTCCTGGCATTTAGCAGCACATAAGGGACCAGCTCAGGTTAGAGCAGCATTAAGTGGCTTTAATTTGCTGCAGTGGCTGCTGTATCCTGAGAATACACTTTGCATTTAAACTGTCTGTTTGTGCAGTGTGAGTGCTTGTGTGTGCCAAGTAGGAGCTGATGGACTTAACAAGCCAGTGCCTAAATGCAAGATAAAACTCCCTTTCATATGCACACATAACAGCTCTCTGAAACAGTTATGGTTTAAAACAACCTTCTAAGGCTTCTGCAAGTTGAGAGCCCTTGTCCCAAACCTGCTATATTCAGACCATAGAAAACACCTTGCAACCCAGTTTTCCAAGAACTGGGTTTCTTTTCAGTGTTTTATTTCTGAGAGTACGTGTGCCAGGATCTCCCCAAGATGAAGATGAAGATCAGATATTCTGAAGAACCCAGATCCCCCTTCAGACGCAAAAATAAGTTTTAGTTTTTTCAAAGGCAGGAGCATCCAACTGTAAACAATCTTCTTAGTTAGTTTGGAAATCTGAGCCTAACTGTAGGCTTTGGGTGTTTTGATGCTATTGCCTGAGCAATTCCTCCCTGTTTCAGAGGAGATGGTGGGAGGACTGAAAATTGCACTCTACGTGGGCATCCAAATTTAGCTGTCACATCTAATATTTGTGGATCAGACCCTTCTGTGCTTCTTTTTTTCTTCTGGAAAATGGGGATAATTATGCTAGCACTGTGACATTTATGGCTGAAAAGCAGCGCACATGTGTAAAATGTAGAGAAGGGTTATTATGTATCTTATTTACACAGGAGAGGATTCCCAAAAGAGAAGAAAAAAACCACATGAATACATCGCCTGGATTTCTAACGAGCTGATTTCACTTATTGCATTCTAACTGAATATTAGTAACAAGATGAGATTCAGCAATAAATATGCTCTGCCAGAAAAAGTTAAGAATCCACAGTACCAAAGCAATTGATTTATTTCCTTTTTTCCGAGCTCTTTGCACCAGTCCTGCCTTCTTGCTTCCTGCGAGATCACACAGCCCCTTCCTCTGCCCTGCATACAACGTGATCCTGGAAGAGACAATGTAGATAATAGATGCAGCTCTTCCTCTAATGTATCTTCTTAATGATGTTGTATTCTCAGTGTGGTCACCAAAAGCTCCCACCGCATGTTCCCACCTGCTTTGTTCTATCCTTTTTGTTTCCAGCACATCCACCTTCCCAACCTCAGAGTCAGTCCAGCTACAATGGATGATAAATCGCAGTTACATTTTTTAAAAAGGAGAGTTTTTTTAGTATTTCAGTGGACAGGTGGATCCCACCTCTGTTACTCAATAATATCCAAAGTATTTTAAAGTAAGTGAGTGCTGGAGGAACACATCAATGGTACAGATATATGATAACTTTATATAGCAGTCTAGTTAAAGGAATTGCAGAAGCCAGGGAAATTCCCATGATGGGTCACAACTTCCAACCACAGCATTGCACAAGTGGAGATCTGTTACAGAGACAGCCAGGAAATGCAAAGAATAGCACACCAGAGAAAGTCAGTGAGCTTGTGCTGGATGTGCCGGATGACAGGACAGCATCACCAGTCTCATTTGGGAAACCCCTAGAGTCTTCATCAGGGAGGATCTCCAGTAATTGCTTAATTTGAATTCTGGAACAGGGATAATTGACTGCCAGCTCTTGAAAACCAGTCTCACTTTATGCAGACACCATGTAGGCACTGGCAGCGTAGAACCCTTCTCACTATCGTTTCCATGTGCACCACTAAGCAGTTATAGGAGAAGTATTATCAGGAATTGATTCTTCATCGTCCCCACTTAAGCTTGTCTTCTCAGCTGACACTCCAAAACAGATGGCCATTAGTGTGCATAGCGATAGCACTGCTCTTCTGTGCACACTGTCCAAGAAAATCATGTTGCTTGAAGAGTCCTGAAGAGCCCTCAGGTGTCAGACCAGTTGCTTTCTACTTATTCTTGCCCTTTTTTTTGCTGGGATGGTCATGTGTTTTTGTCATATTGCAACTTTTTGCAAGGTGAGACTATTTGGCAGTGTGGATGACAACTATATGTGTAAGTCAGGGGCAGCTTCACTTTCTCCTATGTTAAATGGCAAAGAACGAAAAAAGCAAGATTTTTTTTTAAAAAAGCTACCATGAGATACTGCAGTTGTTCTACAGAGCTCGGAGTCAGCAGCGTTCAGGTAAGTTAGGCTGATGGCTGCTGAATATCCCAGAGTATTTTGTTTGAGGAGCTGGAACAGATGATACAGACATTAAGAGCAGTTTTATTGCTTTGGAGTAGTAGCCAGCAAGCATGTAGCTAGCACTTTACCTACATAGTTTGCATTCAAATAAATTTTTGGTCTTGGGTTTATCTTCTGTAGGAGTAAGGTCTTACAAATGTAAACCTCCATCTCCAAAGGGGCTTGCATTTTTTTTAAATGGAGACACTTTAAGCTGGTAGTCAGGAAAGATGAATTTTAGATCTGTCTTTGCCATTGACTTAGACAAGTCGCTTCCCCTCTCTCTGTGTACTAAGCTGTGAAATTCAAATCTTTGGACTCCCAAAGTCTGAACTATGTAGTTGAGAAATCTCATCTGCCAGGCGAGAATTTGTCCCAAACCTTTTAGGGAAGGAAGAAGAAGGGTGCATCCATGATTCCAGTTTGGTTCGTATCTCACCCAGGCATTGCTCAAACTGCAACCACAGCTTATTTGCCTGTATAAATATATAGGAACACAGTATGGATCCTACAGCTCAAACTACCATAATACTCTGTAGTTACTCACTGCTCTACAGCGCTGCTCCTGAAGCAAATTCATGTGATTTCAGTATGACCAGGTCGGAGAAAACACACTTTGCAATGCTCTATGTCTCCTGCAGCTTCGTGCATCATTGCGAGCTGAGAATAAAGCCGATCTCAGCTGCTGCTACACCAAAATGGCAGAAACGTACACGTAGTTGCACAGAGGTAAATGATTTTGCAAAGTCCAAGGCAGCAGAGAACGTGGCCTTGTCTCTAGTGCAATGTGCAAAGATTAAGCCTTGATAAGCTGTGGGACTTCCATTCTCAAAGCAGGTTCATTACTGGCAATGAGTTCCCACTAATGTACTGCAACACCACATAAGGAGAGAAAATGGAACATCTCAATACTGAAGACATAAATGACAGTCTCCTGTAATCTGATTAAGAAACAAGAGGTGCTTAATTCAGCTGCACCAGGTTATAAATAGGACCGGGACTACACCCCTGACAACCATTCAGGCATGAAGATGTTTCAGATCAAAACCTCTGGGTCTTCTGAGACACATGTACTGAAACAATGATTATTGAATCCTCCAGATGTCTTTCTCATACTTGTTAATGCACCTCCTCTACTTTTCTTTCACTGAACTAGATATGTACTTAAACATCTAATTTACATATTGCATTAAATATTTAAGATTTGCTCTAATGGTCTTTTGTTTTCCCAGCCAAAAAATCTAAGAAATGATTGTTTTACCTCCACAACACTGAATACAGAAGATCACTTTAAGTGATCTCTTGTGCACAACCTTGCAATTACATGAGAACTCAAACAATGCATGTGATAAAAAGGACTGGACCAGGCAGATTTAGCTTGTCTTATTTATACTTGACTAGAACAGCTGACATCAGTGGAGTATCCATTTTGTTCAACAGATGTAAGCCAGAAGAACCTGCCTCATTTCCACTCTTGTGCAGTTCATTGTATTATGATGATCTACATTTTTGCATCTTATTAGTAATTCATAACCTGCTGGAGGTGGCACAGTGAAACTGGCAGCACTGAGACTAAATTCCAGTAGCTCTGATGGGAGTCCAACGTCTGCAAAGCCATCTTGCAGACATCACAAAGAATCTTTCCCCCATTCATGTTTCCAAATGAAAATCCATTTCCAAACAGGAAAATATCTTGAAGCCAAAAATACTGGTGGAGCAGCAGCAGGTTTTCTTGTTATCTCTGTTCTTACACCCGCTCATCCCTGTTTTGCAGGTTGCCACCCCGCACCCCATTAGCAGCCAACGAAGCAGCCCCACTCCCTGCTTGCTGTGGACTCCTGCAGACCTCGAGGAACAAAGGTATTTCCCGGGAGCTGCCAGAGTACAAATTTCCTTAATTAAAATGGAAAACGCCATCACGAAAGTGGAGCAGAAGGTGTGAGGGAGGGAGGATGGATAAATATGTCAGGACTCTCTTGAAACAGAGCTATCCAGGGCTGAGCAGAAACCACTGCTCAGTAGATGGTGTTTGGGGTTGGAAAGTGAGGCTAATTCAGTGTAATGAGAGGTGAACGGTACTCAAGACGCTTCCACTGCCACTGGAGACCCCTTACAAATGATTTTGCTCTTTCAGTCATTAATTTTTTATGAAGTGTAATAGGCCTGCAGCCTAGAGACCTGCCTGGGTCTTGATTAGCTTCATATTTTCTCTCATTAATGTAGAATCTGATTAGCCCCTGCTACAAGCATTTCATCTGATTTGGCAAACGCCATTGTTCTGATATTAGGAATTACAAGTTTACTTCGTCGGAGGAAATAAAACCTTTGCCCACTCAGAGCCCCACATCTCCCACAGCCTCTTTTAAAAGAAACTTGTGGCCAGGGGGCTGTTGCCTGGTTAAAAACGGCCGTCGCTCCTGCCTGCCCGTGCCGCGGAGCTTCGCTTTCGGCAGCTGCTCAGCTTGGGGCAGTGGTGGGAGAGGCGATGAGAAGTGGTGCTCGTTCATCACTTAGGCTGCAGCCGGGGTTGGGATAATTAAGGCTCGGTGGCCTGGGCTGCCACAGGGGCCAGAAGCCCAAACCCACCATCTGTGCACCCAAAGATCTTCTCAGGCCGGGAGCACAGGAGCACATGCGCCTATGGACTGGACTGAATCTGTCCTTTGAGCAAATGGAAAGCTGAACCTGGTCTCCTTCAGCTTTCTGACCTTAAAATTCACAGTTTTCCTGTTTCTTGATGCTCTGTAATAGAGACACACAAGGAGCATGGTCTTTAAATCCCTTCAAAACTGCTAGTAAATGAAAATAAAAATAGTGTTGATACAGACTATAAATGCTTAAGGGCAGCTAAGGCTCACTGCATAGTAAGTTGGGAAAACAGTTAAAGCAGCATTTCTCTTGATGCACCAGCTACAGCTTGGAGACGCGCTGGCAGTGTGATTAGTTTGCTGTGCAACAGAGTATTTTTAATTCAAAGGGAAGCTGAGCCAAAGCAGGAGGTTTGATGGGCAGTCTGGGCTAAGATCACATGGACTGGGCTTTGAACTTGGGGCTTGTCTCAGTGGGCCCTGGAAGGCTGGAGATGCCATGCATGCTCCTCCAGCACCTCGCAGGGACAGGCACCCGGACCCAGCGGGCAGCCAAAATGGTTTGTCTTCTTTCGAAGAGGCAGAGGGAGGTCCTGAGGATGAAGGTAACCCTCTGCAGCAAGCACGGCTTGTTGTGATCATTGATGTTTCCAAAGCTGTCGGGAGAACAGCTTATTATCGGGCAAACTCTTATTATCCCTTTTTCTGCCTTGGTGATGGCAAAGGAGGACTATGGCAATATATATATATAAAAACAGGAGATTCATCCTGATGCACGGCTTTTTGCTCCAGCCCTGCTTGTGTGCTCCCTTCGTGAAAAGTAAAAGAAGTTTTATGAATGACCTGAGCAATTCCAGCTAATGGCTAGAGCTGAAAAACGCCCATTGATGATCCCAGGTGAATAATATCTCAACAGACTAAAGGAGTCTTTTACCTGTCTGACACTATTACAGATGTCGTTAGTTAACAAGGATAGTCAGGGGTTTCAGAACAGGCATTAAGTGAGATTGCTTGGGTCATTATTAATTATGCAGATTCTTCATCTTATTCTGTCAGAACACAGGAGTTAAACAAACACAAATGGATCAAACTGCTGTGCAATAGAAACTTTATGTTAATATAGCAAAATGCACGGTAGGAGGTGGCACTTACATTAATCTCTGGTGGATGGAAGTATGCAGGGACTTAAAGAAACATTTGTTTCTGGTTACCAGGTACTGAAATAGGAAGCGTTATTTATAGCATCCCAGTAGCCAGTGGTCCCAATGTGCTGGGCATGACATACACTCATGTTAAAGGACAGTGCTTGGCCTGAGGAGTCTACACTCCGATTTCACAAATAATTCAAGAGAAATGACATCAGAGGGATAAGAGACCTTGTGTCACACAGCAGGGCAGCAGCGAGCAATTCTGTTTCCATTGCTTTTGTTTAAAAATTGGAGTACAGACAGCTGACCACAGGAACACAAATTTCCAGGAAATGAAAAGGCACTCGGTGAGAGGGACCCCCAAATTGCCTAGAGTTTAATGGTAGGAAATCACTCTGGATATGGTAGCCTTGTGTTCAAGTGCCTGCTCAGCCAGATTTGGAGCAAGGGTGTGAGCTTCAGGTATTCTTATCCATCAAAGCGCCTTAACCACTAAATTGCTGGCTTTTTGGAAAAAGGCTGTTTCTGCTTGACTTGAAATTCTATCCTAGTTATAAGATGGCAGAAAGTCAACAGTTTTCTGATGGCTAATTGTTCAGTACATAGCACAAAAGGAAAAGGAAGTCAAAAAATAAAGTCCAAGCGCAGCAGCGGTGGCTTTCCAAGCAACTGTTACTGAATAGGAAAGTGAGAAACAAAGAGACTGGACACTATTTCCTTAAAACTGTGAGCTGCTTTCTCTGCAGCCTTATATAAGACAGCGAGCACTGTTCTACCCTATTTATCTATTTCAGCTTGTGGCAACACACACTCTGCCTCTTCTGCCAAGCAAGCTGGGTGTCAAATCAGTACAGATGTGCATAATTCAAGCTGGCACAGAAACTGATGGGTTTTGCATTGGACATGTTTATTTTCTTCTTGCAAGGCTTAAGCATGTCATTTGCTGTCACACATGCCCTTGTGAAATCTTGGCAAGAAATCAATTTGATTTTCAATGTCAAGCAGCTTTCTTTAATGTCTCTAGATAAGGTTTGTGTGTATTCTGTGCTGGAGGAGTTATGTATGTACCACCTGGGGTCAACAGCAGAAAGCTCTCTGTGAAATCATCATGCACAAAATTTCAAGCAAATCTCTGCAGAGCTGTTGCTTCTTTTCCATCTCTTCCAGAAATGGGCATTCTCACTCCCACCTTCCAAAAATACAGGAAGGACATGACATAACATGTAATGCCCGCGCTCCACTGGTGCAGGGCACCACAAGTTCTTTGTCTTGTCATTTTTGCATGAGTCGAGGCTGTGTTTTTAACAAAATCCCTTGTGCTCTAAGCTGTCTAGGGCAAGGATTGCTGTTTTACTTCTTGAACTGGGCAGTACTGGACCCCATTGCCACTTGTTTGTTAAACTTGGAACAGCTACACAGCCTCAATAGTCTCAAGGGACAGATTTCTTGGGAGTTAGGGAAGGGTGAATGATCAGACAGGATCCTCTGACTTTTGAGGGACATTTGATGTAATAAATAGTTAAGTGGGATATGTTTGTGTCTTTTGTTGCCATTAGTTCTGTGAATATATGAAACCTTCCTTTAGTAGCATGTGTGCAACACCCAGAATATAGTGCTGAGACAGACTCTTGCAGAGCGCCAAAACCTGTGCATATCAAGTGACCAGAGCAAACGAAATGCACCCAAGCAAAAGTAGATACAGACAAACAACGTAGTGTAATGTCATCGGGCTATCAGTTGTAACTGTAGGAAAATATGCAAAAAATCTCCCAAACCAGAAGGCTTCCACATTCCAGCATCATCACAGTGAATGCAGGTTTACAAATGCTGTTACTGGGTTTTCTGTTGACATCCGACTGGTGTTTTCCGCTGCGTCTCTTCAAAGGACTTTAACCCCCATTCAGCCTGTGTTGTGCTGTGTGATCTTGCTACGTCTCACAACCTGAGCAGTGTTGGGACTATTTGCATTGAGGATCTCGGAGGTACGCTGTCACAATTCTTACCATTCAGAAAATAACTCCCCTCTGAGTTGGTGCTTTATTCTGTTCAAAGAGATACTCAGTCTTCTGATGCAGACAAATAGCTAGGATGTGTGTCCCATGACTTTGTACAAGCAGTGGCTCATGTCCGTTTTGGAACCCGATTCTCTTGTCCTGAGTAGTCTCTAATAAGAGCAATTATATTCTACTTCCTTCCAAAATGTGCAGTAACTTGCCTTATGTGCTTGCTTCTTTCCGCCTTATGTTGGTGCTAGAATTTTGCTTTTCTATTGCTTTCTCTCTGGTGGGTGAAGTAATTCCTCTATGAATTTGTTATGCTTTAGGATTAATAAAGAGTAAATGAATACAGCACGGAACAAATGCAAAATTGTCTTTAGAAGAGTGTGAATCTGTTCCGCCACATGATGTACTATTTTTTTCTGATTCTATTTCATTTCACTCTTTTCTATTTCATTTCAGTCTTTCCTTCAACAAAGTAGTTAAAAGCTGTTGCTATTTATAAATTGACTGCACATATATTCAGCGTCAGACTGTAACTCTTGATACAGGCTCCCCTGGGAGGCCAGGCACGGAGAAGAGGTTACCCCTTCCCTTGTACATGGTCTCTCACCAGGAGAGGCTTGACGCAGAACAGGAAAGCTGTCTTGGAAACTGTCTTAAGCATAAGCAGATGGCACCAAAATCTGATAGCACTTCATGAGTGTGAAATTCATTAACTCCCCTCCCCACTCCCCAAATTAATATTTTTAAGCCAAGTATTATAGAATTTCTGGTCTAAGTTTTATGTTCAAATAGTTTTGCTCCGGAGAGCTGCTTCTCAGCCTGAAAAGCAGCCTAATGAGTCTAATGACTGCAGAGATACCGTCTCCCTAAATATTTTTAAGCACTAGTAACTGTCACCAGCTCTTGCAGAGAAAACCCAGATCTACGGACTCACCAGGTCTTGGCAAGCAGATAGGAACTAAGGGAGAGAAAAGGCTTTGAAGTTCAAATGTGGTACAGTTTTCCCCTGGGTCTGTCATTTCCGTATGTATTATAAGCAGTTCTGAATGTTTGTCTAAGTTACATCAGAGTATTTTATTCCTGATCAGTTTGCTTTTGACATGTGAGCGCATATGAAAGCTAATGCAGTCTCTGTGTCCTAATCCTTTCATATTAAAGAGGTTCGAGGAGGCTGCGGTTCAGGATTGCGGGTTTGCTGGGTGTTCACAGAAGTAGCTCAGGACCGAAGTGCAGAGCAGGCGCCTGTTCGCAGCTCCTGTCTGATCAGCAGCATCACCCATGCACAGCTCTGCACGAGCAAATAAACTCCTCAGCATTTGATGACACCATCTGCCAATTCTCATTTGGGACAGGGGATGCTGCAGGAGCTCCGGTGTGTGTCTGCCAGAATACAGCCAGATCCTCACCCAATGTGGGCGAAATCCCTCTCTGCTGAGCCTGGGGGACTCAGCTAGTCCCCCCCCTTGATTTTAATGCCGCAGGACTGACTTCTGCCCCACTGAAACACCCCCAGTGCCGTGAGACTCCCCATCCCTCACCTGGCTTGAAAACATGCAAGATGCTTCTCTGCCAGCTCTGTGCTTTTTGCTATTGCCCTCCTCCCGGCCGGTTTGGGTCCCCTGTGCCAGCCCATGATGGGCAGGATTAGAGCCAGGCTGTGCCTGCACCGTGCGGGTTATCAGGTACCTCTGCTGCTCTGCAGAACCACCTGAATGATTATTATTGCTTGGTGCAGAACAGTTTGTATTACCCAGAAAATGCCTTTGTACTGTCTTGCTCACAGGAGATAGACAGGTTATCATAACCTTCATAAGCACAGAATATTTTAAGCTAAGGGGAGTTCTACAACTAATGTAAAAAAAAAAAAAAGGCAACAAAATGTGATTTATAATACAGGAAGACTGTTGATGTATCCAACAGGAAAGCTAGCAAATTCCTTGGTATCTTAGCTTAGCTTCTTTCATCAGAAAAATAAGAACAGCAAAGTGGCTTTTGCATGTTTTTATCTCCCAGTGGGTAACCTCATTCTTGTTGAAGAATGTCCAGGATTCTCCTTCTTTCTACTTGTAATGCTCAAGTATTATAAATATCAACAGCAGCTGAAGAGGAATTACAAAATCCAAGAAAAACTTGCTCTATTAGGAAGCAACAAACTTTCCTGCATTGTTATGACCAAACCCTAGAGATGTTTCTTCTGTCCCCGAGAGGACAGATTCATTCATTGTCTGGGGAGATACGGGTAGATAGAAAGCTTTGAATAAAGACATGTTAGATCAGTTTATTCACACATGGCACTGCCCTTGTTCCCCTAGAGCTCCAGGTGACATTAGCAGGAGTTTTGCATGAATAAGAGTGGAATAAAAAAATCAGGATTTGCCTCCTGCTATTTTATTCCATGCATTCAGACTCAAGTGAAAGTACACAGGAGCAGATGCGATTCTCACCACAGGCTTCAGTGGCTTTGAATCTTTTCTTCAAGTATGAATTTTTGTATTCCTGACAGGTGCAGAAAAAGTACCAGAGTTTCTTTATTCTTGTTACAACTAAACCTCGCGAGCAACCAAACTTTCAAAAAATTAAATCTGTAATCCCTAACCATCTTATGTTGGCTTTACAATTCCTGTTTAACAAAGGTTGTCTATCAAGTCACAAGTTCCTGATGTGGAACTGCAATGTGGGGGAGAAAGCTTCCTTGTATTAGACATTCCACTCTGTTGCCGTGTGTCTGTGCAGAAATCCCCGTCGTACCAATACCGTTAAATAATACCAAAGTAATGTGTAGGCCGTCTGCTGGAGTTTTTGTGAGGGTGTACAGTTAATGAGTCTCCCATGGATTCAGTTATTATTGAACATTAATTATTGACAATTACACAAAGCTTTTAAAAGGAGAAACAAAAAATTGCAGATCTTGGCTGTCAGTGTCCCATCAGCCATGGATTTGGCCTTTTCTGGACAGCCACGTATTATCCTTACCTGTGCGGGGATCTGTGGGTTTTGGTGGCTATCCTTTTGAATTAATAACAATACTTTTGAGCACACAAAGGTGCTTACCTGAAAAGGTCTGACTCGGGAAAATACTTGTCACCTCTCTTCATACAAACGCTTCATTCATCTCATGCCCAAATGCTTTTCTTCAGTTACTGTGAAGGTCCTAAAACGTGTTCCTCTTCACAGGGGATAATTGAACTGAATGGGCCAAAGCTACGCAGTGAACCAGCTGTGGGGACAAAGCTGGGAAAGGAAACTGGTGGTGACATTTCAGCCTTGCTGAAATACTGGCAAAACCAGATGTCAGTGTAGTCGCAACATAATTGTAGCAAATACTGTGTGCTAAAATAGAGCAGAATTAAGGGGGCAGTGCTAGGACGTTGGTGCATGTCCTTACTGCCAAGTAGTCTGGACTGAGCATCTGGAGGCGAGCACCATGGGGTGGCCTGGCTCTGGAGAGAGCTGGTCTATGCCCTGTCTTACCAATTCTGGTTGTATTCTGAATTCTAGACCTGCAGAGTGCTGTCCTTCAATGTGTGAGAAGAAATGACGTTCAGGTATTGACAATCCCCTCCAACCTCATTTTATTTTGCAACTACTTTCCAGTCAGGGTGGTAATTTCTACTCCACTCCTAATGATCAGAAATATTTGCCAGATTAACATCATTTAGCTTTCATCTTCTCAAGGGAGATAAGAGAAATGATTAAAGAGAAGGAAATTCCTTGCTAAATGCTGTTAAGACAGTGAGTACAGAGTCTGGAGACATGAAATCAAATGAGTGAAAACAAAGGAAAAGTTCAGGAGCCCCTTGCCACTGCCAGTGGGATTTACCCTTTATTTACTGCTGACAGTCCATCTGTCAGCTCCCAAGCAATACTGAAAGGGAGACTACACCTGTTAGCACGTCTGTGAGGCAGAGATGGAGCAGATGTTGGAATTTGCACCACTGAAGCTAAAATTTATCATATCTAGCATAAAACTGCTAATGGAGGTGAAAATGGTCACTCTTTAGTTCAGTGCTTGATCCTCTCCTTTTTTTCCCTCTTTCCTCTCTACTTTCCTGAGTGCATATTCCCTGCTCAGCTTTGGCAGAAGGGAGTAAGTCACTGAAGAAATTTAATTTCACTAGTATTCAATCAAACTAGAATAATGTGTTTAATATCTGTGCAGCATTAGGGAGGTGGAAGATTCATGTACTCGGTGGCGGCGAGGGAAAGGGATGCATTAAAGCCAGTGCCTTGGTTCACTGCAGTATAAATTCACCCTCACACACACGAAATACATTAAGGAGAGCTGCAATACAAATCAGCAAAGAGCGAGGAAGTCCCAAGTCAAAGGAAGAACAATATCATGTGCTATTATGTTATTACCAATATATGCTGGTATGTGTTATTAATGACAAATAAAACGCAAGTGCTAAACGTGAGGGTAGAGCAAGGAAATATGGGCTGAAATTAAGTCAAGAATATTGAGGTTTAATATCAGAGATGGCTTCTGAGCAGTGATGTCTATTAGGCTGCATCATGCTCTCCCACAAGGAGAGGTCAGGCTCCATCAGAGCATGCAGGAGCAGATGGAGCAAAGCGCTGAGAAAGGGACTGTGGGGAGCAATCCTGCTCAGGCGGTGAGGGATCGGCTAATAACTGTGCTTTCCACTTACTTAGCATATTCCATCTCTGGGGCACTTAACACACATTAACCAGCTAATCCCCACAATCTCCTGAGGGACACCATGGGTTGAGTGTCGTTATCCCCACCCTGCTGCTGGGGAAACTGAGTCAGGTTGGTTGGTCCGTCTGCCAGCCGTGACGTTAGCAGCCAGCCCGCCTGGACCTACCCAGACCATCAGTTCGCAGGTCCCTCTGATCCGCTCCCTCCCACGCCTGGCCGCCGGGTTGGTATTTACGCAGAGTAAAGATTGCAACATAAGCTGTTAGAAGCCAAAATTGGATGTGAAACTCTGTGCTCACTTTACACAGACACAACCACAATTGCTCCAACTCCCAAAGAGACTTGAGCAGAGTGTTTTAATGACAGATGTAACTTGAATTTGCATGAACTCTTTGGGAATCCATAACATTTAAGAGTGGATGTCAATGGAATTGAGTGCAGCCATTGGGTAATAGCCCCTCGCTGTTAGAAAAATTGCAAGCAAAGCCGAGGCATTTGGTTTTTGTTATAAAACAGAAGCTATTGATCCTGTAGCAGCAATCCGCTCCATAGGCAGTGTTCCTATTACATCAAATGACTGATGTAGTTTTAATCACTTTGTCTGATAGCACAAGAAAAATTATGGTCTTGACTTTACTCTTCCATATGGATTGCAGAGTCCTGACGGGCTTTTCAAGAGTCTCAGGCTAAACAACTGCCGAGTGGGAACCAGCTTACATATAACCTGCTGTCTGCTGTTAAGTACAGGCACACACACATCACTCTCCTAAAGTTAAACTGAGTAGAATGTACGAGGATATATATTGATATTTCAAGTAGAATACTTTTCCTGTCAGACAAAAATGTGTATTTATGTATGAGTGTTCCTTTACTAGGGACATTTTCAAAAATTATTATGAATTTCAGATTGTGGGCAAGTTAGATGCATTTAAAAGCTATCTATCACGGTGAACAGATTCAATAGTCATCATTTTAACTGGCTTTCACAAATTCCATTTTTACAACATCAAATGATGTGCTCAATAGTAAAATTATTTTTATTGGTTTTAGTCTGTCATTTCAAGACAGTTACTGATTTGCCGTATCAATAAGATCAGCATCATTGAAGTTAACTGAGATTTAAATTTCTAACTTAATTATGAGCTTACTCAATTTTATTCAAAGCCTCAGTTAAAAAATAAATAACTTTGGATATCACATCTCACCAACAGCATCTCAGTGATGCTGCTGAGAGTCGTAGTCTGCTGCAGCACCTAAGCTCAAGAAAGCAAAGGGGTTTGATGCTCTAAAGAGGTACCTGATCTGACCGATCCCATCAGTGGACAGGCATGATTGCAGCCCTCCAGCGAAGCACCGCTGCTGGGCACTCTGGATATGCTCAGAAAAGACTAAATCACAGATTTGGTTTGTCAGCTGCTTAAATACTTTTAAGGATTTTACCCCAAATCTTTTCCCTCTGGGTCACAGCGGGATTGCTCCCACTGTTGGCGTGTTCATGATTTTAGTGAATACAGTCTAAGCCAGGTCCTGATTGTGTGTAAGTTCTTAACACGTGTTTAACATCTGCTCTGTCCCCCACCTGCTGCAGCCTCGTCCTCCTCTATCATATGGAAAAGCTATACTGACATGCCCCTGTTCATTTAAATAAAACTTCGTATTTTCTTCAGCAGTAACAAGATAGAAACATGGCCATTGTCTCTTTGCCCCAAAGACGAGGAAGAACAGTAGAAATTTTTCCTAATATGTGTGATAAGTAGCAGTTATTCATTCATCACTATTCTACCAGTAAAAACGATATGAGCCCTCGCCCTTATCCTGAATAGCTTCTGGTTCTGTTGGTCAGTCTTGTGTGTGGTACAAGAGATGAACGGTCTTTATCTGAGAATTAATTTGCACCAAGAGCTGCAGAATTTCATCACAACCAAGAGGTGATTCCTTCCAGCTCTGGGACATCAGGTCAGAGCCCTCAGCTCCGGCAGACCTCGCTGTGTGACACAGGCCTTTTACACGTGAGAAAAGGCTGCTGGTATTAGGTTGTCATACAGTGAACAGCTCAACAAAAAATAATGGGGTTCAGGGTGGGGGGGCATGGTTCTGGATGTGCTCAGTATTGGGGATGAAATAACGTCTAAATAAAGTCAAAGGCACAGCTTCTGATCATTTTAATAGGACAGGCTTTTACTCTGTCATAAATTTCACTCTTCAACGCATATGGAACTTTACGATCTGTACTCCCAAATCTACAAGCAAAAGCCACAGCAGTGTTGTGCCACCCCGCAAAGCCCCATCTGCCTTCTGGTTCTCGGGCCATTGTTTTGTGCTGGCACTGGAATTCCTCCATCCTCAATGCTCATACATGCCCGCTGGTAACAGTGAGTTGTAGCACGGCCTTTCTGCCCATTTTGTTGGCCACGGGACAAAAAATTTAAAGAAAGCATAGCTCCAAATGTAGCGCTTAACTAGCGAGCATTCACACTTGAATGCTATGTGTATATGGAAATGATCTCTTTTAACCATTTAAAAGCCTGTGTTGGTTCTTGGACTGTGCTGGGAAAAGGAAAGTGAGAATGATGATTGAAAAAGACAACCACAACAAGTGAACTGTGACTGTAGCTTGCTTCTTGATTGGAAGTATTTAGAAGGTGATGCTGGAACATGAAAATCAATTAACTCAAGAAGAAATCATGTTCTTCACCTCCTTCCATGTTTCCTGGCATCCTGGTAGGCTTAACATCTGGGTGTCCTCAAGACATTTGATGCATTTCATTCATCATACATGACATTTGCATAATGCAAACATCATACTTTATGCAGATGCATCCTTGAATATTTCACAAATTATGATTGCTATTTAAACTTCCCATAAATAAAACCCACAGGGACTTGCCCACTTCTGAATGTGTGAAAATGCAAGGTCCAAAGTGACTTGTTACTTGCACTGGCACACTATAAATTCCCTTCATATCACAAGTAAATACAGTGTCTTTCATTTTATTTTCTTTCTGAAGCCATTAAAATTCTATTAGCTGTTTTTGAATATTATTTCATGCCATCTGCATTTACTCCTAAGTTGTGATAGCGACAGCTGCAATAATTTGTATGCATTTTCTGTGTACAGTTAGTTATTGAGTAACAGAACCTTCCTCCTGCATTGCTATAGAAGATATAGCCAAATACAGAGATGGTTTGTTTGTAAATCTAACCCCCCAAAGTATTGTTTTATTTATTAGGACAACAGAAGGGAAAATGGAGGATGAGGCAAGGGAAAATGTCTGATGTTATGTGACAAACAGTACTGTTCCTCCTTTTCACTTATTTATTTGTCCCTCAGTCCCAGTTTGGGGTTGAAATGAAAGTGGACAGTATAAGAACAGACAGACTTTATTCTGTCATGTTTTCACTTGTGAAAGGCTGAAAGCTTCTATTGTGTAATATATATATTTTTAATTGACTACTGTTTACATATTGTAGAGTTGCTGAACAGGAACTTGAACAACAAGATGTGATCCCCGTGTCAGCATCTGCTGTAAAGTCACCTCAATTTCCATTAGCTGAGGATGTAGCCAGTAATTCTAAGCCAAATTAAATGTCTCAACGTTACAGAGCCATAAACTTGGATAGCAACAGGTCGGCTGACAGAGCAGGGACTCTGGTATGGGTGACTGAACATGCAAACACTCGGTTACTTGGTATTTATTTCCGTGAGCATTCTCGGGGGAAGTTCATCACTGTGCAGATGGCAGCTTAAGTCCATGCATCATTTCGGCCATACGTGAGCGCTGCTTTGGGACCTTCCTTAGGAGTCATGTCAAAAATAATCCTAGGGTGAGTTTCCTCCAAAGAGAGGTGTTTATGCCCAGAGCTGGCCAGGATCTTAATTTTGTGAGCGCAGAGCTAGACGAGTCCCAAAATATTTTTGCAGTTTGATGCATGTGCTTGAGAAAGTGTGTCCCTCTCTTTTACGCTAGCATAAAGTCTGGCTTGAAAATACACAGGTGATAAATGCTTCAATATTTAACCATGATTTACCTGTGGTGAGTGAAGGAAAAATTATGCAAATAGGGCCTGAATCAGAGCAATGAGCCCCTTTATATTCTCCAGAAAATGTCAACATATAATGTTTTATGAATTGCTTGCTTTCCTTTGAAAATAAAACACTTCTCCTTTTAGATGTTCAAGATTATGCCTGAACATAAATTACAGAGGAACGGTAGCCAGATTAATATGGTCCCCAAATGGCATGAATTCATAAAGAAATGGGATCTGTATTTAGAAGAACCTCACAGTCTTCTGACTTGCTCCAGATCCCGGTCCCTGACTCACCCCAGTGCTCCTGGGACAGTGGCAAGGGTGGGACTAATGGAAGGAAAGAAAATAGAACTGCATGGATCCGTTTTCAAATGGCATTACAATCAAGACAAGAAAAGCTCTTAAAACATAGCAAAGTCCCTGGAGTGAAAGTCCTATTCATTTGTGTGTAGATAAAACCGATCTTTCCAAAGGTGAAAAAGCAATGTCACGCAGAATTTCCACTTCTCTCATCTCTAGTGTTTGTTCTGGTCCTCTGTGGCCCTCGGAGGGGCTCAAACATCTGAGAAAAACAAATTTCAGCACATCACTTTGAATAATCCTGACTGAGTCATCAATTTAAATACCTAATTCCTATTAGCACTTTTTATTCTCTCTCCTGAAAAGCTTTGATGAGGCTATGGCCATTTTCACCAAAATGACAAGCGAGTTTCTGTCACATGCAATGATTCAGTGTTCCTCCCTCTGATAAACTGATTGCTTTTCACATGGAGCATTAAGAATTGCTGTTTAAGGACCAGGAAAATGAAAGAAACTCCAGCCAAATCAGGACCTCTTCTGTAATGAGCTGCTCAGTATCAGGAAGCCAGTCTCCCTGATGTTTTACACTACATTAAAAAAAGGTCTTTAAGGAAGACATATAAAGGCAGAAATCCAGGAGACAGCCTTCCCGAGCTGTCGAGGCTGCCTGCAGACCGGGCGATGACCTGAGAAAGCACCAGCTCCATTTTCTGTCGTCCTTTTCTTAGGAAGAGGTGTTGTAAGGCAAGAGCGGGCAGCTTTGCACCACTTCTCCACAATTCTCGCACTTGGCCAAAACTTGCTTTTAGCCTTAACCCATATTTATGAGTTTGAAAGCCTACTATTTGGGCTTCACTATAACAGCTTTTAAAGGCTACGTACAGATAAAAATCAATGGGAAATCAACACAGCAGATGCTAAATGACTGAAAAAATGAAGTCGTTGATTGCAACCCAGAGACCTCTGGTGCAAAAATAACTCTCTAGCTCCTTCTAGGCAAGCCTTGGTAAATCAAATGGCAGAGAGAGATTGAGACCACATCGTAAGTGTCCGCTTGCTGGATTTATCAGTAAAAACACAGTCTAGTTCCCATTTGTTATTGCAATACAATGGAAAGTCCA
>NW_008825543.1:1732888-1738485 GCF_000699105.1 Pygoscelis adeliae
AACACCTTCTGCAAGGTAGATGCCTGTCTTGATCCCATCCAGTCTGGCAAAATGAAATTATTCTCCAGAGCTGATAGCCCCCAAACAGGCAAAGAAATGTCTATAAATCTTGGAAACTGCTGTTCTTTAGCTTACGGGTTCATTAATAGAGTGATGGGCCCTGGAAGAGAAATTGCCTTTTGTGTGATTGCCATTAGCAGATTTGTTGACAATGAGCCTTCTGACCTTACCAGGCAGCGAGGCAGCATGCTGCACGGGGCGAGCGTAGAGAGTAATTATTGCCGTGATACCTTTTGGTCTAAGCTAGAATAAAAAAATAAGTCCATTTAGTAGCCTTGAAGGTCACTAGTTTTTGCTGTCTGTGTGTGATGTCTTAGAGAGATTTTGTCACTGAAATGAAACTTGAAACATTATTCTGTTCCCTCTGTAATAAGAATGAGCGTTGCAGAGAGGCTGGCATTTTCCGCTTTTGATTGCTCCTATGTAGGTGGGGGAGCTTAGAGTCAAAGATCAGAGGCTAGAGAAGGGCTTCTGGTATGTGTGAGCAGGGGTAGGAGGGGGATAGGAACTGTGGAGGAGCCTAAAACTGAGGAGAGATTTCTGATGGTTTTCCTGGGATCTGGACATCTCCTTCCCAGCACTGCCATTTTAACCATATTTCCCCATTGTCAGGAGGGGAGAATGTGTGACTGGAGGTTTGCACCTCCCCAAAGATGGCAGATGGAAGTCAATAAAACAATCTTGAGGGATGAGAGCTCCTACTCCAAGCTCTCGGAGCTACATGACTTGCTGCAACCTCTTCCTATTATATTGGCTTTCCTCCCTGCCACAAACTGTTTGGTTCACAAAACTAAAATTACTGGAAGATACTGCAGAGAAATGAAGGTCTAACGATCTCCAATTTATTCTCAGTCCCGCTGGCAGTTCAGCCTTTACGACACAGAGTATTTTTAATTAGTTTTTCAGTTTCCTCTTTGGAAGACCACAGGCTCCAGATGGTAGGTGATCTCATCACCTCTCCATTATAGGGGGTTTGGCCTATTTTGCTTATCTTCAGCTCTCCCTTGTTCCAATGCAAGCAGGGTGAAACAGCAAATTGGGAGGAAGGGATTAACAAGAAGTAAAAAACATCCAGCAGTTGAAATGGCAACAGGCTCTCAACTCTCCCAAAGGGCCTGGATTGGGAAGAGGGTACTTTAATTAAGCAAAAAACCCCAAACAAACAAACAAACAAAAAACACCAAAAAAAGCAGCTTAAATGAGTGGATATTACAAAATTTCTACCTATGAGCTCCGAGGAGTTCTGGTGCAATGTGGAGCTGGAGTCTCACCAGTTTAACAGAGGTAGTGCATCTCCTGGTGTAGGCTGGTACCTTACATCTGAATGCTGTGATCTTAAAAATCCTTCCTGTGGGGCAGCAGTGGAGATCCGGGGGGAGGCTGGTGCTCCTCAGGGTGGCTCCTCTGCCACAGCAGCCCAGCGGCACAGGCACAGTCGTGCTCTCCGGCAGCATTGCATTTGCTCCAGTCGAAGCAACCCTGCGTGGAGGTGCTCAATCTCCATTGCGTAGTCAGCCTCTGGTCTAGTTAGTTTGTCATTGACAAGTCAGATAATACCTTTTGTTGCTATCCCTTTGAAACTTAAATGCTGGAAGCTGGACCAAAACTTTCACAGTTTCCTATCTCGGTGTTGTGAATGAAGGAGTGAGAACAACTCTGTGCCACTGCTAGCCCAGAAAGGGGGAAGAGTAAAGCATTAGATAGTAGGAGCTTTAGATTTCCATCTTTGACAGTGCAAATGAAGTAGAAAAAGATGGAAAAATAATATAATCATATTTATGCTTTCTGTCTGTTACTTTCTGAAGCATGGAAAA
This sequence comes from Pygoscelis adeliae, assembly GCF_000699105.1. Classification (NCBI taxonomy): domain Eukaryota; kingdom Metazoa; phylum Chordata; class Aves; order Sphenisciformes; family Spheniscidae; genus Pygoscelis; species Pygoscelis adeliae. The sequence continues at coordinate 1,734,763 of NW_008825543.1, forward strand.
AGCTTTCATCTGCCTTGTGTGGTGTTCCGCTCCGCTGTGCTGCCCTCCCTGCCTGCATGCAAGGTGAGCGTGTAATCCCTCCGCTGCAGGGTTACTGGTGACAGACAAGCATTCCTCCACTACACCAGCTCTGCCTATAGCTGCTCTGTGCGTGGATGCTTCACAGTGACAGGATTAAAACCTGACGCAGCTGCAGGGACAGAGCACCCTCAGAGTCCGTGCCAGGGCCCCTCAGCCACGGCACACCGAGGGTTGTATGGTGCTGGCTTCTGGCCCGGCTGGAGCCCTTGCACAGCTTTGTGGTTTTGTGTTGTCGCTGAAATGTTTTCTACTCCTCTGCACGCCCTCTCTGTACAGGGAAGGTGATTCGGTGTCAGGGTAAACACAAGCACAGCTCATCCCTGAGCTGGGGGTGCTCCTTAGAGAAATAAAATCCAGGCTGCGGAGGCAAACTGACCCTCTGCTTGAGCTCCAGCTTTTCTTTCCGGTGCTTACCAGGAATTCCTTGTCTCGGAAGTTCTGCCCAGGGAACATCTAATGTGTGAAAAACTAATTTCACATAAACAAGGACTCAAAGGGGAGGAGTCCTTATTGCTAGAACTAGAGTATTAGGTCCATTAACTTTAAAACACTGAGAAGCCTCAGAAACCCCTGTGTGTTTCTCACCTACAGAAGAGGAGAAAGACTGAGACTGAATTAACGTGGATCACACAAATATATCATTGCTCTGGGTAAGCACTGTCATCCACTCCTGTGAGCACCCTTTCCAATGGCAGATTCATGGTCCTCAGAGAAATTAGGCTCAGTTGTGGATGGAATCTAATTTCACCCCTTGTCATTAAACATCTGCAGTCCAGATTTGCTGTCCTACCCAGCCTGTTGTTATGGGTGGGAGAATGACGCTGCTGAGGAACAGTTGATCATTCTGGGGAATTCCCTCTCGATTTTCCATGACGAGTAGGAAAGTAGGGCTGATATTGAGTGCATTAGTATCTCTGTGTGCTGCAGGGAGAATATTCTTTTTAGGATGTGCTGCGCTCTCGAGAACTTGGCCAGAGCCCCCCCAGCCCGGGGGTCTCCTCTGGGTCAGGCAAGTTTAGGTGTTACACTTCTCATGTACATACCTGCCTGGGCAGCAGTGTCTGCTCGACAATGCTTGACTGCACGTGTGTCAGCATCAGTCAGGAGACGATAACAACTATCAGTTAGTACCAGCTTGCACAGATATAATCTGAAGTGAATCTGTCATTTCCTGGCAAACTTGCCAAGATCAACACTGTTAAGAATATAGTGCTACTCTCATGGTCATACAAATATGACTATCTTCACTGTGCTTTTTTTATCTAGGCATAGTTCAAAGGTAAACCTCTCGGCAACAAAGACAAGGCCACAGTGCTCAGTGCTCAGAAATGGTGGCTAGGTCCTGCTTTCTGTGTGAGGCTGTGGGCCGAGACCTTGCAGGACTCGGTGTCTCAAGCAGAGCATGTCCCCAGCACCTCATTTGGAGCCAGGCAAGATATTGTTCCCTCCTTCCCCAAAATCCCAGCTCCAGGGCTAACACGTACAGGGTGAACCGAGCATCTTTTCATCCACAGCACACGCAGACTCAGTGGAGAGGTATAGAGCTTGCTGCCTAACTCATTGATGAAATAACTATACCAGCAGGGCATTATGCTATAGGTGAAGAAATCCAACAGTGAACTGTTCTCAGTAGGTGAAATTCTTCTTGCCCTTTCGTGCTATTGGTGATTCTATAAAAAGCCTGAGACCAGAGCATGTTCCCAGCACGGTGCCTTCCATGAAGCAAGTCTGAGCTCATTTAATGTGTAAATGACAGTGAATCAGGAACTTCCCGCTGTTCCCAACGATAACACTTCCTGTAATTTGCATGATAAAATTCTGCTGATTTCAGATAGCATTTCTCAGGATGGATTATTTGACACCCAGACTGTATGTTAGGGAATAAATTATTTTGCTGTGTTCCTAACTGATCACAGTCATGAATTCTGATTTGCTGACATTGAGTCCCAAACAAAAGCGCAGAACCTTGTCTAATAGTGCTATGAAAAAGGATATTCAGGAAATATTAACAAGTTTCATATGGTAATTTATGTAAATATAAACCATAACTCAGTTGAAAAGATTCAGTTGAACCTATAGAAAGAGTCTGAAAGCCAAGGTTTTCATGATATAACACAAATTGATACTTAGTCTTTACAACCCAAATGCTGTGCTTTCTGGTACAGAACAAAGAAGGGAAAACCAGAAGCTTCGCTTTAAAAAAGCAAAGCATTTCCCTGTTTTGAGCTTAGGATCTTCAGTGGGGCACTTTTCCAGGACTATGAACAGACCCTTCCAAATTACATCTCTGCAGAAGAAACACTACAGTACCCCATTAAGGCCCAGACTGTCGCTCTCCTTATATGCTTGTACAATAAGCCATAGGGACGCATCACATTTCTCCCTTCTGTGCAGGGCCAATGCTTGGCATGGCAGGAATGGGACGTGAGCCTTCCCTGGGCAAGCCAGTCGTGGCTCAGTCCGTTCAGATTCCGAGATGGAAGCAAACCAGCGACAAGACAACTTCTTTCTGGGGGCAGGCACCGTCTCACTGAGACTGAGGGTGAGCACTCAGTCTGCTCCTAATGCGTGCAAGATCTGCCAGTCAGCTATTCACACCCCGCCGGACACATAAGATCCTGATGATCTGCTGATGCAGAGCGGAGTGAAGACGCTGGGCTTCGTTTGGTTCTGGGTGCCTTCATTAAGGTCATTTCCAACCTTCTCAGAGCCAGCTCTTCCATGTCCAGTCTGAGTTTTGCAAGGACCATGTATTTTAATTAAAGACTTTTAATTAGTCTGCCCATAATCTGTCAGAGCTCTCATGCTGAGACATAATTAATGTATTGAACCTCTACCTTGCAACTTCCACTGTATGTGTGCTTTCAAAACAAATCTGCACTTGTGCTTGAAGGGATGTAACAATAACAGTGCTTGGCACTTCTTGTTGCTAGAATAACTGTATTGTGCATTTATCAAGTGTCTTTCCCCTGAGGCTGTCCAAAGGGCATCAGTAAGATGTGTGTGTACTCAGCACCTTGCAAGATTGAGCCTCCAGCACACAATCAATATTTATAAATTATGCTTCAACCTTAAAGCAGTGTGGGACTTTCGGGGGGTGTTATGCTTTATTTGGTTTCCAGTGGAAGCAAAATACTGAAGGCCTGAATCTGACGTATACTGAAAGCCAAATTTTCAACACTTAAAATTCAAAGACAAGCTTTTCTAAATAGCTCGGCTTCCATTTTGGCACCAAAATAAGTGTTTAGATTGTCAGAATTGCTTAGCACATTGGGTCCGAGGCTTAACTGAAAATGCGCTTTCAGTTATAGGTGATCTTTGGCCGTTGGGACTGCCAGCTCTTTCTACAACTGAATCACGTAGAGATACTTTAGCACTGCAGAACTAGGGCAATAATCTAAAGAGAAGGGGCACGGGACCTTCACAATAAACATAGCGTGCTGTCCTTCTGAGATACTGGCTCGTTACTGACTGTGGAAAAAAGGTCATTTACTGAAGCATGAACACCATTCGCATCCTCCTTTTCCCTGGCTGATATCCCACCGAAACACCGATCCAGGCCAGAGCTTGTTTAGTTTGCAGTGTTGAGAAGACCACAGCCCGGCGTGATGTGGAGAAGACAAAATGAAAAATGTATTTCAG
>NW_008825543.1:1738530-1744364 GCF_000699105.1 Pygoscelis adeliae
TACTTTGACTATTGAATGGTAAAAACATTATTTTGACCAACCCTAGTCCTTAAACTTGGATTAGATCAAAGAGCTCCATCTGCTCACGTCTCAGTTTAAGCTCGACCCATGTTGCCATCCCCTGTCGTGGGCTCTGAGCCTGGTGCACAAGCCACCACCGCTACTTCCCTTTGACTCCGCTCCTCCCTGTTTCCCGTAGGCAGAGACTATATTTCACATTACGGGGAATGTTCCTAAAACCGAGTGGAAGTCGTCTGAGCGATGGAGCCCCAGCTAGCCCTGCTGCCGTAGCTGGGCTGGTTCTCTGAGTGCTCGAGACACGTTGAAGATGGAGGAATGCTGCAGCTCTAATTGCCTTTGCCTCGGCCTGGCATAAATCAGCGCTGCTCCCCGAAGAGGCCGCCCGTGCCTTCTGCAGCTTTGGAGGCAGCAGCCCATGTTGTATCTGCCCCATTCCTCATCCTGCGTTCCCACTGCACTGCCAGTTATTATGTGTTAACTAAAAATGGAGACCCAGAGACTTGAGTGTTATTGTGAGTCACTGGTTCAGCTGGGTTCTTTATTATTATTAATGATGAAATACTGAGGCTGGGCTGCTAATGAGTCTAAGCTCCCTCCTGTGTGTTTATTTTTCTTCCCCCTTCAAACTGTCATTTCAGAGTAAAGTACTTTTCCCCGCGTCTTTGTCAGGCAACACTGTACCAGTACATCCACCCCCATCTCACCCTCTGCTCTAATTTCAGGCTTATTCAGTTTCTCTCAATGCAGTTTACTAAGCAAAGTACGGCATATCCTCCCATCTGTCTTACTTAAGTGGCACGATGCGCCTCAACAGCAGATAGAGACATCATTTTTATTACGCTCGGTTCTCGTTCTTGTTTTTTCTCTGAATTATTTACTAAGCCATTACCCGAAAAGGGGGGAGAGGTATGGGGCTGGAAGAAAAAAGTAGCATTTTTAAAGTGGTGGGGGGAGGAAGAGCAAACAATTTTTCAAGCATCACTCAAAAACTCTGCTGTGATTTTCTCGCCTTTGTTCCATCTCGTGCTAAACATGTTTGTGTCAGGCAAACAACCCACGTTAGATGGAATTTCACACCATTCAAAGCATCAGTGTCTCCAGCCTTAATGTGTATTATGTTCAAACATGCAATGTAATCCATCAAAAACCCCTGCAGACCTTGCGCTTTCCTCCAGATTTATCTGTTTGAAGCCTCCCTCTCCGTGTACGCACGTAGCCAACCTTCTGTCGGTGGGTTTTTTTATTTATTTGGAAACAGCAGACCAGATTCTCAGTCAGTGTACACTATCACAGCTCCACTGGCTTCTTGCCCACGGATTTATCCTGGCACAGGGGACTTGCTCGTTGCTGGCTGGAGTCTGCGGTTGCAGGATTAACTGGGGGGTTTATCTCGGGGTCTGTTCCAAACGCAGCCAGACTGACCAAACCATTCACGTCACAGCCTTCAGCGTGGCGGTTTGCAAGTCAGGAGAGCCACGCTGTCATTGCCTGCCAACCTCCCCAGACTCACCTGGAAAGAACAGCTTATTTTGCCAGGAGGAAAATATTTTGAAATCAAGCACAAGGTTTGCAACAACAAGGGAAGGCGACTCCTGGAGGAGCCTGACCCGGGGACGGCAGCGCTGCTGTTGTGTAGGTTTTGCCAGCTGTGACAAGGAGCAAACTGAACTGCAAAGGGAAAGCTTTTGTTTCATTTGCAGAAGTTAATACAAACAGATCTAGAAACAATACAATCAAACCCACTCCAATAGGGAAGAAAATCTGTATTTGATTTGAAACGGGAGAAGAGCAGTTACTCCTCTGAAAAGAATACTGAAATAAGCGGCATTAGATTAACATGGATATATTTATATTGATTTAGAAAACATTAATTAACTATTAAGTTATAATTTAAAGAGCAACACTGTAGTGAAAAACATACCTGTCTTCACTGAGAAGGTTTTCCTTTCAAAGCGATCTCCAGTGAATTTTGAACCCCTTTACAGAGAGGGAGTCTATCTGGGGTTTCTGATAGAAATAGCAGGAAATATTGTGGCATGTTTAATTCTGTTTTTCACTGGAGACCTCATTTTTTCCTTCAGACTTGTTTTTTTTCAACCCAGCCTTCCCATCTCAGTTCATTTTTTCGCACTGCACATCTTCATCTATCATCACTCAGTGCTTACCATTTTAGTGTATAAACATGGCAATTTCTGCAAATCAGAAAGCAAACCCATTAACATTTGAAGTGGAATGGAAATTTTGAGTTTCTGATCATTAAAGAGTTTGGAAATGTAGGAAAAAATAACTTCCCTCTCCCTTAGTCCAAACCAAAGCTGCCAAATAAAATACCCTGATCAACTGCTACAGATGAATGGTGGCATGTTTGCATGCCTCTCCCAGATGTGATAACAATAACGATCATTAAGTTTTCTATTTTACACATTGATCCTATGTAGCAGGCTAATATGCGGCATCTTTGTCTAACCACTTTGTGTAGAGGAAAGGAGGCACAACTCGGTGAGAGGCGCTGATGTTTGCATGACCCTGCTGGAGCAGCAGCAGTTTTTGCACGACCAACCACATCCTAATCGAGACGCGCTTCACTGGAGGATGTCCTAGAATCGCCCCTTCCAAAGAGGGTGCCTTGTTACACAGCTTACTACGCTCATATTTTGCATAGGTGGATGCACATATGCTTAATTGGTCTCCAAATGTCAGTAGCAGTTTGCATAAACCTTCGTTAGTCTTTCACCGAGACTGCCGGTTCCCGTGAATGGGGAAGGAGCAGAAGGGGCGTCGGGGGGAGGAAAGGCTTTGTTGGCCTTGCTGCTTGTGTGAAAGATCGTGCTTTGTGCTCAGAGGCCAGCTGTCTTCCCCCTTCTTTTCTTACATCCTGGCAGCAACTTTCTTCACGCCTTTATGTGAGCTCTTGCCAGACTATCTCTGCGAGAGGGAGACGTGTTTGTCCTGGTGATGCATATGCTCTTGCTTTTTCCCCGGTGCTGCTGCAGCCTCGCATGCGCCCCAGGACCCTCTGCGCTGCAGGGACCCGCCGGCTTGTGCCGAGCACGGTGCACGAGCCTGGAGTGCACACCCACCGGGCGTAACGGGAGTGCTCAGGATCACAGGAGCTACGGACGGCAGACGGGACCCGTCATGGACCTGGGAAGGATCGATGGTTCCGCTCTGACGCAGACACATGAGAGCAGTAGATACGCCCCATGTCAAATGAATCTTGAGTCTGCATTTGAACTACTGATGATGATTTTTAATAACCAGTAAGACAAATATCTGCCAAAAATAGATTAGACTAGTCCTTTTTTCCTTTTTTGGGGAAAAATATGGACCATACTTTTAATAGCTCTACTTTCTACAAATCATTTCCAAATGAGGACTCCCAACCACAGCGTGGCACAGGAGATGCTCCAGATGTGTCACGAATCTGCAGTACTTACCCTTGATTTGGTAGGTCAGGGTAGATAACGTGGGACTTGGGACCGTGACTGTAGTACATTTTAGTTTCCACGCTCAAAAACTTCAATTACATATTTTAATGTGTGTGATTTAGGAAAATATGGTCCATTCCATCTGCTTTGCATTAATTTGAATGACTGATTAAAAATACAGGTTGAAATTATTACAGCTACTAATAATTTCTCCACATGGCTAGCTCTTAATGGATGGAGAGGAAATTAAGAATAAGGCTTTTTATCAATTTTCACAGGCAAGCTTTGCCATAATCCTTTTATTTCTTTGAGAAATGTGTTTGTTTATAGTAATTTTATTTGTTTAAGTTTCCCCTCTTTTTCTTAATCTTTGCAGTAATTATTTCATATTCTATAAATATTTAAACTAATTTTATTCTTGATAAAAATTATTATATTTCAGTGTTTTTAAAAACTCTCCTTTTTCCAGTTTCAGCCACTTTCCAAGCACCTAAGCCTGGTAGCCTACTGATCATTGTTGTTACTTGTATTGCCCAGAAGACTCAGCTGACATTCAAGCCCCAAGATAATAGATAATTTTCTCTAATTTTCCCCAGTGCATTGTTTCTCCTTGACCTGCTTTTATGGACTAGTTTAGCCATTGACATCTTGGCCTCATCCTCTGAATTGAACACCGATAATAACATCATTTGAAGCAGTGCCTGAATATCAGTTCTGGTTAACATCACCGGTTTATTACCAAAAAAAGGAAGGGGAAAAAAAAAAAAAAGAGGTGAGCAGCAACTCAGGTGTGAGTTGTAAGCTTCTCTAATTGACTGTTTGTTTATTTTTCAAAGCTGCAGGTGCTTAAAGTTACTGTTATCAATTAATCATTGTAATTTATGGAGCCTGCATGGTAACTGCTGTCGAGTCATGCCCGCAGGTGTGTCCAAAAATTGCTTCAGTTGAGCTATAAAGTCAGGGAGCTGGGGCTTCGTGGGTTGTGCTGGTGGGATGTTGCTCATTGTGTGTGTGGATGTTTGTCTTTCTGCTGAGTAACCTGGCTCAGGGAGAGGTCTCCTTGCAGGACAGATCCTAAAGTCATAGATAGCTCTGAAAAGCGATGAGGAAGAACTAGGTGTGTGAGCAAGACTGCTCGAAACCTCGTGTGTTCTGTATGTGTGCCAGCCAGCAATGACCCTTCTGGGATGGAGCCTTCAAGGGCTGAACATGTACTCTGTGTTTGTGAATGAAGATCTTTGATTTGCTTCAAATAGATTGCTACAGAAGGTATGTAATTCCACTTCTCTAACCTTTTCTGGTGTTTTTGTCAGCCTTGGAGAAAGGATTTGAGAAATTATATAGCTTTTACTGTAAGCCAAAGTCAAATGTCCCTATGAAATGTGATAATGTAGAATCTGAAACAAATTGGAGGGGTGTTGTGTCTCCAGGTGGCACAGAATGGCTGAATGCCATGTGTGCACTTCCCAAAGGGCTGCTTGGTGCGAGCGTGTTCCCTTCCAGCCACACGCTGCTGGCTGTGCACAGCTGCCTGCCGTGGCCTGTCAAACCTGGGGGTCTCTGGCCACTGCTCTGATGGATCACCCCGTGCACTGCTTTGCCCTCATCAGAAGGTTCTCTGGGCTATTTTAGCGTTGCCTTGGGGAAGTATCCATTAATATTGCTAGAGCGCTGGAATTGTTGTGTGGGTGACAAAGATGTTCAGAAATCATGATGCTGTATAAAATGCAATTGTCTTCCCTAATACATCATCAATCTGACTTTGAAAAGTTAGCTATAGAGAGATAAATAGAAATAGGAAGGAGAAAAGAGCATGATGTCCAAAACCAGCTGGGTGAATCAACAGATGTGATAAATGTAATTCTGCTGGAAATACAGATTAGGTCTCAGTAGGATAGCCTAACCCTTCATCTTTGGAGGTAAGAAAATACATAAGGTCTGTCCAATGTTACACTTGCCATTAAAATTAGGGATTTCTCCTCATGTATTTAATCCTAGTCTATCCTTCGCAATGTTACAGGGAGCGCAGCTGCCTGTCCCTTCCCTGGAGAAGGGCTCCTGCTCTAAGCTCTCCAGTGCAGGAATGAAGAGCAGCCTGGTCTGTACTGGTACAGCTCCACTAGCTGGCTTGACTCCTACAAAACCTGTTGCCTCCTGACTTTTGTGTAATTGTTGAAGGAGCAGAGGGATCCTCATAATGTGTCTTTTCTGCCACTGTTTTAGAAAATGTGTGCCTGTGCAAATATTTCATGAGCGGTTCGGGATCTCTCAGGATGAATGATGCTCTGTAAACCACGATTATCTCTTGTAATATATCGCCAACTCATCCTGCAGCATGATTTTTAACTTACCTCGATTTCTATATATAAGAAAATAAGCAGAATA
>NW_008825543.1:1744381-1808094 GCF_000699105.1 Pygoscelis adeliae
AAGTTCATTAACAACAACATTGACATCGCATACATATCTTATAATTGCTACTCTAAAGGTGAAATCAATAGCTACGCTTACGCAAGGGCTGCGACATTTCTAAAAAATCCCACGTACAATTTTTATTCAAGATGAATGTTTCTGAGAATTGGAAAGCTACTGTTTGCATGAGTGATCTGCCCGATTTGCTACACATTACTCATAAATCTGGGAAGAAAAAAAAGTTATGTTTAACTCCTCTCCTACAAAAACATGGGCATTAGATTAGTGAAAGAAGGCAAACATAACAGATGAAAGCTATTAGAGCTGGCTTCAGTTCTGCTGATTTCATTCGTTGAATATTTCCAGTCTACTGGCTTAGAGAATCCATCTATTTCTGACCTTAACCTTTCCACAATATTTATTATATTTAGGTGGGGAAAAGGAAAATACATTAAAAAAAACAAATTGGGGGGAGAAACAAGATATCTACACGCACACTTAGTAAACACTGAACTCGTTCTCATTTTAGATGACATATTCCAAATTTGTTAAGACAACAAAGCTTTAATGAGGTCAGTGTAAGCCTGTACAGACAGCTCTGGGATGACTTCGAATCAGCCAGAATTTGTTGTTGCAATACCTGCCCTGTGCCTCCAACCTGATAAGAAAATTCCTTGGAGGTGGCTGATGTGAAAGAAATTAAAACTTGTGACTCTCCAAAGTTTGATGGATGAAACCAGTAGACAAGACATCTTCTACAGCAGAGCTGCTCAGCTCAATTTTCTAAAAGAGGAATGGGCTTGTGGATGCAGAATGAGGGTACGTTAAAACAGCAGACCTGACTCATAGCAGCTGAGGCGTGGGGCAATACAGATATTCATCAAAGCTGTAGTTCTTGAACATCTATCACCCAAAACTGTGTACAGTCATTTAAAGTGTACATGTAAAATGGTACCAAGTTTTAACAGTGAGTATAAATGCCAACACAAGGTCAAGGCAATGGAAGTCTGTAGTGTAATTAGTTTTCAGGTGTATTTAAAATTGGGCAGCTATTTAATCTCCTCCTTCTCTATACAGAAGGCAGTGATGTGGTCTATGAAGCAGAAGACTGGATAAAAAAAGGTGGCTTCTGATTAGACTCATGGTCTGTAGAGGTAGTGTAGAAACAGGTTCAGATCTGCTGACCCAGCTGCGTTAGAGGTAACCTCTCTTTGTCCAGCCCACACTGTCAATTGTTCCATTCATTTGTTTTTGTTGCTTGAAACCACTCATTTTAGCACTTGCATAAATACTGTTACTGCTATCAAAGACCTTGGGGCTTTTATTCCTATATATACTATTGCTGGTAAATGTCATCATTTCTTGCATTGTGCAAATGCTGCAGTATGTTATGTTCCAATATTTCAAAGGCAAGGTCAGAATAAGATTACAAAAGGGATATGTTCATAACGCTATTAAATGAAAGCTAGAGTTACAATGAACAGGGGAACGACAACTGCTGATCAGGAAGATGGAGAGGCGGAGGGACACCGGTATTTGCATTTGCTTCCTGCAGCAAGAATATTGCATCTTCATTTTTTGCAGTGAAGCCCTTGTGATAGGTCTGTGTTTCTCCATCTCCCGCTGCGACACAGTGCGTTGCCCTATGGAAAAGCAAGTGAAGCCTCAGTTACTTTTTCAAGACAGCTGGTTCAGGTGTCACAGCTTTGATCTGCGCTGACACCAGCTCTCTGGCTCAAATCTCTAGTGACAGAGACTTTTAACATGGGTGACTTCAAAACACTTTTTACTCGCTCTCCTCTCCTTTGAGAACTGCTGGGGTTAACTTAGGGGGAGAGAGTGCATAATATCGACGCTAAAGAGGGTCTGAGGTAGTCTGAACTTGATGTCGGGGGAGGGCACTGGCCTGGTCAGTGTTCAGACAAACATCTCTAGAGCAATATATATCTTCCCTGATAAGCAAAAGGGATTATATCGTAGAGGGTGAAGCCATTGAACAGAAGGAAGTTATGGTATCCAGGATCTCAAATTAGCTGTTTAGTAATAGAAAGGCTGAATTCTGGCCAAGGAGGTGTGGGCTGACTTCTTTGTGACTAAAGCTGTATCATCTCATCTGGCTTGCAAATGTTTCTTACTGCAGGTGGCTCTTTGTCAGCAGTAAGCCCGATCAGAGCCTCACTGGAGGAGCATCTTGCATGCTCTGGATGATGTTGAGACCACCTTGTTACACATAGGAACCTACCCCTGGTTGAATGATGCCCCAGAGAAATTTGTCACTTGCATTTAAGAGACTTCTTTGAATGGAACTGAAATGTCTGAGATAAGACAAGCAGGTTGTTGTAATTCCTTTATCTTTGGGGAAGGTAATCATGGAGGAGAATATTGGGAGGGAGTATGTCCTGCTCAGAGAAGGCATAGCACGTAGCAGACAGGACATATTCGTACTGCAAAATGACAGATGCCAATCCAAGAATTAAATTAGTGTTGGTGGTGGTATTTTTATACACATTTCTCAATGTCTTGAAAAGTCAGAGTAGACTGTCATCGGTGATGATGGGGGAAATATTGTCCATGTAACTGTGGCTCCTTGTGCTTTAGCCCGCTATTAAGCTCATTTAGCCAAAGTCATTTAAGGCCCTTGCTCTCTTTCTTTAACCACATCTGCCGAATTAAATTCCATGCACTGACAGCGATGCTTTCAAAAGCTCCAAATCAATTCTTCAATCACTCTGCATTCTTAGCTGTGATTAAAAACATGTGTCCCCTAATTAAGCTAATGAGAAATTGTTAATTGGCATAAAGCCCCCCTCTGAGTATGCTTGTTAATGTCACCATCACTTTGACAGGAGAAGGTATATAAACAAAGGGCAGATGGTCTTTCCAGAACTCAGAATCGGACTTGTGGGTGCAGGCTTTGTGTGCACGGCGGTAACCGTTGGTCCGAGAGCAGGAGGCAGTGGGACGGGGCTGGCAGAGGGCAGCAGGGGCGAAACAGAGGGATGCTGAGGTGGTCTCTTCTAGTGCTTCCTCATCAAAACATTGCATCTGATCTGAGTTGTGACAGGGACATGAAACAGTTAAGGATTGGTTCCCCATTTTTCCAGCTTCAACTTTAATTTTGGAAAAAAGAGAAAGGTAAAGCCAATGCCTGCCAAGAGCAGCTTGTGCTCCGAGAAGCACCCACTTGGCTTTTCCTAAGGAAAAGGATAAGTTTTATTTGTGTTACAGGCAGACTCAAAGATTTCTGTGGAGATCAAAACCCTGTCATGGTAATGGCTCTGCAAACACCTGGGGACTGTCACTTCCTCAAGGAAGAGCCTGCAGTCAATGAGCTCACTGAAAGTTCAGGAGATGCTTTTCTTCATCAGTGTTTTCCCTAGAAAAGAGTGGGCCTTGTCACCAGAGTCTGGAAGCCCTGTACTAAATTAGATTTTTTGACATAAATGAAGCTTTTGAACATGACAAGTTTAAAATATTCAACATCTCTCTGGCTGGGATTTTCAGAGTCCTGTTACAAATATTGTTGTTCTTGTGGATAACAGCAAACCTGCTGTGAGGATGTGTGTGGCTCGAGCAGAGCCCTGAGGGGCAGGACTGCGAAGGGCTGTAGGCACTCCAAAGAGATGAAAGCAAAGTCTAAAAGAGCCACTGCAGCACTGTGTGAGGCAGCTGCATGTTGCCCCACGGAGCCCAGCTCTGCTGCCTGGTCAGTCAGTAAATCGCTTTGGTTTTAGTGCAGGCATCGGCGAGTGAGAGTTGACACCGTGTGCAGGGAAGGCAGGAGGATGCTGGCTGTGCTGGTGGTTTGCTTGGTATTTTTTTTCTTTGTATGTTTTCATTATAGACTAAAGAGCAGCATGTGTGTTATGGGAACAAGAAAGCACAAGATGGGAGAGGCATCAGAAATAAACCCGTTGGTGTCAGCTGCAGGCTGTGCCAGCAGAGAAACCCAGCCTTGGGGTCGGAGCCTGTTCCTTCCTCTCTCTTCTCATCTGTGCAGAGTTAGTGCACAGCTGTCTGCATCTGGCTGGGCACACTTGGTTTTCAGTGATTGCATTACCTCAGGCAGGGTCTGAAGTCCCTTTTTCCTAATTCTCCTCAGATCCCAGAGGGACATTCAGAGTCAGTCGCAATGTTTGGATGCAGAACTCTGCTCATCTCGGTGGATGAAGGAATCCCAGTCCTGGCATGGCGCTCGCTGCCATATGCAGCCGCGGCAGTGATATTTTTCCTTCATCATTTTTCTTCTCTGCATGTTCATTTGAGGTATTCCTGTTCCAAGCTCATGTTCTGTCCAACACACTACCCAGGCTGTAGCAGCAGTGGTTGCCTCTGCTAAATGAATGTTTGCTAATAATGCCTTTCCGTCTGGATGCTCATCATATCTGCTAAACGTATTTGTCATTTCTTCCATCCCATTTCCATTATAACATAAATAACAGACAGATTGGAACCCACACTGTCCTGCAAATTGGCAGTTGCTATTTTGACCACACTGCCTTTTATTGAGATATAATAAAGTACGCTCTTTTAAGATCCTACCTTGCAATGGGTAAAGCCCAAACGACATATCAAGCGTGTGTCAATGGCAGTGAAATTTAAGTGCCTCACATCTTAGTCATGGGTCTGGCCTATCAAGCTGCAGTGAGGGGAGGAAGAGATGAAACAAAGTGAAAGCATGCTGCTTTTATCAATCGCTTGTTTCCTGGTACTCCAGGTCAAAGTCTTCCTAGAAAATCTATCACTTTCATGCCAGATGCAATCACCTATTTCTTTCCATGGCTGGATGCACAAACTTCAAAAGTCAAAACTTGCTGTACTCTCAGATCTTTTGACAGATGCAAGGTACCATTTTGATTACTTCTGCACAGCTGAGCAGGGCACAGATCCTGAGGTACTGAGAGGAGAGTGGTTTGAGTAAACAGAGCCTTAGTGCTTACGGGCTAATCCTATTTTTAGCACTTATGATCTTTCTCGTTCTAAGTATATGGAATATTGCAAATACTGTGATATGGAAAATACTGTAGTTCATGCCTTTTTCTATACACCTGATTCCCAGGGTTGCATGAGCATGTCTGTATTTGGGAGATGTGTAGCCCTGGGGGAAAGGCATAGTTGGGCCATTAAAGGTTATGTATCAGAGCTCCGTTTCTTCGCTCTTGTGACCACTGCTTGCAGATCACTTGTGTAACAAACTGTTAGGATCAGAACTGCAACCTTGCCTCCTAGTTTGTATTGTTCATGTGGATGCTACAGGTCACTTGCAATACAAGGAAGGGGGGACAGGTTATGAGGAGGAGCGTTATACCTCTTCATTGCAATGAAGCAAGGAGAACACTGGGCTATGAAACTCTCTAAGGTCTGAGAGCTCCACTGGATATTGATCTCTACAGGGAATGGGAAATAACGTTTCAGATAGTTTTAATATACTATCTAAACTACAACTCTGAAAAGTACTGATCTGAGACACCACATCCTTGTTACACCTACTGCCTACACCCAGCTGGAAATGTATCTCAAACCCTGCACAACTGACAGATTTGTCATAAAATCTAGTCTGTTCTGTCTAGGTTGATAAGGATGCCACTCTGTGGATCACTCAAGGAGAGGTGTCTCAAAGAGACAGAGAAAAGCTCATATTTGTGTTCACTGAGGTGTTGCTGACACAATTTAGCATGCAGCATCCAGCTCATTTAGAATTCAGTGCTGACTTCATCCGCATCATAAAGTGAATCCTGTTTTACAATTCCCTTGAACATTCTCTAAATGATGGCATCTGAAAACAAGCAGCACAGTTTATATGCTGGAATTGTGCTTCTGAAATTAATTCTTAACAGTATGATCCGGGATATCAGTCAGACGCATACGACTAGAGGGCCTGCAGTGACTGGGAACTGGAAATGAATCTTTTTAGTGTGAGGTTGCTGCTGGCTTGAGCCAAGACCCAGGTGTCTGTGCAGCTCAGCCCTGACCTACCTCATTTCTGAACTCCCAAGACTGTAGGATACAGGATGGATATAAACACATGCAAATGTTATAAATAGAATGGAAGGGAAGTTTGGCCCTGGAAAAAAATCACGTGAATTGAGTCAGGGTTTGGGGGTGGGTGGGTGTGTGTGTGCCTGTTTTCCCAGGGAATATCTACTTGTAAAAAAAATCAAAGCTTTTCTTAGGAACAAATCGGTTATAATGAAACCTAGGTCTATACTAGAATTCCTGGTTAAAAAAACAAAACAACAAAAACCCCATAAATAATTACGTATTGTTGGGAATAGGAATTCAAAGCAGGTTCTTCCATAGCTCAGAGAATCTGTTTGTTGGGTGGTAGAAACTTTATCTGTGGTTGTATTTATTATTTTATTTTTATTTTCCTTCCATGGTGGATTTTGTAACATTTCAGACCACTGTGATGCAGAATGGGGAAACTGGTGTGTTATTTCCAAAATGTTTACAGCACAGGAAAACATATTCTGCCCAGCTCTTCCCAGCAGAGTTGTATCATGGATCACCTTGAGGACACGTGCTTAATCTTACTGTTTCTTAGGGTTTTTTCTTACCAATCTTTTGATTCTCTTATTGGGGCTTTAAATTGCCCTGGCCATGTGGAAGTCTGATTTCAGCTTGGGTGCCTGACTTGCTCTTGTAGTACTAATCTATGCCTAATTATCTTATATCTAAAGCTGCCATTTCCTTGGCATGTGATCTTGGCCTAAAAGCAGATGCATGCATGTGGAGATTTACTACATGTCCCATTTGTAAGTCAGTTTAGAACTTCCCATATTTTAATAATTCAGAGACAAACAGGATTTCAATATGACACAATCTCAGTTGCAAGAACACCAGCAGTTGGCCAATGATTGTTCATCTGTTATTCAATAAATGATAGATAACTGCAAGTTAACGTTAGGCCTCTGAAACAGGTGTTTACGAGAGCTATAAGTACATATCTCCTCTAATGCATTCTTTGTAAATTATTTGCTGGGACTTTCAGCTCTGCTATGCAGCAGCTGAGGAGGGATGTGAAAAGCAGTCTTTATACCGAGATAAAGTGAAACACTTTCATGGTAATAGCTTGTTTTAAAATTAGTTTTACATCTCATCTATTATGAAACGTGAAGGTACACTTCTAGCTACCTATGAGATCCAGGCAGGCAGGCGTGAGCAACAACAAAGACCTGCTTTCCATAATTTTCAATCAGAGTGTGCGAGTTCCTTATTTTCTGCTTTCAAGACTGCCAGTATGCCAGATCCCTGACAGAGCAGCCACAGCACATCAACGCAGCACTTTACAAAGTTAGACCGGAGTTGTCTGGGGAGACTTTTCCCTCTGCTTACTATGCTAAACCTGCATCAAATATTTACAGGTGCTCTACTGGTAGGAATCCCAGCAAGGCGAGGAAAACGCAGAATAACTGGGTCTTTGTAGCAAGAGTCTTTCTCCTATAAACAGCACCTGATCATAATCTTTGAATGAAAGAGGAGACACAATTAAAACATTAGGAGTTAAGTGAAATTGTACTGTAGTAAGAGCATTAATTTATTTGTGACTGATATATTCTACTGATTATTTTGATCAGTTTTTGCTCATTTATTTGTTGATGTAATGGACGACTAGAAGGTAGATTGCTATTGTCGGAGGCAGTATAATGAATAGGATGTCCTCCTGAGATTTTTCCATCCTTTCTAAGATGCCAGGTGTCACAGTAACACCTGCAACCAGCAAACAACAGATAGCTTTGGAACAGATAGCGTTCTGTGCCACCTTCGGTGAGGTTCTCACTGCAATTTGGGGTAGAGTACACTACAAATGTCTGTCTCTGAGGTAGTGGTTAGTGTTATAAAAAGCTCTAACATCTGACCAGCAAAGTTGTACAAAAAGTCCTCGGTCCTTTCCAGCAAGTCTTTCAGCTCGTAAAGCATGGATGCACTGAATTAACATAAAGCAGAGCTTTGCTGGTAAGGCTGCGTTAGGCAAAGAGCACTTCTGCAGAATAATGTTTTTGAGGGGTCTGGAGAACAAGTCTGATGAGGAGCGGCTGAGGGAGCTGGGGTTGTTTAGCCTGGAGAAAAGGAGGCTGAGGGGAGACCTTATCGCTCTCTACAACTACCTGAAAGGAGGCTGTAGCGAGGTGGGGGTCGGTCTCTTCTCCCAAGGAACAAGTGATAGGACGAGAGGAAATGGCCTCAAGTTGTGCCAGGGGAGGTTTAGATTGGACATGAGGAAAAATTTCTTTACTGAGAGAGTGGTTAAACATTGGAACAGGCTGCCCAGGGAAGTGGTTGAGTCCCCATCCCTGGAAGTATTTAAAAGACGTGCAGATGAGGCGCTTAGGGACATGGTTTAGTGGGCATGGTGGTGTTGGGTCGATGGTTGGACTCGATGATCTTAGAGGTCTTTTCCAACCTTTATCATTCTATGATTTCTATAAGGTCCCCTTCTCCTGGCATAAGGAGAACCGACATCCCAGGCAGCTCTGCCTTTGGTCGCTGCTCTTGTCCCTGCAATACACACCGAGTCCTATAACCCGGTGTGCATGGTCCAGGCCCGTGAAGCCACGTTGGCAAAAGAACCTGCTCTAAACAGAGGCCAGTAAACCTTCTCATTGCCCCGCGCCTCTCCTGGAGTCTGTCTCATTGCTGGCTCTGGATCTTTCTCAGATGCTCGCTAGTCCTTTGTGCAAGATGCTCCCTTTGATCAGGCAGGGGAGGAGCCTGTGGGAGCTGATCCCCACCGTGCAGCGCTGCATTGCTCAGATCAGCTCACAGCCCTGTGAGCTGGGAAACCAGTTGTGAAGTTTCAAAGAGAAAATGGTGTGATTTATTCTTCTGTGACCAATGGATTAATGCAATTATTCCAAAATTATATCTACATTTTCATCTACTCCGAAAACAAATGGAACTCAAAAAGAGGCAGCCCATTGAATAGTTCTGAAGCGAGAAAAGTGTCGCTTGTTAATGCAACTTATTCCTGATCACATGTTTGTTCTGTTCTGAGGAACTCGAGAAGATTGTGGTGAAAAGTCAGGAGACTTTGAGTCAATTATTTTAAAATCTTAGCACTTAAAGTATACCTTGATAAATAATAAATTATGTAATTAGTGATTAGTTTTTATATCACAAAGATAATTTTGGTACAAGCATGAAAATATTCTTAAGAGCTGAAAATTCTCTGTGTGTGTAATCATTGCTCTTTGTGTTTAGTGCTAGCAATAAATGCTGCCGTGATGGGCAGCTCAGACTGCTAGGCCTTCTCTGTTATATCACTGTGCCACACCAGCACAATGACTTCAGTGAATAATTGGAGGATTACTGAGATAAATACTTAGTACTGGTAAAAAAAAAAAAAAACAACCAAGAGAACTCAGTAATTGTATTTCACCTTCTTGGGTCATTCAAAGAAATACAAAGTGTACAGTACATGGATATAAAATACACCTTGAAGGTCTTAACTTTGGGCTCCCTAATGTCTTCTGTTCCTTTGGGAAAGACAGCTTTCTCTCCAAGGGCAATTTAGAAAGGAAACCTAACCTTGTATTTGCAGTAGCACATAAGGCTCCAATCTGAGACTCTTCTGTCAAGCACTGGAAAAAAAGCTATCGCTGCCTTGAATGATTTACAAATAGAAAAGGTGGACAAAGCCTGGGAAGGAACTAGAGGCCCAGGGACTTGCCTGATGTCTCAGGTGTTCAGCAGCAAAGCTGGGAAGGGGACTCGCATCTGCTGTCTCATAGCTGGGGACCCTTCCTGGGAGAGGTAGGACGTGCTGCTCTCGGGAACGTGAACAGAGCTGTTTGGCCGAGGAATCCACAGCAATGTTGTTGCTGATTATTATTATTGTTTTTTTTTCCAAGAGGATGCATATTCAAGTCCTTGTACATTACCATTTTCTGTGCCTTTGATATGAACTCCAAGTCCTTCATTTGATCTTGCTGTTTTCCTCTTTGTTGTTCGCTACTCTGGTGCATTATCAGCAAAACCAGCTTATTTTTCATGAAGACTCAATACTTCTGTGTGATTTGTTGGCAATCCACCTAAACCTTTCTGTTTGCCAAATACCCTATACTCTTAATCCAAGCGTGAGCTGAGCATCCAAACGTGGTTTTTATGCAAAGTCTCTCTCTAATGCCAGCCAGCAGGACTGTCCTGAAGGGATGAGCCAGTTTAGCGATCGGCACATGGCTTTGATTCTTGTCTCTGTGCAGGGATTGCAAATGAGGAGAGTGCAGGTTGATTTTCATGCAAACTATGAATCTTATGTGATTAAGGACAAAAAAAAAAAATAGACATCACTCCACTTTTATCCTTCCCCATCTGTGCAGACAAACTCCAAGCACATTTTCTTCAGTTTCAAAATACTTGAATACCTGTCTTCTGTCTTGATCCAAAACGCTGGAACACTGAAATGCACCAACAGGAGAAGCCTGGTTTTGTTCCTCTCCTATCCCAATTTTGGAAAAAACAAAATGCTTCAGCTACCTTTTGGAAAAAACCTCCAGATTTCTAGAAATACAAACCAAGGGAGTATTCTCTGGTTTCAGGCTAGGAGAGAGAGTTACTGAAGTTACGCTTCTGATTATTGCTTACTGTTACAAGTGCCATTATCAGCACTGAACATTAAGGCTTTTGAATCTAATTCAACTTTTTGTTTTTTTCTGAAATATTCTTTTGTCTCCATGCTAACCCTTCCTGAGAATTTCAGATTTTTCTTCTGCTTAAAACTTTTTCACTGCTGTACTTTTTTGTGCAAGTTCTGTGGCACCTTCTCTCCAGGCTATCGACATCTCTGTAGCTGGCTAGAGTGCGACGGGCCCGCTCATGGAAACAAATACTGCTTGTCTGAACATCACTTCCCATTTGGAGTGGCTGAATATTCACTTTAAAAACATGGATTTATCCTTTTTTTTTCTTAGTGTTTAGCACTACGGTACCTATTGCAGCTGATTAATGATATAGGTAGTGGTCCTGATGATATACATTAAGATGATGAGCATCTAACAGCAGTCCAATGAATATCACAGGCCATTTTTCATTCTTAAGCTGTCCTCGCTTGCTCCTGTTGCGGATACAGTTTGACTTCTAAGAGTGTTTCATGTAGAAGAAATGAAGGAAGAATTAAACCCTCTAGCATGAAAAAGAGTAAATTGGTACATATTCAAAACACCTCATGTCTCATTTCTTAAACTAGTTATTCTAGATAATGTGGTCAGAGCCTCTTCAGACAAGAATCCCGTAGGTAAACAACCAGTATCTAGTATAATGATCAAAGTGCTCTAGTTAATTTTTCATATTCATTTTGCTAGTAGATGCACACTAGAGTGTCCCCCTCCTGCACACATGTGGCTCAGAAGAAAGCAAACAGAAGGTGCATAAATACGCGAGTGTCACAACAGGCACGGTTCAGGAAGAAATAGTTAGAAGGAATTTCGGAGCACAAAGAGTGGGTCCTGTAACTTTTACCAAGGTAAATGAACAAATCTTGCCAATGTTCATGTGTCACATTCTGCCATTGTCTAATGACTTCAAACCTTTTATGAACAGTAATGTATCTTCCTTTATATATTTACATATATATATACACTCATTCTTGAAAATAAAATCTGATTTCTTGGATACTGGAACTATCGATAAAGGTAGATGCATGTGCTGGGTTTTTTTTTCTCCTTCCCTTTCATAGTCATAATGCATTTTGTGATTTCTCTGCTTTACAGCATCCTTTAAAATGACACATTTTATCAATTCTCTGGGTAATATTGATGTTTTGCCCTTTTAAACATGTCATTTGATTTTCTGATGTTCCTCTCTTATTCTCCATCTGTGTTTTTTGTAATGCTTTCATTTGGTGGCAATTTCTCATTGGGTCCCCAAAGGTTTATTCCAGGAGTTGCCTTGAGCTTATTTTTTTTCCTTGCGTTTTGAAATGTTTGACATGCAACCGAATTCCTCAATGCGCGAGTGGTGCAGGCGCCGGTCCTGTTCTCACTGCAATCTCATTTAAGTATTTCATCATGCAGAGCACATTTTCTTGCCTTCAGGATCCCTGTGGATTCAATCGGAGAACAATTTTTAAAAGCAAATAAGGAGGAAAAACCCACAGTGATGTTTTAGATTGTGGACACTGTTTGTGTGGCTTTGGAGATGTTTCCCAAAAAAAGGGAATCCTAGGATGTCAGAAAACTGTAAGGAAGCCTGTGCTTTCCCCATTCCTCCTCTGGTTTTCCTGTTGTGGTGACTGTGTTTATGCTGCCCTGATGCCAGGCTGGCGTTTGCATCTGGGAGATGGGAACGTCTGGGAAGTGTAAGTGCCGACCAGCTTTGGTCAGAAAATGAGTGCGGTTCCCTGTGAGCCGCGTGAGGACCGTGTTGTACAGAGTCAGGTATAAACACAGACCTGTGCCCGTCACGTTAATGGCTTGGGTGAAGGTACATTTCGCATACAACTGGACCAAGCGTTTCTATAAGCTGATAATGTTTATAAAAGCCCCAAAGCACCTCCCTGGCACCAAAAGCCTACCAGGTATAGAGGCCATTCACGATTGCTATCGTATGCTTTCCTTAACTACTCCGCATTAACAGCGGGATGTGTAAAAGTATTTCATAGATTCACAATACGTAGTCTCGCTGCTGCTGCTGCTCAGGATAACGCTTTCCAAAAAACGTTCTTCATGGTTGGATTTCAAATGATCTGACATGGATTTTCCTTTTAAATTCTCAAGCTGATTTTTGAAAATATTTGCAAATATTTTCAAAAGTTTTTAGAAATTATAGGGAAACACTGATATGAAGCAAAGGTTTGAAGGGGGATCCAGCATTAGGAGAGTTCTGTGCTGATTGAGTTAGAGGGCTGGAGAGGTGCCATGGCTTCCTGATCTTTGAGATGAGCTGCTGTAAGTCAGGTCCTGAACAGGGGATATCTCAAACACTAAAAATTTAGCTCCTTTAGTTCTCCTATTTTATATGTGTCTTGGCTCATGTTTGGTGAATTTAGGCAAAGGCGCTTATTTTTTATTTTTTTTAAATTTCCTTATCTTTGTTGTGGCTGGCACTAGCTTCAGCCAAAGACCACAAACTCTCTCTGTTGCAAAGGAAAAAAATTTTCTGAAATCAGTGGAAAATGCCTCCATGTGTGAAAAATCAGCATTTGGGTTCATCATGCCCATTATATACCAGTGAGTATGATAGGTTTGAGCAGCATTTTATTCTTGGACTTGTGAATGTAGCTTCCAACTGTTTGCTACTAAATAGCTCCTTTGGAAATAAATTCATATTCAGACGCTCTGAACACAACTCTGAAAGCCATGTGTGGATGAGATATTTTCCAGTATGGCTTAAACAGCCTCAGCTGATATTTTTCAGTAGTTTTTCTTGCAGTGTAAGAAGATATTTAGGTAAGTCCAATATATAACCTCCATATCATCTCAAATAGTCTTTCCAGGTCTATACCTACCAAGGATGACTTAAGGGACAAATGATGTTCAGCTGCATTAACATAGCAGATGGAATATTATTCCAGCCTGGATGGCAGGAGAACATAGAGTTTACCTCCAGACTGAGCAGATGTCAATTTATATTAACGAGCAACGGCAACACACAATATATTTTATTTTCCTTGTAATGAAGACAGGTTACAAAACATCTGCATACATTATATCCTATTCCAGATGTTTAAAACTAATGCTGTAGCAAACAATGCTCACTTTGCCTTTCACTGATAATTTTTTTTTGGCAGCATAAAAACTAGGTCTGATAAAAATGAAAAACCTCATGATGGTTTTCACTGTATTTGGGAGAAAGTCTATTACACTATCAATTTCAGTACCACAGTGTGCTAAAAGGAGCAATAAGACAAGATGGCTTGCCGCGTATTTATGAGCTTATGAACCTTTTGCTGTCCTTTTTGTTATCCCTTCCCTTGGCAGTGCAGTGAGACTCTGAACCTTGGATTAATGCAAAAAGGATGAGGATCTACTTTCCAGTACATACGTCCCGGGTACTTGGCAGTTTGTAAATGTCACTATTGGAAACAGGGAAAAGAAGTTGTATAGTTGCGAGCCGTCGAGTCTGTCATTGTCACAGGCTTCCTAGAAAACGTATTGAACAGTAATGAGTAGCAGATAAAGGACATTAAGATTAAAGGAACTTATATTTTCTTATCTTCGCAACAATCTACAGATGAATTTTCTAAGGGTGCAGTGCTAAATCTTTCGTACACAATAAGCTGTAAAACCTAAAGCTAGAGAGCTTCTGGTTGGCCTGAAAATAGCCTTTCATGTAAATATGCAGGGCCTGAATAATGGCTGAAGAATTATTCAAAGAATAATTGCAGCAATTGATCTTGATATTTTGTGGTGTCTTTCATTTTTCATTCTACAAAGCTCTTTCTGCGGCATAGTGTCTTATTGAACCTGCTGAAAGCAAAGCAGCTTACTGGTCATTATTAAAGATGAATAGTTCACCTAATTATGAAGGGCATCTATGGAAGTGGGTGGAACCAGCATGTACATTCACATGTATGTGTTTATATACACCCACACATGTATATTTATGTATATATGCGTTCCTGTATGCATATAGGTATATAAGGTCCTATCTCAAATACCCTGAAACAGGACAAAGCTGCCATTGGTAAATGGTATCCAGCTGCTCAGGTGGTCTTCATGTATGAATTTAGTTCTGGTCCAAATGAATTTGGCTTTTCTTGACCTAAGGGAGGAGATGTGTGCCTTCCCCCAGAGGCAGACCGGCAGAGCGTTCTTGTGTAGGCCAGGAAAAGAAATATATCTTTGTTTAATTTAGTGTGACTTGATTGTTGACTCAATTGCAGGTCAGCAGCATACCCAGAAAAGTCATATAAATCTTTTTCTCTGCAATGTGGAGGAGAAAACAGATGGGCACTAGAGTGTATTAATGTTCATTCTTCTTGGGAATCAATAGGAATCTATATTTTATAAATGGGTCTACTAAACACAAGAGAAAATTCACGAAGCAGAGATAGAGAGACGGAGAGAATGAAAAGCTAGCTAATTCCTTTCAAACAACTGATTATTATCAGCATCCTTGAGACATATGTCCATTGAAGGCCTGATACAGCAGAAGGCAATGCTTCTGCATTTATTTTCACCGGGACTGATTGCATTAGCTATGCGGAGACATCAGGCCTGATCCCGTTATTTCTGGAGTACCCTCAGCTCTAAATGACATTTATCACCTCTAGGTACAAAGCTTCTCTTTCTTATTTAGCACCTATTAATAGCAATGGGAGTCTTCACTGATTTCAGTAAGAACTGGATCAGGTCTGTGATGTTAATAAGCAATTAAATGTAGCATAAATAGATACACAGAAAAAGGAGCACGGGGTAGGGAAAAAACCCATTTCTGAGAAGAGGACAGGGAGGATGGCTTACAGGTAATTTTGATGGGAATGAGATTTAGTGGAATTTAGTGGGAATAGGATCTGGAAGGTACAGGTGAATTTTAGGACTGAAGTGAAATTCACAGGAAAGAGGAAAAAAAATGCATGGATTTATAGGAGAAAGAGGGATGATGAAAACGAAGCAGAAGAATAAAAGGTGAAGGGGAGGGAAATGGTAAGTTGAAACAAAAATCAAATCAGCCAACAAATCAAGCTCAGAGAGAAGCGGAAACCCAGCAGATATAATGTTTACAAATGCAGCTGTTGCCCTGTCTGGGGTCAGGAACCTGTCCTACTTACTGAGACTCAAAACACACTTCTCTGCCTTCTTGAAGGGTTTTTCCCCTTCTGTGCTGTTGCAACCTTTCCACTGCCACCCTCTGAGGGTGCTGGAGGACTCCCTCCATTTTCTTTCTCCCTTCCCCGAGGTGCGCACTCAGCCAAATCTCTCTCCATCACTCACGCCCCTCCCATTTCCCAGGGGGCGGGGGGGAGGAAGGATTAAAAAAAAATAGAAGGGATCACTGTGCATAAAACTGTAGCTCACTTTCCATAAAAAAAAGAATTGGAGAACGATAGAAATAAGAAATATTAGCCTATAACACCACACGCTTCATCAAAAACCCAGCCTTGCAAAATGACAGCAGACATCGGTAATTGCCAAAACACCAGCTTTATTTATAGATGTCGGGGAGAGAAATGCACTACTACAAATTCCAATTATGGATAAACTATCCAGCTTACAGAGAGAGCTACTGTCTTTCACTTTCAGTGGCAGAAGCTCCATAACATTCATAGCCTTGGTGAGGCGCTTAAGATTATTGAAAATATGCACTTGTCTACTTAACTGTTAGGGAGAAACAAAGTCCTCGGGTATCTGCAGGTAGAGGCAATGTGAACAGAATCCAGCTCTCTGCTGGCTTTTCTTTTCAGTATTTTTGATATTTCACGTTTCAGAAGATCATTATGTTCCCTGCTGCTGGTTCTCATACAAAACCAGAGGAGAAATCTTCAATGTACTATGGAAAAGGTGGTTCTAGACCAGGTGGATAGACACCTGCTTGCCTCCTGGTGCAGACATGTGACCCAGGGTGTTAGGAAGACTCTAAATCACTTAATTTCCATGAGGTAAGATCTGCCTGAGGCCTGAGCCGACTTGGATTGAGATTTTAAGGGCTGAAAGAAACGCGCTAGGAACACACCATGCTGCTTCTGCTCTGCGGTCTTGGACAGACAGGGTGTTTTTCACCAGCTTTCTCCACTTGCTGGTTTTCACAATTCAGCTCCATGAAATAAGACTTTGATCAAAATCAGCTCAATAAAACAATCACTTTAAAAAAGCTAAAGTGTAAGCGTCAAGGTCTTCCTACAAGCTTGTAACAACTGATAAGTTGCAGACCAAGAGCCTGGGTTCTCCATTTCTAAACTGTTTCAGTGTCTGTATACCATTCAGTGCTCACCACTGCGTAGTTCAGTCTTGCCCAGGCAGCCCTGGCCTGCAAAGTCACATAGTGATGGGTGTGAATGTGCTGCTGGGACAGAAACCCAGCTAACGTGAATTAGCCTCCTACGTTGGAGTGAATTGCTGCTCCCTATGCCTGAAGAGTGACCCTGCGGGCTGCTGTTTGTTTGGGGGTTGACTATTTGTTTGGGGGTTGACTATTTTCTTTCATAGAATCATAGAACAGTTTGGGTTGGAAGGGACCTCTAAAGGTCATCTAGTCCAACCCCCCTGCCGTGGGCAGGGACATCTTCAACTAGATCAGGTTGCTCAGAGCCCCGTCCAACCTGACCTTGGACGTTTCCAGGGATGGGGCATCCACCACCTCTCTGGGCAACCTGGGCCAGTGCTTCACCACTCTCAGTGTAAAAAAATTTCTTCCTTATATCTAGTCTAAATCTATCCCCCTTTAGTTTAAAGCCATTCCCCCTTGTCCTGTCACAACAGGCCCTGCTAACGAGGCTGCTGCCCTTTCAAGGGGGTGTTAACTGTCATCACAACTGAAAGGAAGAAAGGGACTCTCGGGGCACTGTGTCATTTCTGGGAGCAGCGGGTGGCCTATGGGTTGTGGCAGTTTCTGATCATGGCTTGGCGGGGCTGTAGTGAGGATGGCCAGAAGGTTGCAAAGGAGGTGACCTGGAGAGCCTTGGTCTGCCGTGTGCAATGTGAGGTTTGGAGATGTGAAATGATCTGTCTGATTTTTGTCAGCCTGTTCTAAAGGTAGGACAGGCAAGAGCAGCAGTTCCTCAAACCTCCCAGCTGGTTTTGTGCATCTGGCAAGGACTGGCAAGAGCTGCTGTCTCTAAGAAATACTGTAAATCCACAACAGACACAGCAATGCAAGGCTCAGTTTGACCTTCTCAACAGTTACTGGGTATGGATGTTTTACCACAACAATACAAATTGCTTTGTTTACAGCATGATAGAAACATTTGTTAGGCTAAATTCTGCAATACTTCCACTGTGGATCGCTGAAACAATGCATTACCATGTATATGATAATGGATGGATTTAATCAGGGAGTGAAAGTATTTATTTTACACTTTCTCCTAGTGTAGCCTATTACGAATAATGTTTAATTACAAAGGCCAGGGTGGTCGCAGATATGTGAAAAATCCAAGGCACTCTCCTGCCTCTGCCACAGAGTTAGAAAGTTTGCTAAAATGATCCTGTTCTCTCCATACATCAGTTTATTCATCTGTAGAATGGTAGTATTAAATCCACTATAGAGGATGATGTCAAAGATTAACAGGGCAGAATTCCTGCCTGCACCACAAAGGTGTTAGAAGGAAAAAGTTGCTAATCCTTTGTGGAAATATTGGGCAGCAATGCAGAACGTGTATTCATGGTGCTATGAGACAAGTGCAGTGCAACGTAGTTGTGCACCCAACTTGCCAAAGAAGCAGACAGACGAGGAGGAGCAAAAGGGAGCCTGGTGCCGAGCTGCTGCTGCTGGAGCACAGCAAAGTTTGGAAACCTTGGTCTTCGTTAGAGGGCCTCATTGAGGGAAACTGATTATCTCTGAGATACCATTTAAATCTCCTCTTAAAGTGATCCAAGTCTTGAATCGTTATCCTGAAACCACAAAGCAGCTCCAGACACACACCAGCCTCGTTGAAAGACTTGTCAAGACTGGAACGGTAATTCACAAATTCACTAAAATTCCCTGCTCCACTGAGCAATGTGACAGCTCTGCCGACCGCAGTAACATTTCTATTCAAACTGGCTTTGGTGCTGAAGCTATAAATATCCCTGCAATATTTCCTGCTTCAGAACATAAAGACAGCTTTACAGTGCTGATAAAATAGAAATTACTTTCTCTCTGAGGTCTAGCTGGAATTTTAATGTCTGTTTTGCAATAAAGCAGCTCCTACACAATTCGATTTGAGGGAAAGAAAACAAACGGTCTAATTTAGTTACAGTAATGACTCCTCTTGTATTGTTGACCACAGCTGAATCTGTGGTTGCAGGGCTGTTAAAGTTTGTATTGGTGAGCACAGAGATGATTTTTATAGTAATATGATTTTTTTAAAATCCTTTAAGTATATGTGTGTGTGTATATATAGCACTGCTTAATTACAGGTATGGAAAAACAAGGGCCCAGAAGGAAAAAGGTCATTAAAGTTTACAACCTCTAATAGTGTTTCTGTAAAAATTACTTGTCACAGCTGTGAAGCAGGTGACCAAAGATGACACGGATTAGAAAGGGTTCTTCAATTGAAAAGAAAAATTGCAACTACTGGGCTCATCAGTGTTGCCTTTAATTATTCCATAAATGTCACCCTGGCTCTTGTTAGCTCTTTCAGAGGAAAGGGGGGACAAAAGCTCATTTTCTACAGCATTCCCCTTTGCATTTGTAGGCTGCAGGTGGCAGGGTGGGGAAGAGACCTAGAACAATTGCATGGGGAAGGGAGTGAAGAATAATGATTCTTCATTTGCATTATGGCATGGGCAGATTGTCTTGAGCACAGGTGCTAGTAAATAGTCTTAAACACTAAAGAGAGTCAGATCTGGTGATCTGGTACATTACAGGTGTTGCAGGGTGAGCCACAAAGACCCCTAAGCCCAGGGACTCGGCAGCAAGGCAGCAGGATGGGGGGCACTGGTTCCCGAGGCTGCACTGTGTAGGTATGGAAGGACTTGGTCCTTCTGGAAAGGTCTCTGTGCAGCATTGACAAAAAAAACCCTCATTATCAGCACCCGTTAATGTGGCAAACTAACTCCCTCTGCTGTGGCCATCACTGGGTGGGCTGGGTGGTTCCAGTGAACTTTGGTTGCAAAGTCACAGCGGGGTTAGGGAAAGCCCCATCCCCTTTAAGGAGATCCTAAATGTAGTTGTTGATATTTGAACTAACTGGCATGCAGATGATTTTTTCACTCACATAATTTATCTGCAGAATCTGTCATGCTCATAGCTGTCACTGGCATCAGCAAAGCAGCTGATACAGCAAATAGTCTACACACATAAATTCGTAGCGCAGATGCCATCGAGAATTGTACTAATTCACGTCTGCAGCCTGGCATCATGCCCGGGGGAGCTGGGGTGAGACTTTCAGGCCTGTTTTTGACCTGCCCAAGGTTTGCATTAGTGCAATTCCTATGACTTGCTGCAGATGTGCACTGGTGTAAGAGGTGGAAATCGTGTACCCAGGAGATGCCTTGACAGACCACTGCTGTTGCCTGGTACGTGGCTGACCTGTCAACAGCTGCCTCTGTGATGGTCACTTTGAGCTGTGGGGTGTGAATATTTATTTCAGGCTGTTCTGTGTAGGCTGTCCAAGTAAACTAATACATTTGTGTGAGAAACAAGTATGGGTACACTGCAATGTCTAGAAGTGAGGCCCAAATAAACATTCAGATGCTTCTGAGTTTTCTGAACTGAAAGAGATGGAAATTTCTTCCCCAAAACTGGAACTTCAACCTCTCCCTAATTTTTTTCTTTCTCATTTCTGTCTGTAAATTCAAACTCTTAGTAAACAAAAGTAGGTGAAAAGCTCACTACTTCTTATTTATCTAGTATGTGAGGAGTCAGTTTAGCTGGTCTTTAATTGGTCAAATAAAAGATGGTGGGAGGGGGCTTGTGAGAAGAAGACAAGCTTTTGGGGAAACAAGCCAGCTTTAGGTCTGTTACGAAGATGGTGCTAACACAAAAGAAAATGATGCTGAACACTGCCCATGTAGTTAGGAACCTGTGTGTACAAAGCCAGTCATCCCTGCTTGGGCAGCTAATTAAGTGTAAATTTACACAGCATTTTTATCATTAACTTTTAGAGTATCTAGAAACTCTTGCAGACTACAAGTTAGGCTTGCTACCTGCACTTACAAAGATCTCATTTGGTGGAAGGAGGTCCCTACTTCCCCACACAATGGTAAATGTTTCAGAAACAAATGCCTCGAAGCACAAAGCTTTCTCCACGGCTGTCTGACTGGCAGGATCAACGGACAACTGAGGCACTCGTCGTGCTCTCGTCAGCACCGTTGGCTCTGGCGGGTTGAGCTGCAAGGCTGAGGGTGCATAAGACTGGTGGACATAAAATGGTGCCTGACTCGAGCCCATCAGCCAGCAGTGCCGCTTCACAGCTGTCTTTCCTGGACACACCTTGCCGTGCCTGGGCAGTACCTGTCTGGGTTGCAGATATCGAGCTCTGTGTATTATTCACCTACCCTGAGTGTCACTGGATGTTTTTACTGCAGGAGCCGTCATGCAGAAGTTCTTTCCCACTTGCCATGCTGAGGTGGCCCCTGCTTTGGTAGAAAACAGGGTTAGTTCCTCTGAGATAAATGATGCTAGAAAAGAAAGATGTGAAGCAGTTGCAAGTAAGATGAAAACTTGGATGAAGTGGTAGAGGTAGGGCAGTGTGTCAAAGACACAAACAACACTGAGAAGAGAAAGTTTGTTTGTCCTTCCCTTCTCTGCTGGGTTGGTTTGTTTACTGTTTAGACTGCAAGCTCTCTTTGCGTGCCTGTGAAATGCCTAGCACACTTCCAGGGTTGTATAAATAAATAATAACTATTTAGAATCTTTTAAAAGATACATAAGAGTATTTTCATAAATGTAAGCTAAAGTTAATGGAAGACTCAATGTTTTTATTTCAATGACAAAACAGCAGTAGAACAGCTGTGTGGGACTCCAGTGAAATAAATTGCAAGTGTTATACACGATTTCTTTTAAAGAATTAGAATCTATAGTGCTGCAATGAATACTGATTTATAGATATTTAAAAAAAAATAAAAATCCCTCTATTTTTCTTATTTCAGAAGGGAATGGGTAATGATGGCTTCCACTGCTTTAGAATAATATTACATCAGGCAATCTTTACAGAATTGTATTTCTTGTGCTAAAAGTTGTAGTATCGTGTAGCAGGGAAAATGAATAAGATTTTACAAAAACATGTTGAACAGACTTCTGTTACCAAAGAGTCTTTACTGAAACCCAACACGTAATTGGTTGGGGAAAGAAGAGTATAAATCATGCACAATTCCATGCAAAAGGCTTTTTATGTGTAAGTGGACTTGCTGATTGGTATGCCTTATAGACAAAACATAGGTAGATGGGTTTTGCTCTGGAATGCTTTAAACAATCAAAACAAATATTAAACTCTGAAAGAAGCATTTTTTGTGTTGAAGAAATATCAAGAAAAATATGGCATAGATGTTGTTTTATAGCGAAAAAGCTTCTATTCTAGAGGATAAATGAGATTAATAGATTTCTTTGGACTAGTCACCCTGTTTTGACTCTCACAGGCTGTGACTGCTTCCTAGGGTCCCACCAATGTTAACTAAAACCAACCAGATGTCTGTAAGTAGATTTTAAATTTTACTAGACGGACACCTCAACCCCCACTAGAAAAAGTTTAAAAATCTGTAGATCAAGAGTGTTGCCAGTAAGGATGATGACAGCCGCCAAAAGTTGAGTTGCTTTTTCAAGGTCACCCCAAAACAATGCCAGAATCTGACCTTAGCCTGCTATATCCAAGCATGCCTAAACGTTATAGTCAACCTTAAAAAGGGAGGAGAAATACAGTATACCTGCCTTTAAAATCTGTCCTGGTCATGTCTTGGCAAACAGATGCATCACTCAGAAGCTGGACTTGCAAGTAAGTTAAGGGTACTATAGACTACCCATGGCGTAGGACTGAATCCTGGTTTTTCTGCCAGTTCTGCTTAATATGGATGTTCAAGGCTATCCAACCAAAATTGCATTTAGATTACATTACATTATACAGTAAGTGGCAAATCATCGCTGCTTCCTTTGACATTCAGTGTAATAACATTAACCATGATGAATTTCCTTTTACTATTCATGTGGCCTCCATACATTATTTCAGCTGAATTCCATTGTAATGTAGCATTAATTAATGTCTGCTGCTTATTGAGTGTTACTCATTTCTACCTTCCATCCCACTCTTTAATTCTTGAAGAATTGCACATGGAAATGCTGCAAAAACTGTCACTGATGCCAGGTAATCTTCATAGGATTTAAGAAGTCAAATTACATTCCTGATGCCAGTTGCCCCCTCACAGTCTTCTCTCGTACAAATAGCTGTTTCTTCCTAGGTTAGCAATAAACCCGTGTTTGCTACAGGAGCTGAGGCCATTTTCAAGAGCAGGCAAAAGCAGGAGAGTGACTCTGTGCAGATGATACAGCGAGTTTTCCTTATTAATTCCCCTCTCTAACCTTCCAGGTTCAACTTCATCTTTGTGCCCCCCTCTGAGCAGCTGGGTTATAGCGTGCAGCTGAAAAGCCGCAAAAAATACTGTTCTGGCTGAAATGAAACCCAAAGGCCAGCTCAAACAATTTCACAGGCTCAGTTTTCAGATGAGCATACCCACGCAGAAATGCTGTACAGGGAACGGAAGAGGTCACATGAGGCTCTGCAATGAACAGGAAAATCTCCCTGCCCGGTGGACTGGGAGGCGATTACCAAAGCACAAACGATAAATTTCTTCCCTGCAGTTTAAAGTCATGAAAATCAAAGTGCGGTTGATTGAAGTTCTCCTTTCCACCTGTAATATCTGCAAGAAGCCCTGCCCTCCTTGTAATATGTTGAATTTAGCATAATTTACCATATTTAATTAGTTCTCGGTCCTCTGTCCCTTCCTACCGCAAGATGTCATCCTTCCGACAGGTACGGACATGGCTCTTGTCATGGTGTCTGTCTTCTGCTCTGGGAATCCCAAGTCTGGAGTTCATATTTCTGTCATGTCGTCCAACCTTGAAGGACCTCTACAGTCATTCTAGAGTGATTTATGGTGGCAGCTCTTCTCCAGAAAAGAAAGCCATTTTATCCCAACGACTGATTTCTTACAAGGTTTGAGAACTCATGACACAGAAGGAGTGGGTTTTCTGTCTGGAGAAACGAACAGATGCCTTACAGCAACCAGAGTGCAAGAGTTAAACCATGCAAATGGCTCTAATAAGCATAATTTAAACCCATGGTCTTCTTTTTATGGCAGTTGCATATTCGGTGTTTTATATTCCAATTTTCCACCTTTTAGTCTTGCTTCTTTCTTTTTTGCTGCAAAGCCCTATCTCAAATGGGAGGGCAATTACTAGGCAAGCATGTAGTTCTTTAATTGAAACACTTATAGGTGTACACTTAAAAACTATAAAGACTTTTATGGAATAGCAATGCCTTAATAGGCTCTTGTGTATGTACATTGTAATCTAATTCTGTACTCTTTCAGCTGGGGGAAGCTGTTAATTTATGGTTACAATGAGCAATAAAGCAATAATAGTAATCTAAAGGTGCAATATCCCTTGTTTAGGGGGCATTTATGGTTATGTATTAAAACTATAAATATATCAAGATGCTGCAGAACTGATCTATATAAAATGAAAGATAAGATCTTTCCCCTTTAAAATGTGCTTTTTTTCAGCAGAAAAGCAGCCACATGCTTATGGTTAATATCAAATCCCAGTGCTCAGCATGAATGGCCCGTAGAGGCTACTACCGAGGCCTGATGAGAATTCAACTGACCACCTCCCCTCTCCCCCAATTTAATCTGTTACCATGTGTGCAAGGCAGGAAAGCAAGAGGTAATCTTATTTTAGTAGTTAGCCTAATTCATATGTGTTGATAGCTACCTAAACATGCTTCCAGAACTGGAATACTTCTAGCACATTCACGATCATTAACTGCTTGCTTTCTGTAATAATTCCTTTATTTTCCCTGTGTCAGTCATGTCCGAAGTCTAAATCTGGTCTTCATTTGTTCC
This sequence comes from Pygoscelis adeliae, assembly GCF_000699105.1. Classification (NCBI taxonomy): domain Eukaryota; kingdom Metazoa; phylum Chordata; class Aves; order Sphenisciformes; family Spheniscidae; genus Pygoscelis; species Pygoscelis adeliae. The sequence continues at coordinate 1,768,993 of NW_008825543.1, forward strand.
TGCATTGCTGTTCTTGTCTCTTTGGGATTAAAAGCCCTGTTGCTCTGTCCTGTGGATCTCAGCAGACTGCAGCCAAGTAGCTCTTGCACAAGAGGAAACGAATTGTGGGTTTCAGTTTGGTTGTTGCTAGAGAGCCGAGGAATGCCCTGCAGTAAATAAGTAAGTGGAAATCACTATGGTCAGTATTAACTTGAATGATCGTTATGGGCAAGATGTTTTTCAGGCAAGCCCCATGGAGTTTAGTTCCCTTATCCCATTGAAATCCATGCGAACTGGGCATCTTCCTCCCTTGCTGGTCTTTGGCTCTCCCTGCCACAGGATCCAGGCGTCGAGCAGTTCATGAACATTGACTGCAGAGAGTTTTTCCTGTAGGGATTTACCTGCACAGGTATTAAAACCCCTCCTCTTTGATTCCTTTGAACTGAGAGTGACACAGAGCCAAAGTCAATGCAACAGACAACTGCAGACTGAACTGGTCTGTTCTCGTGCTTTCCTGTAACAGCCCTGGGAAGAGACCGAACAGTTCAGCCTCCTCGTGTGCGCTGCCGGCGTGCCTGCAGCAGGGTGTCCCAGCGTGGCGGTGTCTCTGGAGTTGTCCTGTTTTGCCTCGGAAGCTGGAAGCCAGATACATTTCCTAGGACACTGGTTGACAGACTTAGTAAAAACACTTTTTAAACAAGGCGGAATAAGAAAGGGTGACAGGAAGGGATAATTACCTTGTCTGAGCCAGGTCTCTGGGTAGACACAGTGACATTTCAGAAATCCAAATGGCTTTGTTGTGTTATGATTGGGAAAAGAATGGAGGGCAGAGCCCCTGACATTACAGACCGCAAACAACTTCTCGGCAGAGTCCGTTTCTCCGACAGACCGAGCACCCTCCCTGCTGCGTTGCCTCCGTCGGGTGCAGGCGTGCTGTTGGTGTCCATGCCTTGTCCATCGAATGCCTCGTAATAGAGGGGGGACTGCCTGGGGACAGAGGAGGGATTTTTAGTTCTTGGTTCTGCTCTGAACGCTGTGGCTTTGTCCCCTCGACAGGCAAGTCTGCAGCACCGTGGGTGGCCTGGATTGAATAAGCATTCAGGAGGGCTAATACCTACATAAACTGCCCCAAACCCCTGCTCTGCAGAGATGGGTTGGAGGAGCAACTGGGACGGATATTGCATGAAAATAGCATTAGACAACAAGATGTTCTGGCTTCGGAAAAGAACAGGAGAGAGGGAAGAACAAAACAAATGCCACTAGAAGATGGACGTTATGTGTCATTCATTATGTGGCTAACATCGGTTTAATCTATTTCAGCCCATTGAAAAGAGTCTGCTAACGTTTCTCAAAGTTAATCAGTTTCTTCTGGAAAGATCAGCCTCTGCTCATTCAGCAATTGAGCTGATCAATATTTGTAAATGTATGCGGGGCTTTCTTTTCCAACGAGTGTATAGAGGGAGGATGTGTGTGCTTGTTCTCTTTGTTTCTACCAGCTTTATAGAGTTAAAATTTGTGATCCTATCATTCAAACCTGGATGACCTGGGAGAGGAGGGGCAGCTCTGTTTCGCTGGCAAAACTCACCACCACTGCCTACTTAAGCCAAGTTCGGGTTCAGAGCTGCCAGCTGAGTTTCTTGCTGAGAAAGAGCCCTCTTTGTGTACACAGGGAGATCCTTGCCAGCCTACCCAGGGGTCTCGAAATCTCCACCTGAACACCCCCATCCTGCCCCCTGTATTGTTTGTGGGCGCAATATATGGAGCCGGAGGAAAGGAGGTCTTCTGTTACCCAGCGTATCAAAGAAAAACCATTTCACGGTGATCACCAAGTCTATAGGGAGCACCTGCAGGGAGCAAGGGGAGCTTTAAGAATTGTTCCTCCTATAAAGCTTAGCTGGGTTTGTTGGGGGTGTGTGTGTGTGTTTATGTACATAGCTGGAAGGAGTTACCTGGAGTGCATATTCTGCGCTCTGATCTTTGATGCAAGGAGTGTGGCTTAATGATCATAGCTGGGAAAGAACTGGAAGCCAGAACTAACTGGTTTTAATTTGGAGCTTGCGCAAGCTCCTCTGCATGCTTCTCTTCTGCTGTCCGTTTGGGAGGGGTGAGGTCGAAGCACTTTCTCTGTGTTAATATAAAGTTACACCAGTGAATGCTTATAAATGTGTTTTGCAATACGCCACTTTAGGGAATAGTAGATGTTCAAAGATCTGCCTATATTAACTGAGCATCTAATCAGGTATATACTTGTCCAGAAGCCCAGTTTGCAAGTGCAAATGCGCGTATTGCACATGGAATTGTGATAATAGTGAGCTCACAGGCAGAAGCTGACATGCGTGCGCAAGAAAGATGCGAATACCTAAACTTACCTCCTAGAGACTGATTTCAGTGCTTCTGTTTTCATCCTTGTAAAATGGGGTTAATAATACGTGCTTCTTTTAAGTAAAGGTTGTGTAAGTACCGATTGATTGAATATTCAAACAGGACTTTGAGACCTTTAAGAACAAAACTGTTTAGGAGCAAAACTGTACCGTCATCATTCCCCCCTGTTTCCTGCCACCAGCCTCTCTGGTGAGGCTGTAAGTTTTCCCAGGAATCAAGCACTCAGGTTGAACTCGTAAGCTGCAGTACAAAAAGGTCCAAAGAAAATAAGCCACTTAAATACACAGAAAATCTGCATCATTTTCTAATAACTTTGTAGCACGACTCCGTTGTTTTCCCATTTCACGTGCTTTAATGCATGTATCTGTGACCTGTTTCAATTCTTCCTTGGAAAGGCTGGTGACAGAAAGGCCCTTATGCCTCCCTCCCAGACCATGCCTATCCAGACCCATAATTTTATCAGCAACCAGCTGCTTGGCACAAGCCTTGCCAACTCAGCAACTCTGTTTACTCTTCCCTTGAGGAAACCATTCACCTTATCACCAAAGAGAGACAGGGGGAAAAAATTCCATCTGTTACAGCTCAGAGCTAGAAGCTTCATAATTGCATGGGTACACAGGCTGCATATCAATTTTTTTGTTTTAGGAAGCACTTAGGGAGCATTCATTCTCCTTTTATTGTTGTTCTCTCCCTTGCAAGTGACTGTATTTCATCTCCTCTGGGATACAGTGCAAGGATTTCTGAGCAAATTTGTGGCTTAATGATGCCAGGGAGGTGTTTAGAACCACAAATGCATCCTGGAAAATCTGTGTGCTATCCCGTGGTGTTGAGCTGTGGCAGACCAGCACAGCGTACCACAAATGTCACTGCTTTCCTGGGTCGTCTGCAGAGTACGGCCTCGAGCAGCACAGCGTTTATCAGGTGTACCTCAAAATTAATTTCGGTGGGACAACTGAGGGGTACAAAGTCATCCCGGAGTTTGTGTTTTTCAGACTAAGATCCACTGAATAATGGATGTGAAAAGAAGGAATTTCTTGGAGACTCTTTTATATTGACCAAGTTTGGTTTAAAATGTTGCTTTACAGAAGGACCTTAAAAGAGAATTTTATCAAGTAACTTCTGTATTAAGTATCATTGCCTATCTCTTGATAGCAACACCTTTCACCAGTTGTTCTGGACTTGTAGTCCTTCTCAAATTACGGGCCGTTCTCCCATGAGCTCCCTTTGCTGCTGGCCGCCTGGGTGTCCGCTCTGCAGGCTGGGCGGTGGGAAGGGCAGCGCTGGCCCCATGCTCGCACGCTCACCTGGGAGGGCAAAACGCTCCCCTGTGGAGAACTCTTTCCTGAAGCCTTTTTTTAGTACTATCTAAACCCAGTTTTGAAAGCCCAAGTGGGACTTGCGTAGGGGCGTAGCTTTGTGCAGTCTTTCTCATGGTTTTGTGCCAGTTCAAAGAATAGATGCAATTTCTAAGGGTAACTGCTCGGGTTCGGTGTCATCTGTCTGGTTTCGAAACAAGATGCTTTTGGGCGATTAGGCCAAGACACCCATTAGTCTGAGCCACGACGTGATACAAATATATTCGTGAAGTGCCTTGAGGGTCTCCACCCTGTCTCTGAAACGTGGAGGATGACTCGTCCCCTGGGACGGGCGCTTGCTTTGTCAGAAGGTGTGAGGCATATTCCATGGCTTGAAAAAACGTGCCTCGCGGTGACAGCTTCTGGAGATCAATCTGATTAGCTTATCAAAGGGAAGATTAGAAAGCAACCTGATCGTGCTGTTTAAATATGTTCACAGGGAGAAAGTACTAGGTACAAAGTATTTTTTAATCTAGTGGAGAAAGGTATGACAGGAGCTGATGTCTGGAAGATTTAAAAAAAAAAATATTCAAATGGTTAATCAAGAAAAAATGCAGCAGCTTTGTGCAAATCTTGGGGCATCGCAGTTAGAATAACTCCTCCTAAATATGGTTTACAAAGAGTAAATTTTGCAGGAGTCCTTGTGTGAAAAGGGTTTGGGCCAAATGCCTTTTGCCCCTCCGCTGCTGGCTTTCAGTTCTTCTGTTGTAGTCAGACCTCAAATTGAATAGCGAGTGGTTCTGCATTATTTGTTTTTACTGCTGCCAAAAGGGAAAAAAAGGCATAGAATAAACAGCGGGATGTTTGCAACCTTCTTACATTAGGCAGATTGAATAAACTGGCTCACAGTTGATTGTTTTTCTTCAGATCAGTCAGTGCCATTGCATTTTTATTTATTTGATTTTTTTGTATGTACTTTGAGGGCTTTTGTTGTGTCTGGAATTTTTTGCAATCATGACTTCTGGTGAGGGAGTTAGAAAAGGTAGAGCTGTTTGTAATCCTAAACATCAATGCAGAGTTTACAGAATACTGATTCTTGGGATAACAAAAGTAACAGGATGAATGAGCATTATTACTCGGGGAATGCGAAGTCATTCATTATAAGTAACACTGAGCCTAATTCTCTCATCGCCTAATGCCAAGTTAAATCACTGCATCAAAAGCAGGAGAGGTGCGTGGGGCTGACGTCAGGGCGTGGATGCAGAGAGCGTGGGCGGCAGGGCCGGGCGCCGCGGCAGCTCTGCCCGTGCTGGGGAGCTGGGCACCTCCTCACCCCTGCCCGGAGGGACGGACAGGCTGCTCGGGACTGTGCGGGGGGACTGCAGTGAGGATTTGCACGGTCTCTGTACAGTTCAGTGCTTTCCAAGACTCCATCTTGTGCCCACTGATGGCAAAAGCAAGTTTTCTGTTAACTTTAGCACTGCAGGATCCTTGGTTCCCCATCCATAGATCCAGGCTTGGATGTTTTTTTCCTCTGTCAGGACTTGAATTTGCTAAACAATGTAAAAAGAGCAAACCAAAATGCCTGCAGCTTGCAGACAGCCTGCCTCTCTGAATAAGTGTGGTACAGCCATGGTGTCGCTCGGAGTTACATCTTTCTGTTCCTTCCTCCCCCCCTTCAATGTTATTAGCTTTCAGAGTACGTGCGAGAGAGAGAACAGGGCAGGCAAGGCATACACCATTATTCTGGAATATCGATGATTAGTCTGGCGCCATCTCGGTGAGTTGTGTTTCCAAAGAACACAGTTCCCTCCCCAGTTTTCTTAGAAGACGAAATATGTTGGAGTCGTGTAGCATAGCTGATCAGAAGGAAGAGTAAAAAAAAAAAAAAAAAGGTTTTTTTGTCATGCTTCACAAATGCAAACAGGTTGTGATTTTTTCCTTTATGCAAGGGCATACTAATTGCAGGAACTCTCATTAATTATGTATGATGTGCACAGTTTGGTTGCCAAAAAAATTTTTTTGGGGTATTGTTAACCAGAATATTACTTTAACTTACTGTCACCATTATTTTACACACTGTGGTGTTTTAATGAACATATGGCACTACATTAGCTAATGCAAAACTCTATTTTCTTAAACTAGATAAGTTATTTTTCCACTAGCTACAATAGATATTATTTACATTGCATACCACGCTGTTAAATATTTAAGTGTATGGAAGTGAACAGTGGAGCCTGCTCCTCCTTTGCATTCTTATGCAAGTGAGTTACGTCTGTCTATGAACATAAAATGCTGCCATGGACCTGGCTGAAGGGGCGACCGTTTCTGAACCTGCTGCCAGAGCCTGGCCTTAAATTCAATCAGTCTGAAACTTGTAATGTCTACTTAGCTAATTTCCAACTCTCCGCAAGTAGAGAATCTATTGATCTCCGAAATGTCTTTAGATGTCACACTTTACTATGAGTGTCTTCAAAGGATTTGACTTTTGTTTTCCTGCCATAACACATTGTTTTAAAGCTGATGTCATAATTGTATTGATTTTTTTTATTTTTAAAATATTTTCTTTTAGTTCCCTGCGTCAAAGCACTTCTTTAATCAAAAGTAAATTATGTAAAGGCCATTAGGGTCAGCCCAGCAAGCAAAATGAAAACTGCAATACATCATTTATTTGTAAATGTCAGTGAAATCTGCAGATCAATATCCTTCCCAACATGGATGATATTTATTATTTTATAGAAATCCTGTGGCAGCTGCTGGGTCAGGGTGGCACAGCAGAGCAGCGCGGGGCAGGGCCAGCTCTGAGGTCAGGCTGGGGGGCGCATCTTTGCCCCTGTCCCCCCTCCCTGGACTAGCCACGCTTGCCGTGTTGGTGGCAAAACTGTTCTCCCGGGCAGGCAAGGCCCCCGCGCAGCCGGGCACAGCGGCAGCGGGCAGTCAGCGTCTGCAGGGTGTTTGTGTCCCTTTCTGCCCCAGAGCCGAGCATGCCGCGTCTGGCCCTTGGAGCAAGGCAGAGACGAGGCCGAGCACTCAGCCGTGTGCTGCCTTTTATTTTGTTGCTTTTCATGCATGTGCAAGTAGAGGCCAAACCTTGAGTTTCCAGATAGCTGCCACCCTTCTCCGCCTCATGTCCCACAAACCAGACCCCAAACACCAACAGCTCCAGCTGTGGGTCCTACAGGGAGGTACGGGCATGGGCTAGGAACGGGCAAGTCGTCTTTAGGCTTTTTAAACTCCATCTAGTGGCAAGAAACTTGTTGTTTTATGATGGTGGAAAAGCTGGTGGGTCTGGATCCGAGCTGATCTCTCCCAGAGACAGGCTAAGCTGCTCTGATGTCAGCTGGAAACTTGACCCGAATTGCTCCCGCGTGCATCCAGACGGCAAGCCAGAAAGCAGTCATCGTCGGAAGGGTTAAAGCCGTGGTGCCGCTGTTCTGCCAGATCACGAAGGCGGGTGGTGTAATAAAGCAATTGTGCTTTAGCTGCCTTGGGTAATACTTGCTAGGTGGTAGAGCAGAAGCTTTCTGTTGGTGTCAGAAGTATCTGTCCATCTTTTTATAGACTTATATTGGCCCATATAGGTCACCGCGTTATCTGAACGCTGTAAAAGGAAATGAAGGAGGATATAACACCAGATAGGATCTGAGCGCTGGTTTCGCTCTTAAATATTCAAAAGAAATTTTATGAGGGATGGGATTAAAATTGAGAGATTTTGCTGATGCTCTGTGGAAAAGATTTTTATAAAAAATAACAATGCACCATTCTCCCCCACTTTAGTGGTTGTCAGAGATGCGGCTGCAGAGGAACGAGCAGTCCTGCTCGGGCATTGTGGTCTGCACCCCGCGAGCTCCCTGGCACTCCTGCCTGCATGTAGAGCCCATCTACACCGAGTTGCTGCGGCCAAGAGGCAGGAAAATGGGCTGGGTGGAAAGCTGCCAGCTTTCTTTCAAACAAGATCTTGTGAGTGTTTTCTTCTGGCTGACCCTTGTGTGAGATCTGTGCCCCCGCTGCAGCCTGGCCGCGGTCTCGGGCTGAGCTCCATCCCTTCAGATGGGCAGTGTGGCAAAGGGAGCCCTGTTTTGTTCGATTTTTGCATTGGATCGGGGCTGATAACCTGCCCCAGATCCCAAGTGAGGACTTCTGTGGATTTGGCTGAGCCTCGTTCTTAACATGAGATAAATTTAGATGCTACAGCAAGCGCGTGTTTCCTTCCCCATGCACAGGCGAAGGGTTTTTCTGCAGCCCAGAGGGAGGGAACGGTTTCAAACGTCCCTGGCTGTCTCCTCGCAGCGCGCTGAGAAAGGAGGGTACCGAGGGGGGCGTTACAGCCTTTAAAAACTTGACCTCAAAGCACAAAGTGTCGGCAAGAAGAGGCGGGCAGGGAAGTTACCGTGGTAAGACTGCAGGTTAACGCTGCCGGCTTCAGCAATTCAGACGGAGCTGCGGGTTATACCGGTGAGAAGAAAGGGGGAATGGTCTCTGGGGGGTAAAATAACGAGAGGCAGCAGCGCAGTTTGGCAGGCAGGGAGGACCTTCTGCGTGACCAAAGGGACGGCAGCTCGTGCAGTTGGAAGCGTGAACGTATCTGCCGTAGGAGAGGATCTGTCACGAATGTTTAAACAAGGAGCACAAAGGGGGGACCCAGCGTCGCAGCCAGGTCTCGGGGGGGGGTTGGGATGGGGGATGTGCTAGTTTGACATCCACACATTCAATAATTGCGGGTGTCAGTTAATGAAGGCAGACGCAGAACGGCTGGTCTAATTAAAATATGAAAATGGTGCGAAGTGGGAGGAGATGGGGGGAGGATGCTGGTGTGGTGCTGGTCTGGCTCCTTCCTTCAGGGATAACCCTGATGAGTGGATGGCCAGGAAAGGGAAATTCTGGGGTGAAGCACTGATTTCAGTCTCTGAACTCTAATTTTTATACGGGCTTTTTCCTGTGCTTGGGTCCAGACCTCAGCCCGGGGGTGTCCAAGCCTCATGTGAGGTTCTTGGCATGGAAAAGCCCAGACCGTGTCGGGGTGGCACTGGCCAAAGAGCGAGGAAGGCTGGTCAGGAAACCAGCTTCCTGCTCTGGGACCTTCCCTTCCAAGCAAGAAATATTTTCACGAAGCAACTCTTGGGGGTAGGGAGTGCTGCCTCAAATTCTTCACCTTCAAGTGCTTCCAGAAGTCCAGCCATTCAAGCCATGGTGGGCTCTAAGTATTGACAAAATAAATTATTGGAATGGTGATGTGGTTTAACCTGGCAGGCAGCTAAACACCACACAGCTGAGAATCGGGGGGAAAAAAAAGTAAAATTCATGGGTTGAGATAAAGACAGTTTAATAGGACAGAAAAAGAAGGGAAAATAATAATAATGATGATAAAAGAATATACGGAATAAGCAATGCACAATGCAATTGCTCACCACCCACCGACTGATGCTCAGCCAGTTCCTGAGCAGCGGTTGCCCCCTGGCCAACTCCCCCCCCCCAGTTTCTGTACTGAGCATGACGTCCCATGGTATGGAATGTCCCTTTGGCCAGTTGGGGTCAGCTGTCCTGGCTGTGCCCCCTCCCAGCTTCTTGTCCACCTCCAGCCTGCTCAGTCGGTAGAGCGTGGAAAGCTGAGAAGTCCTTGACTAGTGTAAACACTGCTCAGCAACAACTAAAACATCAGTGTGTTATCAACATTATTCTCATACTAAATACAAAACATAGCACTGTAGCAGCTACTAGGAAGGAAATTAACTCTATCTCAGCCGAAACCAGCACAAATGGGTGGAAAAATCATGTGTGGATATTTTGAGGGGGGAGAGCAACTTTGCATTACATTTAGGAAATTATGGTGGGTTGTTCTTTTAATCATCTTCACAATCAACAGATTTAAATTGGTGTGACAGCCATGAACTGCAGCTGTAACTCTTGCAGTTCTGGTGTAAGAAAGTCTTGTGGGTTTTTGTTAAAAAAACAAACAAAAAAAACAAACCACAACCAACCAAACCAAAAAAAAAAAACCCAACCAACAAAAAACCAAAAACAACCCAAAAAAACTCCCTTCTATAAGGCTATTGCCTATCTTTCTGAAATAGAAAAAGGAAAAGAGGGTTAAAAGCCTAAAACTATGATTCCACTCAGGATAAAGCATCAAGAGCTTCTATGAAGTTATCATTAAAAAAAAAAGGTTTGAGAACAGCTTGGCCTGGAACAATATTTCAGGCATGGCTAGCTGTTAAAAATAAGCTAATTCAGAAGAGGCACATTTAAATAAATATAATGCAAAGACATTATGGCACAGATAATAGTTTTGAATGGGGAATTCTAATGACTTTGAGGGCATTTTACAGGGCAATTAATACACATGAAAATGCTGCTCTATTCAACTGATGGAAAGAAAGGAAAATAAAATAAAATAAAGCAGGCAGAAAGAAAAAGGGAGATGGTTGTGATTGGTAAAAATAGGGTTTGATTTTCTTTTCAGTAGGATCACTGCTTACAAACATAATAAAAGGAAAAATAAGCATGTCAGGTTCTATAATGTGGCTTGTAAAATCCTGAATGATTAGTTTCTAAAAAGGGGCAATTAGGCTCCTTTTACATATGCATGTGACTTCTGTGGAATGGGGCTTTCTCTGCTCCCATCTTCTCTCCCTCTTTATCAACAGTCTAAAAATACATCTCCCCCCATTAAACTTCCAGCATCATCCTGCTCCCTGGGCCTGGGCTCTCTTACGAAGTGATTAGGGTTTATTGTCTCTAACAGCCATTACCGTTCGAGGGGAGCACAGGCTGCCTCGGGTCGGGTCAGGATCAGACCCCAGGACCTGAAGCGAGAGCGTTTCACATGGGCTGGGCGTCTGCTGGCAGATGGGAGCCGAGAGCTGCCAGGGAGAGGCTTTTTCTAAAAATGCAAACTCCTTGTAAGGAAAATGGCTTGGTGAAACGCCCTAGGGGAACTCCCATCTATTTTTCATCTGTAATGTGAGCTTTCACGTCACCATTGAGCACTTGGGCTTGGGTCCCCTGCCCCAAGAGAGGGGTAGGAGGAGGATAGCAGTAAGTGCTGCTCCCAAAGAGGTTGGTCCCAAATTTGCATTTTCCTAGATCTTCTAGCACTGGTTTGTCCGATGCTGCTCTGTGCATTGGAGGAGGAAAGGGTGTCCCGGAGCAAGGCAGCCCCACACTGCTGAGCGGGCTCTTCCCATCCTGGTCGCCCATCACGAGCTGCTAAACTTGTAGCAGGGATGGCTGGGGGACAAGTACACAGGTCGCTGATGTCTGTACAAGGAGTGGACCAGAGGCTCGTGATGGTCCCTGCGGGCCTTGCAGTACATAAAACTCACCCCTGTGCTTCCCTGCCCATCTGCACAGGGAGTGAGCTGCCCCTGTCCTTGAAAAAGAGCCCGTCCTGATCTTTAGCTGTGTTTTTTTGAATGTATAAATAAATATTACATATGCTAACAGATGGTTCATTAGCCAGTTGTTATGGCAATCAGCATTTCAGCCAATTAAAATCCTTTTTCATAGCTTTAAAAATGTCAATGATAAGAACACTTAAATGCCCAAAGAACAAACAGATTCACTGTAGCATGGCACCAAAACAAAAGGCATTTTCTGCAAGTTTATAGAGAAAGGATGAGAAGAAATAGAGTAAGATTTTTAAATCCTGTGTGCTGAAGAAGTTAAATGGTGCTGACCCCTGTATATTAATTAATGGGAGAGGTGGTTTGGCATCTTGCATCTTGTCATTCAAATTCCCCAGAGTTTTGGGAGATCACCTGGGAACCTAGGAGATACAGCCAGTGTGTCCGAATCTCCCATGGGGTGTGCCTGCAGGAGTGAACTGGCAGGAATTGTTTTGGGAGGGCTCCGTGTTCAGCACCCATGGGCAGGGTCGGACTTTTGCCCCACGTGCACTGGAATTCCTGAGCTCGTTTTCAAGCCTGACTAGAATGACAGATTCTGGCATCCTTTGAAAATGCTGCCTACATATGCCTGGAGGGATGCTCAACTGGCTGCAAAAAAGTTGAGCTCCGAGTGCAAGTTCAGGCCTCACAGACTGGTCTTTTAATTAGTAGTTCAGAGTGTCTAGGCCAGAGGTGATGATAATCTAAAGGAATTTAAATTGGTCTTGTAGGCGCACCATGATATGTAATGATAGTGGGGTACGGGGCAGTCGCAGAGGGAGGAATGGAAGAAGTAGGTTACACTTTGTGCTATAACTCCTGGCACTTTTCTGGGTTACATATGGTTTGAATAGCAAATAACACCGTTTAGGTCCTAACAAATTCCTGCAGACTACCTTTTCTCTGGGTTGGTTACACATCCGTATGCTGTCAGCGCTCTGCCTCTCCAGCTTAGGACTGTATTCAAGAATAAAATAATTGCATGGGAAGGCAAGACCTTTTCATCCCGAGTTAGTGTTTGTAGCAGGACACTCCCTCGGGTGGGGAGAAAGCCTGGCCTTCCAGAAAGCGTCCTCTGCCTTGCAAGCAGGTATTACAGAGTTGCCCATATCGCCTGCATGTGGATCGATGAAGGTAAAATTTTTCAAACCTCTTGTTCGCAGGGGGCAAGACAGGGCTTTTGCCCCTCTCTCTGCCACATTAGAGGGGCTTCTGCCTGCTTTGGAAGCCAGCACAGAACAGGAGCCTGGATTTGATGAGTCACAGGCTTAACAGGGTTGATTCTCCTTTTCTAATCTGTGCTGTCTTTTGCAACCGTTTAGAGGAGCAAAAAATAGCTCCCACAGACAATCAGAACAGATTATTTTAATGAGAGATCAAAAATGAGAAACAAATGGCTCAAATTGAGCCTTTAAACATTTCTACATACGTCTGCACGGAGCTGTGCAATGCTTGAATCAGCAGGTCTGCAGCAAGAGACGGCTGCTGTCAGGAGTTCAGTTTTCAACTCTCTTCCCTTCCTCCCCCCCTGCTAAACGGAACATCCCAAGTGAAAGCTGCATGCTATCAGCAGCTCCATTTTCTGCTTGTAATTGTCTTTTATCTGCTGGAGTCGGCAGTGCCCAGCCTACATCTGTTCCCGATTCAGTCAGTGCAAACGTCAGAGGGGGAAACAATCATTTTTCCCATATGTGCTTAAACAGGCAATAGGTAGACTGAAGCCAATAACCTTTCAAAGCTCTTTCCTTTCTCTCTAGATTGTGTCCACCTTTTTTGATGGCCACTGTTTGCTTATTATTAGTTCTGATTTTTTTTTTTCCATGCTGTAAATACAAAGTATGCTTTCAGTTGCCCTACTCTAGAGGAAGATTAGGTCAGAACTGTAACAGGCTGTTGTGTTTGCATAAAGAGATTGTTTATTTGTTTCAGTAGGGAAAAGAAGAGAACCCCCAACAGACCCAGCACACCTGTGGCCAGCACCCTCTGATCCTGTCTTACCCATATGCATCCCAAAAGTGAATTCTGCAGCTAAGGTAGAAGCTTTAAGAATCATTCTGGCATAACATGGTGCCTTTGTTATCCAGAGAACTCCCTATGACCAATAAATATATTTTCCCTTCCTTTTATTTCTTATATCTCTTTCAGTTTTTGATAGCTGTTCCAAAAGCTTTAGAGCTTCTTCTAGATTGGCGTAAAAGTATCACGAGTACTTGTTTAAACATCAGAAAGGTATTAGCTCAATTTTGCACTTCAATGCTACCAAGAGTATTTAGGCCCATTGGTCATGAATTTAACTTTCTTACAGGCTTCAGAGAGAAGAAAAATCAGCCTCCCTGTCTTAGCATTAGCTGCTTCTCCCTGGGACAACTCAAAGCATCACCTTTCTGGGGCTCCAGGCTCCAAATGGCACGAAGATATGGAGTTGAAGTCCTAAGCACACAGGCACCCCGGAGTCTCTGCCCAGGGCTGTCTTGTACCCTTGCTCACCATGTTGCACATCAGCCCTGCAGTTCTCCCCACAACAGGAGCCCCCAGGAAAAGCTTCAGTAGGAGAAACGTGCACACGCACGCATGCAGCAGGTCAGGGTGGATGCTGACAGCAGTATTTCAGTGGGGTTACAATAGCAAAGTAATTCAGCCCACACTAAACACTACCATGCTGCCTATGGTAGACAGAAAATCCTGCCTCGCTTCTTTAGTAATAAAACATTAGGTCTAAATGCATAAAATCAGACTGTCAATTTTTAATAGTGCATTAATGACACATTTTGTCAATAGTTATAAAAGTAGACAGAAAATTTTTTTACTGTGGCTTGTTTGTTAACTCATTGCCGGCTCAGGGGCCCGGATGCCTCAACACGTGTGTGCACAAGTGACGTGAGGCTCTGAAGATGTCAGAACATCAACTACCTTCTTTTCAAGGATACAGGAATGTCAATAGTCCTTGTTGCACATGGGGGAAAAATTGCCTTTTAATGGTCAATAGTAATAACCAGTCTGTTTAAACTTTCATGAATAAGATATATACAATCTATGGCCTATGAATTATGCACGTCCCTCCAATGGCTGGGAGGTAGGAAATGGTCCCTGTCCCCATGTCCAATTCACCTTCACTCACAGTCCCTGTTTCTCTCTGATGCTTGTTCCAGCTCCTGCTGGTGATGGCGCTGGTACCTCTGCCTGTCACCTCTCTGGGCAGGGGACGCTGTCCTCGTGGCCAGCTGGGCTGTTTGCAGGGACTTGTGTCCGTCTCGGCTTTGGTTCAAGGCAGATCCTCAGCTGGAGAGGGTCACTTCAGTGCTGGAGGCTTCCCAGCCACCACTGCGTGCTTGATTTGTGTTCATGAAGATGTGTTTAATATGTACCAACAGGAGCCTGTTGAAAACATGAGCCCTTTAGGCCAGTGGTGACCGTGGTAACAGCAATATTTCTGCTGGTAAAGCCTGATGCAGGCAGTAATTGTAATAAATATATGCAACATTTTGCTTGTTTTCTACATTTTCTGTGCTCTAAAAAAACACCCTTCTCTTCCTTTCCGCTTCCTTGTTGCCCACAAACCGAGGTGCAAGGCCAGAAAAAGGCTTATATTTTTAAAGGAATTTCCAGCTCTGACCATGGACATCCAACCATCTCTAATGATAATGTGCTCTTAGGGGACTTGGAGCCCAGATTTAGAGACTGCACCGAGGTTCAGATAAGCCTTAGCAGAGCATCCAAAAATTACAGATTCCTTTCTGTACCCTGCCCAAACATCAGATCCCTTGAAGCTTGCCTAGGGCTGCTGGGCAGGAGATCAGCTGGGCTGAGATCAGAGCCACAGGGAGAAAGTTTTGAATCATGAACGAGAGCAGTGTGTGTTAATATAAAACAAACCGGGGAAAAAAGGCACACTCCAGTGCTACCCGCGCCTTCCACCATCTGCACCCTCGCTGTGATAAAGCCCATGCAGAGTTTCATAGGGAACGAGATGCAGCTTGCAAGTGCCTTTTGGTGCAGAAGGATCTCTTGGACACTGATCAAGATACAGGTGGGAAAGGATCCCATTGGCAGTGAATAAGTAGGTAATTTTTTTAAAAGCTGGAAGGAGGATGTAAAGATGTGAAGAGGAGATCAGAGAAAGTAAAAGGAGTAAACCCTGTAGTAAACTAACAAATAACCCTGAGGCTTTGGGGGAACTGATAAATGGTCAGCTGGGAGAGAGACTGGGGAGAGGATGTACTAATCACGGGAGAATGAAGTACATGATACACTTGGAAAAATCCCCAGAGGACGTGAGAGCTCTGCTGGGCAGGGCTGTCTGGAGGCAGAACCCTCGATTCATGGGGTGAAATCAGCAGGTTTGAGATAAGAAACAAACTCTGAGATGCGTCGGGTTGGGTGCGATAGGAAATGCCGTCTCTGCCGCCCTGGCTGGGTGCGCGTCCCCGTGGCAGGTTTACGTACCTGCTTCTCCTCGGCTGCACGAGGTGTAAGCCTCCGCCTTTGCTTTCCTGCCTGTCTCAATTGCTTGCCCCCGTGGAAGGGAGTCAGCAAGAAGCCGTGAAGGTAGAAGTCCTTACAGGCCCATAACTTCTGTGTTTTAAAAGTAGGACACTTTCAACACAGGTACGCATTATTCATAAAGCAAGCCCCCAAACTATCATTTTATCTCCATGCCAAATCATAATCCTCTTCCAGCTCCCTGGGGTTCTGCTGAAGGTATTTGATTTTTTCTCTGTCCCTTTCTTTTAAAACCCATTTCATTATCAAATGGTGTTAGGGGAACTGATCTGTAATGAGGAAGCTGGCAGAAGTCCCAGAGCGATCAGAGGGGCTGAGATTCAGCGAGGTTAAGCTACTGCTCAAAAAAATTGTAAGTAATTAAAATTAATTAAAAATCATTAAACAAACCTTCGTGCTTGCCATTTCGTGTGCTGCTGACTTGACTGCAGACTGTGCCACCATTCCAGGCTGTGGCACGGTGGTTTCATACGGTGCAATGGGATGAGCAGTTCATGTCTTTGCTGAATGCAGGTGGCTTTATCAGGGGCTGTTACAGCACCGCACAGAGACGGTTTGGCCAAAGAGCAGATTTACATGGCGGTGGGGTTGGTTGTGTTTGTGTGGTCCTGTTACGTGGAACGAAGCTTTTATGCTTGATGCTGGCACGGTTTCCCTAGCTGACCACAGGACAGTGATTTAGTCTTTGTGAATTTGAATTTGTAGCTGCAAAAAGGCAATTTCTCATTTTCTCTCAATGTTATGTGCACGTACGGTCCCTAACGTGGAGAAGCCTTGCTCTCACCAGGGATGTCCAGGCACTCCAGTATTACTAGTGTGCTAATACTTATATTACTAAGGTTAATACTAACGTATAGGGTTGTTCATTTAGAGGTGGGATTTTGTAATTGCCTGAAAAATTCTGTCTCATTCCATTTTACAAAGAGGACCAGTACATCCAGTACATCCGAGGCCTTCAAAGTGACCCACTGCAAACAGGGCTGGTTAAAACATTCACAGCAACATTGTGAATGAGCAGGGTTTGTTTCCTGCAAAAGCCTCCAGCAAATTACCTCCCCTGGAGCCCCACGGAAGCTGCAAAAACATTTGCATTTCTGAGGTCCTTGCTGAGAAGAAATAATAAAAATCCATAGAAACGTTGTCACTTCTCTGCTGGTGCGCGGGGGTGCGGAGAGCTGCTTCTGCTGTCACAGTATTTGACAATTCGTGCACCAGAAGTGACCCAAAGTTTAAGCTGTCACGCGTCATTATCATGCTTAAGGATAGCTTGTTCCTCCACAGGCTGCGTTATCCCTGTCTTGTCCATCTTGCGGAGCCGAGGTAGATGATTCAGCCCAATTTATCGGGAGTGACAGTTTTGGCTGGGGAGAGGCCTTTACCCGGTTTCCATGGTGATCAAATTACCTTTTTCATTCCAGGTCAGGAGGTTAAAATCATTGATGAGGACTCTCCAACCGGTGGGTTTGCATTTCATCTCGCTGTATTGTCTGCTCCCAGCTCCGAGGACGATGATGTATTCGCAGACAGGCATTAAGGTACCCGGGAGAGCCTTTAATTACAAAGCTAGCTGGGTGCGAACGCATAGGCCATCCTCACCCTCCCAGAATTATTTGCAATAAATGCTCAGACCCCGCGGTGAGGGGCATAGCGCATACCTTGCAAAAATATGGGCCTTCCCCCACTGGTTGTCCATGTGGGCACAAGATGAGGTGCACGAGGAGAGCAGGAAATCCACGCCTGGGACATCTCATCCCAGCCTGCTGGTACCAGCTGCGTTCAGAGGAGGTACTCCAGAGGAGTGTGTGAGATAGGTGATAGATTTCTACCAGCTAATAGCTCGTCCTGCTCTCTAAAGGATAGAAATTCACTATCCCCTCAAAATATTTTTCTAGTTTTAATAGTGTTTGTTTCCTATGGAAAAGCCCCAGCTCTTCCACGGGCGGCTGCTGGTGGTGGACTGTGGCGGCGGCTCCCACAGTGCCGTGGAGCCCATTCCTTCCTACTGCTTCTGAATTTTCCATTTGCTTTACACTGGTGCTTGGAGATCACAGTGCAACCGCAGCGCGCTCCCTCCTTTGTACTGTTCTTTTATTTATTTTTAGATGGGGGAAAAAAAAGCCTTTGCCATTTCTGGCTGCAGGCAGGAGTTACCCAGAGAAGTGCCGGCCAGGCACCAGCCGGGAGAGCCCAGTTCAGGGCAAGGCGTGCGGGTCCCCGTGGTGCTGCCTGGCGAGCAGGAAAGGTGCTCTTCATGGCTTGCCCGCTGACTAATTTCCACAGGGCTGTTTTCCAGGAGCCGTTCAGTATTACATCGTGTCCATTTGTTATATTTGCCAGGTCTCTCTCCTTCCCCTTTGAGCCTTAGGAATGTCAATAAATGCTGTGAAAAAGTCTGTTGTAAATAACCAGAGTTTCTGCCTATTCTAATCAATAAAATATTGTTTATAGAAGCACTCGCGGCTCACACAGCTCCAGTTAAAGGTCTGTCGGTGTTTTTATAAACCCTGCTTTTCAGGTGGCTGTAACTTGGCTGCTCGGAGTACCCATCTGCCGTGGCGTGGTTTACAGGCTGTCGGTCGGGATGTAAATCAGATTGGCGTGTTTAAGTTTTGTAGCTTCTGGTTTTGCTGTTTCTTTAAAACACGAGTGGCTGTATATGGCTTTTTTTTTTTTTCTTCTTGCTAGACTGTAGCTTAATAAAGGAGGTGCAGTGGGTGGATGGATGTATTTTTGCAGTTAAACTATATCGATGTCGTCTTATACGTAGGGAAAACGAAACAAGCAAACAAATAATGTTTTGATAGATTCTCGCTATCTGCATTTAAAAGCGAAGTACCACGCAGAAAGCACAATAACTACATTTCATAACTCTCTCACTATACAAAGCCAAACTGGGCAACTCTACGGTAAATTATTTCCTCCTGCTGCCTACATTTCAGACTCCTTATTTTTCTGGGTTTCATATCTCTCGGCCTTTTCATATCACAGCAGACTAAGATTCAGTGCATGTAGCAAGCCGGACCAAATCCCATATTCAATTCTCAAAATATTAGTTCAGTCCTTACAGCGATATTTGATTTATGGAATACTAAAAGAATATAAATAATTTGTTCTTGTTTTCATAGGATTAGTTGCCAGATGCAAAGCTAGAAATAAGGGATAAAAGGTCTGTGCTTGCTGTTGGGCATAAAAATCCTTTAATGATTTGTTAATGTCAACATTTTTATTTTCCATATAGGCCGTTGTTATAGATGTGTCTATTTATTTTGTTACACAGTCAAAGGTCAGTGTTTGAAAAACAGTCAGAAGGATGTTTAAAAGCGCCCAAGAAACTGTCAGTGAGCTTTGGCCTTCGAAGTTGTTTGAAGTGCTTTTGAGATTTCCAGCCTATAAACATGCTCTTCTCCCGCTTGCAGACCCAGGGACGGAGGTTAAGGAGTTGATACGAGAAGTGCCAAGTACCTGCAGGCTTTGCAGGGCGATGAACCCTCAGTGTCTGTGCAAAAAGGACCTGTTTTGAAAGCACCACTAGTGGACCTGAGTCTGGCAGCTTTATCTTCTCTAGTAGTTATTTCCTTTGAACTCAGACAAAAGCTCTAGACCCCATGCGGAACTCATTAGAAGTCATTTACCGGTTCTGCCTATACAACTGCCTTTCTGTCCCTCCTTGTAAGGGTTGCCATTGTAGCTCTGAGTGAAGGACACGATTTCTCTCCATCCGTTCATGCTGGACGGTGCACCAGGCATTTCTCCCAGTATCAGCAGGCTGCAGTGCGAGCAGCTTTTCCTTCTAACTCACCTTTAGCAGTCGATCCGATAAAGTATCGCTGCCCAGCGTTACTATTTTGCCAGCAGTAGATGTTTCTTCTCCACTGCTTGAATTGTCTGTTCCTCGTGGGACGCGTTGTGTTGGGTTTCTGTTTGTCATAGCTGGGCTCTTTCTCCGTCACCTCCATAATGACAAGTGCTGCCCATCGGTTGCCGCTGCAGGGATGAGGCTGTGCCACGGGTTGGTGTGCTTGGGGTGCAGCAGGTAAATGCCAGGAGTTGCCCAGCCTGCGATATGCTCAAGCAAGAAGGGAGAGTAGCTTTAAACAAGCAGATTTCAGAGCTGTTCTTGACAGGCTGTGTCTGCAAGGAGTCCTCAGTTTTAGCACCACCAAAACTGCTTCAGTGTTTTCATGATTATTTATTATTACAGCTTTAGAGCAAGTAAGTAATTAATTGGGTCTCAGATTGTTATCCTCGGCTTGGCTCCAGTTTGATAAGGTGGTTAGGACGGTTACGTGAGAGGAGGCTCCCCCTTGTTGGTACGGGCTAATAAGCCTATCAGCAGGGGATGGAGTGGCCAATAAAGCCATTCTGGAGAGGTTATCAGGGCAGCACACATTTTCGTCTTAACTAGACAGAGTGCATATAGCAGGTCTGTAACCTTTAAATGTGCAAGTGCTTTGAGGGCTGAGGGGGGTAGGCAGAAAAGGGAGCTCCCCCACGGCCAGTGCTCTGCATGGGATGGCAGAGCTGCCTCCTCGGCCGCTCGGCAGCAGCAGTCCCATTGCCCTGAGCCTGCAGCTGGGAGGCAGCAAGAACTGTATGGCTTGGATGTGCAGGGAGAGAGCACTTTAAGATCTGAACTTAATTTTATATGTGACCTCTGTGGAATGAAAGCTTCACTCAAAAGGGAAACAACATCATAACCCAGTCTCCCTGGTCCTCTTCTACTGTCTAAGCCACAGAAGCCGTATTAACCCACAGCTAAGACACCGCCAAGGTCTTAGTTCAGCTAGGAAAAGCTTCTTTGCTCATAGTCAGGGATTTATATCACTTGGTTCTAGGGAACGGTGAAACACTCGCGTTTCTGGGGGAGATGGCCTCTTCTACCTGTGACTACCAAGCCCCTGTGGCAGTCTTGGTGATGTATTATCAGCGTTTCCCCTCCGTACTGTGTTATCTGCCCATCTCCTTCTGAGCAAGGGTGAGCATTGCTTTGGAGAGGACAGAGGCTCAGCATCATTACTTTATTCGGATGTAATTCACTAAAAGTATCCTGGGTCAGGAGATCAGCTGAAAATATGATTAACTTACAGTGAGCTTAGCATATAAGAACATGTAGAATTTCAGCTTGTGCTAACTGCTTGCCTGAGTTGGGACTTAACCTTGAGATTTGTTGCTGAAATTGATAATGAGGGTCCACTAAAAGACAATTGCAGAGGTATTGTCTTGGACCTGAAATGATCCTGCAAGGCCTGAACAGTCACTGCCTGTGAAAACTGTCCTCTGTACTGCAGAGATGCAAGGCTGTGAGATGGTACCTCCAGGAACAGGCTCTGTCTCTGCTTTACCGACGCCTCTGAACCGTGCAGTCTCTCAAACAAAACTTCCCAAAAAGTGAACAAGTGGAATGCAAATGACCATGTTAGCTATGTTTGTGGAGCAAAACAGCAGATAGGAAAATAAAAGAATCTGTTGTCTGAAATTGTGAGAATACTGCAGAACGTCTGTGTCCTTAGCTGCATTTCTTCTCTGGATTAACAGTGAAATTTCTCATAATGAATTTCCCAAAGCATTGCATTAAGTCAGCAATGCTGACTCAAGCATTATATGTATTTTTGAAGGACATGTGCATATGTTAACACTCTCACACAAATACATACAAAAACTCTTGCATTACTGAGTGCAACAGATGTAACTGAGGAAAAAGAGCTCTAGAAGCAAGTGGAGCTGTTGTCTTTCTGTCCATAGCCAAGCTTAAACAGCAGTAAATGTACGTACAGCAGGGACAGCAAGAAACATTTTAAAAATAACTTGTATTTGCAAAACATTCAGTATCTGTGAAAAGCATGTGGAAGAATTATAATACAGAACAGCTTCGTCTGACAACATAGCTCAAAAGCTATTGACGTGGAAATGCCTGTTTAAGCTATTAAAAAGGGCAATACTCAAATGAAAAAGTCTTCCTTTTTAATCATGGCAAAACTCTGTCCCTTGAAGTCAGTAGATTTAGAACAATTTTATAGCAGTGTTGTCTGGGAAAAAATGTCTTTGCCTATAAGAGCACCGGTTCTTTTAATGTGAGTTGTCATCTAAATAATTCCATATCATCAAGCAAAAAGATAATTTCTAAGGGAAAAAAAAATATAGCAGCTTAAAGTCTCAGATACAGTCACCCACAAAATTGCTTATGAATGTGCTATTAGTTTGAGCTAAAAGTTAATGGAGAAGCTGGCTGGCCTCGGGGGACTAATAAATAGGATACTAAGTCTTTCTGCTTTAGGGCAGTGTTTCAGAATTGGTCCAAGTCCGCAGTGATTTGAAAGAAGTTCCCGTTTGATGCTTATTTGTTGGTCTAAGTGAGATAATGGATTGATGAGTTTCAGCCTGATTCTGAGTGAAAACCAGTTCCAGAATTATACTTTTTATTATAGAAATGCTCAGAGGCCACAAACTGTGTCTGGATTTATAATTCCTGTATGTGGTACAAATCTTTACCCCAGAGTGTGCGCAAACTAAATATCCATAAATAAATGCGGTGCTGCACATACAGCAGCAGAGAGGCCGTGGCATAAATAAGCCCAGGCATGGGAGCCACGCTTTTACTGCTTACTGGATGATCTGGTCCGTCGTCCTGCCGCCTTCATCCCTTTTGGCTGAAACTTCGCAGTGTCGAACGGGCTGGTTTCCAAACCCTGCCTGGCCCTCCCAGCCCAGACAGCACCGAAGGTGCAGTCCGCACGGGTTCCTGCGTGAATATATCTGTAAGAATTTTTCACGTGCTCCATCTCTAAAAGGCAGATTGTGCTGTGAGAAGGAGAGTTTCCAGGCAGTGTAGAGTACATTAATTTTAGATTGTCGTGGATGTAGTAAAAACAATAGCAATGAAGCAGGCAGTTGTCATCCCAGTAATCTGATAACATTGGAAATAAAAAGTACAAATTGTCACATGTAAACTATGACAGAAAGAGAAGGAAATGATATTAAGAGTTCTTATAAGCCACCCCCTATTTTACGCTGGTATAAAATAGGTATACATCTTACCAGTTGCTACATAAAGTGGGCAATTAAAGTAGGTACTTCACTGTTTCTGACCCAAGACCAAAGCCCCAGCCTGCAGGCAGCAGCGGGTGTTGCTCTGGGATGCTTAGCTATGTTTCTGCTACATTATTTAAGTTTGGCAAACGCATACGATCTAAATGCTAAACATCTCTCTTCTCCTTTTAGCTTGTGACTTATGCAGGACACAGAGTGCCTTACTGTGCACTTGGGCTGTGGTTAGCTCAAGAGGACGTCACTGTGGCTGGCCCAAAGCACTTCTGTGAGCAACACAGTGGCAAAGAAGAAACTTCATTTCTGATACTCATAATATCATGTTTGTGCCGGGTTCAGGGTCCAGAGATTTTCACTCTCTCGGGAAGAATGGCCAACAGACTCCTATATTATTTGCAGTGATGAAGCTTAACTGACGTGGTGATGAAATGATGCCACCCCCTGAAGCTCTCTGAGAGCCATAGTGGAGGAAATCACTTGCTCTGACACGAGGCAAGGATGTGAAAAATGGCAGGTGGGAAAAACACCTGCAGTTGTCCTGCAGATTCACACCCCGACTTCTTAACAGGAAAATGAAAACTCTTTAAGAAGAGGCGGAGCGTGGTGGCTTTGGTGTATGTGCGGTGCTCCTCCTCTCTGCAGTAATTTATCAATAATTCCATTGCTCAGAGGGCTTTGGGTATAGGCTGTGGAGCTTTAGCACAAGCAGAAAAAAAAAAGGATTAGATTAGAGGATTAGACATTAGACATTTATATGAATATGAATAGTCTTTGCAGCTACATCAGCTAGGAGAAAATTACATGGGGCTGATAATCTTCATGCTTCAGGGCATAAGCCGATCATGAGAGCTGGTCAAATGATTTGTTGCGAGTCATTTATTTGAAGAATTTAGCCCTTTTCTGTTTGTGTGCGGATCATGATTTTTATTAATACAGTTCCTATTCAGGACTGTTTGACAGCACTTTGCATGGCTAGGACTGAGCTGTAAATGGTTTACCATGGATATCCAATCAGTCGCTTCCTATCTCGGATTTATTTTCTGGGAGTGACGGCGAGGAGAGAAGAAAGGCCATCCCGTGGGTAGCACTCAGCTGTGAGATAGAGCCGAGTCCTCTCCCCGCAGCCTTTCTGCACGGGCTGCACAAGGCAAACTATGTCTATCCATCAAACATCTTTTCTTTCTGCAATTAATAGAAAGCTGGAAACTTGCTGCTGATTAGCATTAAGAAATTAAAAATGCTGATATGATCACAATGAACAAGCAATAAATTGGTGCAGACAAGCCACAGCAAAACCAGTAAATAAGCAAATGTTTATCGCTTCTGGGGGAGTTCTGGGTTGAGAGTGGTTTGAGGATTTAAATAGCAACATTTTCTTCTCCTGCTTCTTCAAGGTCCTTCCCTGGCAGGTGAAGCCCCCACCTGCACCCTGGGCTGTGTGGCTCCCGGCCCAGGAAAATCACCCTCTGCCGAGTGACAAATCCCCAGATGGTGCCGCTCCGCAGCTGGCGCTGCCCTAAGCCTCCTGCTTTCGGAGCCGCCGGCAGTGGGCTCTGCCAGGCGAGCCCCGCCACCGAGGCTCAGACACTTTTAAAAAGCACATGCATATGCATTTGCATGCCTGTTTTACCTTTCTCTGTATTTCTATGAGGTTATTCTCCTCGTGGCACACTTTCTGACCTGCTGACACAGCAGGGATTGGAGCAAAAGGGGGGAAGATCAATACAAATTAAAAGCAAATTAAAAAATGTACAAAGGGCCAAAGCACGTTGTTGAAAATCCATTAGCCTCTGATTTATAGTTTTGTGACCCATGATTGTTTGTTGTGCAATAGAAGTGATCACAAAATCTATTAGCTTCCTTGGTCTGCTTGGAGAGGCTCGTACAACCACAGAAAATCTCTCATTTAGATTAAGTTGAATAAATCCCACGTGGCCTGTAGCTCACGTGTGATTAAAGGGTCTTTCTTATTGTTGTCCAGCAGTGAAGGGAAGGCTGGCACCAGGGGGGTCACTTGAATCCTTGAGCCCACAATGGGTGGCAAAGAAGGAGGAAAGAAAAGTAAGGCGTGAGAAGTGTCTCTACTTCTGGATGCTTCAGCCCAGCCTCAAGCCCGTCCTTGTAGGAAGTCTTTATAGACACCGAGTTTTAGGCAGTAATGCTAACAGCAGTATTCCTTGCAAACTCCAGGCAGTTGTTAGCTGCTTAAAATCTCCTCCTGTTGCGTTCCTTACCAGGTCAGCACAGATGAATGCAAGCCCAAGAAAACCACCCAGCGCCATCCCTGCTCCTCCTGCCCATCAGCACCTCCTGCCTGAGCCCGAAAAGCTCCCTTTGCCGTGGTGGTGGAGTTATTCTCCCTGTGATTGATTTGCCGTGCCAAAGTAGGGAAGGGAAGGCGATGTTTAGTTACAAGAATGATTTATTCCAGTTTACGCTACCCGCTGGCCTGCAAACCCGTCTCCCTGTGCCGTGAGCTGCACTGGATGGGGCAGGTTTGGACCAGCTGGTGAATGGTGCTCTGGCGGCGGGACCCCGAGCGGGGCTGCCTGTGCCTGGGTGCGAGGGACGCGGTGAGTCAGCGTGGGCCCGGGGGCCCCGGCAAAGAGACTCTGGGTGCTTGGCTTTGCCTTCCCTGGGAGGAGAGGTGTGTAATGCGTGTGCCGCTGTTGCAGGCAGAGCCAGCTCTAGCTGGGCTCTTTACCTGCCTCATTTGTTGGTTCACCTTGGCTGACTAATTTGTTAAAATTACAGTTTGCCTTATCGATATTGGATTTTAGTTCTGTTTGACGAATGTGCTAACGATACCCGTTTTTCTCGGTGAGGGCATGTCATCACCCTTGTACAAAATGCAGTGAGGGACGCTGTTCGTGAATGAGGCACAAATACAAGGTGGACGTTGTTTGCAGGGGCTCCAGCACAGGGAGCAAACAGCCAGGGCAGTGCTGGGGTGCCAGCCCCTGGGAGCGCTTTCACCACGCCATCAGCTGTATCGCAAAACAGAGTTACGGTGATGAGATTTCACGTAACGTGGAGGCATCACCCAGACTCACAAAGTGGCAGGGAGGAAAGAAAGAGGAGGGGAAAAATCAAATATTGGAGAAACCCACAACGGCCAAGCGGGTTCTGGGGTGCAGGGAGCAGGACAGGCTGGGAGCGTTGGCGGCCGCTCGGGAGCCTCCCATTCCCAAACCTCTAGGACAGCTTCTGAAGCCTGCAGCTGATGTGGGGAATGTGAACACCTATATAACTATAAATTCCTCAGTGCACCTCTCTGCCTCATTCAAGTATTTCCGCGGTACGTTTTATGAGTCCATGGGTGTTTTTTTTTCTTTTTGTCAAGCTGGTTCCACTCTAGCCTTTGATTAATAGCTCTGAAAAAAAATCACACTCTGGTTGCAAAGAAGTTTGTGCAAGTGACAGTTTTCCTAACACGTCTGTGTAGATTCGCAAAATATTGTAGAGGAGAAACGTGTGTGCATGTGACTTTGCAAACAGACGTGTTCTCCACATCTCCTTTGTAAAGCCAGGCAAACACACGCCCAGGCAAAACGGTGCCTCTCGTCCTGGCAGTGGCTGTACCAAACGTCCCAGGCGCTGCAAACTCATTTGGTGTATATGGGAATATCACAAGACGTCTCCTGACTATTATAATGCGGTTAGTAGCGATAATGTTGTCTTAGTGCAATGTCTTATCACTGTTTTAACAACCTGACATGCGAGTCACCTCATATTATCACTTCAATGAATCCATTAAGCACTAAAGGCTTTTGAGAGCTGGATGCATCAGCAATGAGGGGGCAAACTTACATCACTGCTGACTGAGGAGGTGTTATATTTGGTTTTGTTTAAAACCTTCAGTCTGAACACTAAGCAAGAAGCAATGCAATGTGGATATTCCGTGGGTATGAACAATGCTGCGCCTGAAAAAAAAACGTTGTGGGATGTGAACGTAGGGCCTGAAGCGCCTAGAACGGCAGCAGGAAAAGGCAGGTGTTGGGGAGGAACACCACCATCGACGCCTGCTCCCTCCTGGCCGCTGGCGAGGCAAAGCATCCTGCAGTGAAGGGGGAGGAGGCTGCGCGGGAGCAAGGGGACTCTGACGCGTGGCGGCTCCCCTGCGCCAGGACTTTGGGCTGGTAAAGTTGGATCCAGGCAAAGAGCCGCGGGATCCAACTGCTTATACAGGTGAAGCAGAGCAGCACCGGTTAAGCTGAGAGGCACGACCGGAGCGGTTCCTGGAGCACCTTGGCATATTGAGTATCTGAGACAAAAATAGCAAGTCAAATTCAGTGGTTTTAAGTGCAAAATAATGTATGTGGGAAACAGAGCCCTAATTGTGTACAAGCAACGAGCAGCATGGGCACTGATTTAAGCATTATTGCTCAAAAAATCGCCTGTGAAGCGTTCAAGGATAGTCCTCTGATATCATAAGCTGAAGCCTCAGCAAAGGCCAAAAGGTGAGCAGAACTGTATGAATTAATGAGGAGGAAATAGAAAACGAAACAAACAGAAGAAACCTTATGCAGCTTTACAAATCCTTGGCATGCTCACAGCGACAGTGCTGGCTGCCGTTTGGGTCTTTCAGCAGCAAAAGGGCTCCACAGAACTGGAAAAGGTACAAAGGGCGGCAATAGGGATGTCGCAGGGACTGGCCAGGTTGCTTCGGAGAAGGCTGCTGGACCAGAACCCTTACCTTGGAGCAGAGATGATGGATGAGGATTTTTAAAAAGTGTGTCAGGAATTCATTAATTCTCACATAGCAAATATTAGGAGACACCTGCCAAAATTATCCAGCAGTAAGTTTAAAGCAACAGAAGGAAGTAATTTTTTATATAATTCATAATTAAGTTGTGGTACTCTGTGCCACCAGGTATCACAGATGCTAACAGTATAAATGGGTTCAAAAAGGGATGAGATAAATTCGTAGAGTCATTAATGAATACTTGGTTCTCAAATCCAGTGGAAGTCCCTAAACAGTTGGAAGCTGGGGGAATGTGCCAGGGAAGGAGCATCTGCAGGCAGAGCCAGAGCCGGCCCCGGCACTGCGGCCCCCGACAGCTCTGTAACGTGGCGTCTCGGTGGAAAGCCGCGTGGGCCAGCGCATGCTTCCAGGGAGGAACCGATTCTGATGGTATCGCTGATGGAAAAGAAAGCCAGAGGAAAATAAAACAGCGCGGGATTCTGGTGGTGCCAAGAAACCTTAACACTTGTGAGCTCAGAAGCGCTTGGCTGCCACGGCGCCGTGAACTCAATGGTTAACAAGAAGAAAAATGGTGTTTCCGCTGCTCCACAACCTGCTACCGTCACATAAATTGAAACAGACAGAATTACCATTGATACAAATTAAAAACAAATAAAAAGGGTACACAGAACTGATTCTCAGAGTTCAAACTCCATTACCAACTGATTTACTGTGCAGTGACCTGTGATTGTTTGCACTGAGAAAGTACTGCGCTCGGATCCTATCGGCCTGGTGGCTATGTCTCACACCAGTCAATAAGCTATTTAATTTAATGGGAAGCAGTATTGACGGACCTGGAATGCAGCTCAAAAAAAAAAAAAAGGAGAAAAAAAGATGCAGCTGCAAAGAGCAGATAAAGTCTTCAACTTGGGGGTTCACTCTTTGGGTGTTTTCCCTTTTGTTATCTCATTAATTAAAGTCCTGAGAAATCTCAGCTGGATTTGGGAGTGTCAAAGCCTTGCAGGAAAGGTGCTGAAGGCATGATTACTGCAGGGACGGGGGACGCGGAGAAGAGATAATGCGGAGTACAATGTAGTACCCTGACCTTTCCGAATAAACAAATCCATGAAGAAACGAAGTTGGTCGGAAGAAAAATCTGTCAGATGAGTCAAAGGGAGAGGAGGGTGCCGCTTATGAGCCAAATTCCTTCAACAAACACAATTTTTCTGGTGCCTCTGAACTGGCTCCTTGGTTCGAGGGCTGTGGTGGAGGGCCAGCACCCCGGCCGACCCTGAGAGTCACTGACCGGCGGCCTCGGGCATTCATTTTGCATTTTTAGCAGTGCGTTTTGAGATTACATAGTTTCCAGCATATTCAGTAGGTAAAAACTACTGGGACTGTTGAGATCTGGCTCCAGCTTTCGGGAAGAGCTCCGGCACAAGGGACCGAGGCGGCCACGGGGTGCCGCAGTCCCGGCCTCCGCTCCCTGCTTCTCCAAAGTGCTCCTGGTTACTCACACATTTCACTGCTCATTTGTGAAATGGGAGGAACACCACTTACCTGGCCCGCTGAGCTGCCAATTACTAATAAGTATGCAGCTGCATGGCGTCCCAAGGAGAGGCTGTAATAATAATGATTATTATTATTATAATAAACACTCATTTAGCTATTTAGATTTGTTTTTCCTGAGCAGGCACATGGCTTTCTTGTTCCAACAGCTACTGTAATTTCTGTCAGTGAATGTGGACGCACACATGCACGTTTGCTCATAAATCAATCCCGTGGACCAAGGCAGTTTCTTCTTTGTCTGGGTGCAGGAGCTCAGCCCGGCTGGAGCCGTCCTGGGGAGCAGCCCCTGCTAGAGCGCTTGTAATCCCGGAGGGCACGAGCTAACAACCCAGTGACTCCCCCGCTGCAATTTCTATGGCAACACTCTGAGTTTCCAAGATGAAAGGTGCATTTGCAATGTCACTCACATCTCAAAAAAAAAAAAAAAAAAAAAAAAAAGTGCACGCTTGCTCAGGCACACACCCCCCGTGCTCTGTGGAGGTTTCCAATTAGGTGGCACAGCAGGGCCGGTCTGGTGCTGCTTTTGGAAAGGAGAATGTGGCCAAGAAATGGCCACAGGAAAATGCAACATGGGAGAAGGGAGACAGGGGTTGGGAGAGACTGCAGCTGGGAGGAATGCCTGCAGAGCTTGCTTTTGCTGCTGCTGCTTCTCTCTCTCTCTCCCCCAGTCTCCAGTGCCTCTCATGGCACCGAGATGGTCATTGCAAGGAACCAAAAGCTGGTTGAAATTCAGAAAATTTGGAAGAATTTATTTTTTAATAGATCCACAGATAGCAAAGATTTCAGAAAGAGGAAGGATACCATAAAGAAATAAGGATGGTTGATCAAACTGTGTTTTAATTTTTAAATTGGTCAAGGAGCCTTTCCAATGGACAGCCCTCTCTTAGATTCCTGTATGTCCCTAAATGCAACAGCATGATTCAATTTCCAACTTCATTAAAGTTCACCGCCCCCTTGGAAATGAATTCACAGCTAACGAAGTGGTACGTCAATGCATAAACTTCAGTTGATTGGTTCAAGTTTTCTGTAGTTAGTAGCCTGTAAAGAAAACAGACATTTAAGGAAATTAGTGTAGCAAGACAAATGAGGTGGAACCATCAAGAGGAGCAGAAGCTGGAGATAATCCATATTTTAAAATATTGCAGTGGCTTTGCAGTGTTTGGAGGGAGCAATATTATGTGTTTTTTATGCAGAAGGCTTTGGGCCTCACAGCTCTCCTCTGCAATGAGACGTGAACAACCTGAGTGGGAAAGCCGGTATCTCATGCACTAGACATACCTGAGCGTACAAGTCTTCTATCAGATTGAACCAAGCGGCTGCAGATGCGCTAATCCGGACTAATCCTGGTCCCCCTGGAATCGCTCTTCAGTCAATACCGAGACTCTTTGGCACTTCTCACCCATTGCCACACTGCGAGTGACATCCAGGGAAGGGGACGTAACGCACGACAGTCTGCACTGGGGCAGCTTTGCCCCAATCCCCTGCAGCAGAGCTGGAAGGTGAGAACTGTGGCACCCACAGAGATGGGGAGTGGGGGCAGCAGCATCCTCGCCCCCACGCTCGGCAGCCTCCGGAGATGGGAACCATGTGCGCCTCCGCCGCAGCCTGTTGGACCGAATCAAACACATGCCGAAGGGTAGCGGCCACGCACCCTGTGCCACAACAGGGCACACGGCTGTCACACCATGGCAGGAGCAACAACAGCAAGAAGCAAGTCAGCTGGGTGCATCCTGCATCTCATTCTTTCAACCGCTGGATGTTTTTCTTTGTTTAATATTGCCCCTGGCGTTGGCTAACAGAACAGTTAAGTTACTGTGCTACTGTCTTTAGTGTAATGAGAAGAATGTATGAAGGCACAGGCCACAGGAAGGTGCTTTATAAAACAATTGCGTCAACAATCTGGACCATATTGTATGTTTCCTCAAAGCAAACAAGCAATTTGCAGATTTGACACGGCATGAATGCTGCTCCCTGCAGACGGGAATTGGAGAGGGCCCTTCCCAGACCGCTTCTCTGCCACCGTACTCATTTGCTGGTGTTCATACATCTTCTCTTTGTGTCACAAAAAGAAGAGGAGGAGGACTGGGGGCTGTGTTATTCCAGCTCAAGGGAGGGAAACAAATGAGGAAATTGTGTAATTGGCTGTAAATTGGCTTTTTTCTTACTCGTGGAGAAGTTAGGTGTGCAGAAAGGCAGACGTTGTGGCGCAGGGTGCCTGTGCCAGGCTGCACGCTCTGAACGGCACTGGTGTACGGGGAGGAGGTGGAGGCCTCTTGATGCTCCTTTTCCAGTAAACTGGATTTTGGAGGAGGACCACCAGACAGCAGAAACTACGCTTTCGTCAGCCCAGGGTTTCTTATTACGTGTGGTGGCTAAGATTTTTTTATACGGGAAGCATTATTTTAAGCAAAAAAGGCAGATTGGGAATGCAGACACAGAAAAGCATGTCAAATGAGAAAAACTTTGATGAAAATTCAAATCTAACTCAGCCTCTAGCTATCTTCTGAACAGCATGCGTTCTCCTGGATATTTTTTTTTCCCCTTTTTTAAGAACAGGAGCATGAAGAAAGCACTGGGTATGAGGGAGGTCAGTAGACACACTGCATCTTAGAAGTTCAATTTAATCTCATTTTCTTTGGCCTCAGTGATTTGCTTTTCCAGACTTGGTGGGCCCTTGAGAAACATTTTATGCTATCCTTTAGGGTGCTCAGTAATGTAGTGTTAAGAGGACTTTGTGGCCTAATTATGGAGAAATTCATTTCTGAGTGGGCTGTCTAGGCTGCTTTTATGCTGCTTCCCTGTTCTCACCTCTCAAATGAGGCTTCTTGCAAGGTATTGTTTACAGAAAGCTTAAAATCACCCTTTAACAGATGTTCCCCTCGGTGTCATTTAATCCCAGGCACTCAGACTGCTGGTGCCAGAACCTCAGCAGCTCCTGAAGTCCCGCTGGAGGTGAGCAGGGAAAGGCTGTGTCCTGCGATCCCACCGGTGCTCGGCTGGGCCAGGCTGCTGCCTCGTGCCCAGCTCTCTCTCGCAAAGCACCCGCTTCCCAGTACACTACTGGAAAAAACCACATTTTAAATAACTCCTGAAGCTGTCTTGCATATGTTGAAAAAACAAGCTTAACACAGACCATAGATTTAAAACGTAATTATTTTGATAGGGGAGATAGGCTTGTGTGTTACATTTTGATGTTAAGTTACGTTACGCTGTGGCAATTATTCTACTTTAATGGAGGAAAAAAATTGTTTAAGATATGTTAAAAATCAGCCTGTTCTGACACCCATCTACAGTTTCGATATGCGATATGTTAGAAACGTATTGGAGTATAATCAGAAGTGTGGGTGAATATATTTCATAAAAGCATGAAACCTAGCAAACATTGTAAGACAGAGCAGTAAATATGTCATCGATACCACTCCTTATAATAGCAGCAGCCTGTCTCTGGAAGAGCAACCGGAATTGTACTCATTTTTATATTTCTTTCATTGCAAGAACAAGGGAACACCCAGGGAAATTCTCAGACAGCAGATATAAAACAAGCAAAACGTGCAGGGCAGAACCGGCTGCCACTGCCACCTTAGAGATGCTGGGTGCAAAGGAGTTTGGAAAGGAATAGGGCAAATTCAGGAAGAATAAGTCAATAGCGGTTATTAAAACAGTTTGGCTGCTATTTCTGGGTGAACAAGTCCCTAAATCAGAAGCTGGATGTGCATAATAGGAAGAGAATAGTGAGCTCTGTTCTTCCATACATGTTTGGCTTTGGGTGCTGTTGGAGACGTGGCAGGATGAGCTGGTACCTGATACAGAACCGTAGAGCAGCCCAGGTTGGAAGGGACCTCGAACCATCACCTGGCCCAGCCTTTCCTGGGAGAGGGAGCCTAGATGAGAGACTGTGTTACGACAGTCTGACCCAGCACAGCAGCTCTTTATAACATTTCCCTTTAGAAAATAAGGCCCTTGTCAGACTCTAAAGCAGGAACGAGGGGGTATTCGAGTTTTGAGGTATTCCTTTATCTTTGCAAGACAGGCAGCAGCGAGGAGGTCTGGCAGGGGCTGCCTGGCGATGTGTTGCCCTGACGTGCCGGAGCACGGCGATGGCTGCCGGGCTAACGGGTGGCCTGCCTGAGAGCAGGCGGTGGAAAATACTTGATACACACAGTACACAGTATTTTAACTAGATACAGAGACTGCATGGTCTAGCTCTGCAAACCGATTGCTGAAAACGCTTTAAAATGATGTGTTGCAATTAATTTTAAATCTGCTTTTGAGAGTAGTCTTCAAAATTCATTTACAACAGCCTGTTTCCAAAAAAAGTTCTTGCTGGCAAACTTGCTTGTTTGAGACAAATGAAAAAAGGGTGAAAGATGGATGTGATTATGGCTGATGATGTCATTCTTTTTTTTCTTTTTTTTTTTTCCAAGAGAATGACTATGTGTTGGCAATGATTTGGATTCATCAACTTTAGTGAACTCCTAGAAATAAAACAAAATAAAGGAAAAACTTTTTCTGTTCTCAGAAAGCAGTAGCTGGTAAAATACAAACTTCTGCATAAAAAGATACTCTTTGTAGGGTGGCAACAATTGCTAAAAAATTATCACAGATTTCACTTCTGTTAAATAGCCCTAAGTTATTTTAGGAAGAAAACCAAAACGAATAGGATTTGATGAAAGTGGAGAAGCCTTGGCTTTCTATTTCTCTCTTCAAAAACTAATATCCTGTCCTAGGATTGGTAACAGAAGTGGATGTGATTGTCCTTGCAATTTAGTCTCTCCTGCAAATGGGGCAAGGAAGTACTGCATCACAAATACAGAAACTCACAAATCACTGACATTTCTGAGAGTGAACTTTTAAAATACCCCAAAAAATACTTTTGTCTGTAACAGTATCATTCACCCAAGGGCATGCGGCCCTTTACAGGGTAGATCCCCAGGATTTCCCGGAGAAGTAGGTGATTTTATTCCTGTTTTGCAGATTGAGAAATGAGAAACGGAGAATTTAAGTGCTTTGCTCTAAGAACAGTGAGTCAATGTTAGATATGACTGAAGGCTCAGACTTGCGTTCTTGTGCTGTAACTGCGGGTTGCACTCCCACGTATAGTACTGTCGAAGGCATAATTTAATTTGCCTTTTCCCTTGAGAACCTCTGCAGCCACAGATGTGCAGGAGAGATTTGTCCCTTAAATAAGATTAAACAAGTCTCATGCTTCATAGTAGCCCAAACGCTGCATGGGACAGGGAGGATTTATTCTCCCCCTCGCAGGGTGCGGTGCAAGTTGTCAAATACAGTAGAGGGATGTATAGGGGGTGGCTTGTTTTTCTCTGAAACACTGTGTATTCGACACTCTTGATAGCAAGATAGTGCACTCCATCTGAAAGGGAGGTGGCCAGTCCCGTCAGGCTGCTGCCTGATTTAGTCTGGATGTCAGAAAAGCCTTATTGTGTTTTCAGATTAGGCTGGGTAGCGATTCAGGATAACTGATTTTTTCTTTATTTATTGCCAGCGGTTAATGCAAAAGCATATGTAGATATGTATATATAAACCCTGTGGGGTTTGCTTTTATCTTCTGCCCTCCCTCTCGTGATTTCCATAGTGATCTAGACGGCGTGCCTGCTGGCACCAAGGCTGCTCTCCCACCCACGCTCAGAACGGGCTCTCCACTGGGCTTGGGACATCTCAGCCCTGCTGCAGCGTGCCCGTGCACAACCCCAACCCTTCAGCACTTGCTCAGCTTCAGGGCAGCAAATATCTCCCTAATGATGCCAAAGACAAAATTCACCCACTTTGAGTTAATTACATGCTTAAGTAGAGTGCCGGAGCAGGGACTGCCTGCAAGACACAGGGACTGGGAGACCCCCAATGCCAGCATCGATGCTGGCTCTTCCTGCGCGGCTCTAAAATGGCTGTCTGCCCTGAGCCTGAAATCACAACAGAAACAGGCTCTGGAGAGAGCTGCAGGAGCTGCAGTTAACTAGTTTCCAAAGCCTTTGTATTAAAGGCTCATCAGCACAGCTGATAGAGAAACGTTAAGAAGCACAGAGTGTCCAGAGGCCCCTGCCAATGAAAAATGTTCTCTCTGAAGTTGTGGTTTGAACATCAGGGACTCCTCCTGTGCCGCTCTTATTAACATCATAACTCAAGGAGCCTTCTCCCATCTCCAGGAAAACATTCAGCAAAGTATTGAGGCTGCAGACTGACGGGTGAATCAATAGACTTTGGTTTTAGCAAAAATACGCTGTGATCAATATTTAAACAGGATCCAAATATACCTCTTTTTTTCCAGCTGCCTGCCAAAGATGTAACGGGGAGGAGGGGAGGGCAGGGCAGCGCAGCACTCCTCCGAGTGTTATTAGCGGTGACCTCCAGTCTGAACGAGCCTTTCCATGCCAAGGGCTGCGCAGCAGCCGGACCTTGGCACCGCAAGCCTGTTCCGCAGGAGGCTGGAACCAGGGTCAAATAAATGCATGAAAAATCCCTTTGTAGCAGGAGCACGGGAATCACGATGCTACTCGGGGCGGCGGGCGGTCCCTCAGGCTGTGCTTAGCTGCTGGCAGTGATCTGCTTCAAAGGAAAGGCCAGTGGAAAGGGTCTCCGAAAGAGACCCTCAGTCCACCTGGAGGCCAGAAAATGCTCAGCGTAAACTTCATTTTCCTCGGAAGATCCTAGAAGTGGGTATGTGCTTGACTGCATTAAGGGGCTGTCTACTCAGCAGCCGTCCGACCCAACTGTGGGTTGTTTTATTCTCCCTGAGAGTGCCAGCCGAGATGGCCACCAAAGATGTCACTTACTAAAATTTTTGATTTCTCCCTTTTGTTGGCTAAGGTCAAGAATGAAAACAGAACTAAATACTTTCAGAAAATGTGGGATTTATTTTATTTATTTTTCTGCCACCTGAAAGGACAGATTTTGGCCAGTTCAACCTGTTTTTACCTCGGTGGGATATTACTTCACTTCCAGCTACCTTAAATCAGTTTCTCTGATTGTATCTTGGACAACTGAACAGAAGCCTTAGCCTGACGGTTTCTTCTTGCTGACTTCGGTCGTTTGTGTCATTTTTCAGGCCTTTCTTTCTAAGGGGAAGTTCTGGCTGAATTGCTTTCAAAGCAATATTCATCCTTAACTTCATCATAAAGCATTAAGGAGAATTTAGATAATCAAATCCAAGTCCTCATCTCCTAAGAGATACATACAATCTATACTATGTAATTACTTCTCTTTTCAGAGGGGCTGTCATCATTTGATTAGTTCAGATTAAGGCTGATCCTGAGATGCCAGCGGGTGAAGATTTCCTGCTCTGCGCCATCCATCTTCAGGCACCCAACCAGTGCAAAGATCAGGAGGGAAGGAGCACTTTGCCAGGAGATATAACCATGTGTAATTGGATAACAGACTAGGAATGGAAAAAAGGGTGAATATACAGGGGAGAATTCTTACACTAAAAGCTCAATAGCTTGTGAAAGAGCCTCCCAGGGGAACTAGTGAAATTTCTGTCAATCTTGAGTAATTTAATATGGGACTGACCAAAGCAGCAGATACTGAACAGAGTGAACAATACTGCATTTGCTAGGAAAGAACTGGTGACCCGTAGGTATTTCCCATCTTTTTAATTTAGAATTAGCATACGGGAACATACATTTCTCTGCGTAGTCCTTGAAACAGCAAGACTAAACGCATACCTTACTTAAAGCATATGCATGGTTTTAATGGCATGAAGGTGGTTAGCATGTGCCTACTGCAAGACACATGGTTTGTGTTTCGCTGATTGGAGATCTAAATACTCAGATTCAGGAAAGGGCCATGAATTGAGTTTTAAGTTCAAGCATGTGTTGAAGCTTTTGTCAGACACTACGGCTCCAAGGGGAGCCTCACGGCGACCCTTACCACCAGGCTGGCTGTCCTCCAGATGGCTCGCCTGGCCTCAGACACGGCTGGGGACATCCTGGATCAGGCACTGTGGCTGAGGGACTGAGGGACCAACGGCCAAGAGGCAAGGGACAGGGCTGCACCACGCGCTGTGCACCCAGCTCTGCTAACGACTTTGTGCATCGTCTTGGTCAAGCGCTCTGTGCTTAGACTGAGCCATTTGTCAAATAAAGACAATAATACTCACCTACACCAGGGGTGATGGTAATGAATTAATGTTTCTGGGTCACTCAGCAAACCTTTTATCAAAAGCGCTAGTTTTATTACAGGGAGGATGGAAGTTTGGTGTCAGCACTGCATCACGTGCTGTTTCAACCTCCCATCAAGCCTGCTTAGCAGCACTGCTACCGCTTGAATTCTCAGCCGCTGGAAAAGTAGAGTAAATGTGGCTAGGTATTTGAATAAAACTTAATTTCATTGTAACATTGGAACAAGAAGAAAAGCATTAATTTGATTTAAGACACTGGCACAGATAGCTATTTTTTATAATAATAATAATAATACAAATAATTCCCTTACTCTACCCCACTTTTTTTATTTAGATTGGAAAGAAGCAAATTGATCAAATTAGATTAGGATAGCCTGAACATTTAATTAACATTTATTAAGATTTTAGTGCAAGAGACATACTTAGAACAAAAGCTTGATTATGGGTTTAAACCTTCTTGCATAAAACCTGACCTTTTCCCATCGGGCTGCTCTCCAGCAGCCTCTGAGCCGCTGATAGTGATCTACAGCTTCGAGCAGCAGAAGTTGGGTTTGGAGAGAAGGAATCCAGGCTGGGCGGGCTGGGGTTTAACGCAACGATTTGAACACATTTG
The DNA here is from genome assembly GCF_000699105.1 of Pygoscelis adeliae. Taxonomy (NCBI): domain Eukaryota; kingdom Metazoa; phylum Chordata; class Aves; order Sphenisciformes; family Spheniscidae; genus Pygoscelis; species Pygoscelis adeliae. Next base: position 1,806,575 of record NW_008825543.1, read on the forward strand.
CTGCTGCAGCTTTAGTTGACTTGCAGAAAATTCCTCAAGTTTTATGGCTGGTGAAGGGGAAGAGAATGGAAAAAAATAGGCTGGAATAGGAATAACTGGACACAGGAATAACCTCCTGTGTCTGCCAAACAGGAAAGTTGTGTGGGATTTTTAATGATAGTATGATAACTGCTCAGACAGGCTGCAGACCTGTTACCATGCTGGGGAGAGATGTGTCACGGTCACAAATGTGGCTCCTTCATGTGACCACATTATCATCTGCAATATTATTGTTGTCATGAGTAAATAATAATAGTAATAACAGCAAGATGAGTGGAATGCAAATTAGAAACAAGAGTCTTCATTAGAGAGGGCGATTAGTGCTGTATCATCCACATTTCTCCATGGTACAAGCAAAGTCCCTGTGAAACTTTAAGCTTTAACTGCATATAGGTTGTTTACCCTGAACTTCTTTAGGCCTTTGTTTTACATCTCCATGTTATTGGAGAAAGGGGCAAGGAAGAGAGTTTGCCAGGCTGTGGGCTCTGACCAGCTGAATGTCTTTGAATGCCGAATATAATGTGCTTATGCAGAAAATATTGAGGGATGAATCAGGATAGAAAGCGATGAAATTACGGCGTGTCTGTGCAAGTGATAGGGATTCTTTGTATCTATTTTCATTTCCAGGGCTTTGCCTTTTTTTCAGTTTTCCTCACTGGCACAGCATCCTTGCTGACCCTCCTCTGTGACTACCTCTCGTGCATATGGTAATGCCGCAGGAACCCTTCCCTCTATTTTAAGATACAGAAATGTGGCCAGCAAATATGAATACCATGCAACAAGCCCTCGTAGGTTATTCCTGACACTTCCCTCCCTCCCCTTCCTTACCCTGACTGCAATATTTGTTGTAGTCTGTAACATGTAATTGATTTTATTTCTCTTTCACTTGGCCATCCTTGGGCTTCCAATGCCCTCTATTTTTTCCTTTTCTCTATCAGAAAAGAAAATGCAATCTCAAAGGGGCAAAAATGGGTGGATAAAAAAATTTCAGCTTGGCAGTTATTTCCTGCCTGGATGTTCTCCTGAGACTGCTGCAGAAGGTGGTCACCACCGTGTTTTAATTAACAATCTGCACGCGTTCCAGCTGTTTGACAATTGTAGCTGAGCTTGTAGGAGCAACAGGGGGGATGGTTTTTTCCTCTCCAATTTCCACACTTACATCCTTTCTTGCTTTAACTGTGCCCACATGCAGTTGTACACCTGAGTAAGTCTGATACTCACATTGAATCAATACTATGATTTATGCATAAAAGCCCAGAAACCCTGCAAAACAATTGTGCAAGTAATTTTTCATGAACCAGACTTAAAGCACTTGCCAACAGGCTAAATTACCCTCTTGTTAAGTGTTGTATTTTGTTCTTCCTTCTTTCTTCTCCTCTGTGTATGCCTTAATATTGATAAGTGTTCTCTAGCATGAGAGAACATTTGCATTTTTTGCTAAACATTATGTGGTTGAACACATCAAAGGATCCTTTTGTTCT